>NC_057352.1:31618903-31918903 GCF_016509475.1 Prionailurus bengalensis
GTTGGAATCACGCAGCACGTAGCCTTTTCAGATTGGCTTCTGTCACTTAGTAATATGCACTTAAGTTTCTTTTGTATCTTTTCATGGCTTTTGTGCCGAGGGGTATTCCACTGTCTGAATGTAGCACGTGTCATTTATCCAGCCACATGTTGAAGGACATCTTGGTTGTTCCAAGTTTTGGCATTTATGAATACAGCTGCCATGAATGTCTGTATGCAGGCTTTTGTATGGACGTAAGTTTTCAGCTCATTAGGGTTAATATCAAGGAGCACAGTTGCTGGATTGCTTGGTAAGAATATGTTGAGCTTTGTAAGGAACTGCCAAACTGTCTTCCTAAGTGGCCATACCATTTTGCACTCCCATCACGAATGTCTGAAGAATGGCTATTGTGCTACATTCTCGCCAGCATTTGGTGCTATCCAAATGTTCCAGATTCGGGCCATTCTGGTAGATGTGTAGTGGTAGGTCATTGTTGTTTTAATATGTAATTCCTTCATGACATATGTTAAGCATCTTTTTCACTTGCTTCTTTTCCATCAGTGTATCTTCTTTGATGGGGTGTCCAGATCTTTGGCCCATGTTTTAAATTGGGTTGTTCATTTCCTTATTGTTGAGTTTTGAGCCCTTTGCATATTTTGGATACCAGTCCTTCATCAGATATTTTCTCCCAGCGTTCTTACTCCCTTGACAGTGTCTTCTGCACAGAAGTTGTAAGTTTTAATGAAGTCCAGCTTCTCAATCATTTCTTTCATGGATCCTGTCTTTGATTTTGGGTCATCAGTTTTAGTAACAAAAACAGGGACAATAACAAGACTAACCCAAAGCGGGATGTTAATTGCCATAAAAGCAATAATATAGTATTGACTAGAGCTGGATGGCGATGTTTTATTTTCCATTTAAGGATTCTTCCATGCAAATCATTCCCACATGTAATATGAAAAAATATATATATTTACAATTATTTTGTTTATCAGTGTAGCTATTTCAAGTGAAATGTCTGCAGTAGAAATAGAGCAGGCTGCACATGTCAATCCTGATTTGAGATTAGCAGGCAGCAACCACTCCCCAAGCTGCTGCTCCTGACACCTTGCTTGAACTCAAAGCCAACTATTATCAACAGAGGTGTTTTTCCATTCCCTGGGAAGTTAGTAATGGTGTTCCATAGAAGAATGCCTTCCTTCACTGTTCCCAGTAGCAGAAACCGCAGCTGCTAATGACTATAACTCTGTGGACATGTTAAACATCAGAATTTGTTAAACATCATGGCACAGGAATTGCTATGCTATGGCAAAAAATGATAATGATAGTAACGAGACAATCACAGTGCAAGGAGCTGGACTCCAATGAAATATGTATCAGGGAGATCTTTGGGGAATGATATTGGCAGTCCTGGTCTAAGAGATACCACAGCCTGTGTGTTTATCGGCCAATGAGCTCAGATGGATAGAGAACTGAAGAAGAGCTTAAAGGAAATAGGGGACTTCTTAAAGGGGATCTCAGGGGCTAACACAGAATCTCTTCCACTGTATTCTCTTGGTCAAAGTAGTTACAGGCACAGGCCGGATCCAAGGGGGAGGAAACAGAGATCCCACCTCTTGACGGGGGCAGTTTGGGCCATCATTAATTCACCACCTATAGTAATTTCTATTTTTCCCTTGCCCCTTAGTCAATTGGCATGAGGAGCGCAAAATGATGATGCACTAACTGTGGCTCCTGTGGAACTCTCACCATGTTCGCCTAGGTGAAATGGTTCCCCTCTTTGGAACAAGGACCTCACAGAACCTACAATTGTAAGGATGGGAAGCACATATTCTGTAAGCGTGTTACTGGGAGTGTGTGGAGGGCACTCCTACTTCTACCTTTTGGTTTCTGGACCCACATATTTTAGCTATGGGCGCAAAGTGCTTGCTGTATGAGCTATAGACTCAGGACATGAATTGCCTCCTGGAAGACAGCACTTCAAGTTGCTCAGTTGTCTCTGTGCAGGCACTTCAGCCGAGCCCACAGTAGGACATCCCACCATGTCTATGAGGATGGCGATCGATATTGGGCACTGCAGTATTTGGTAGAAGCAGTCATATCTCTTCTTCCATAAAAAGGGTCCCTTGATCTGAGGCAAAGTCATGGGGGATGTCATTTGGTAAATCAAACATGTTATCCATCTGATGGAAATATTGATGGGGCATTGTGGACGGGGCAGGCAAAGACATATCCAGAGGAGGTGTTCACTGCCGTAAGAAGGAATTCCTGCCTCTTCCAAAATAGAAGTGCAGTGTATCAACTTGCCATTAATGGCTGGCTGGTCTCCTTGAGGGATGGTACCATACTGAGGGCTCAGTGTTAGTCTGTGCTGCCATTAGGCTGCGAATTGAGCAGGGCAGGAGCTAGGACCCACCTTGGTGGGAGGGAGTCCAGCAATGGGCCCATGTATGACCTCCGTCCCCATCCTTTAGGGCCATCCTTAAGTGAAAGTACAGCGTGGCAGCCATCTGTTTTCAGCTCACACCAACAAACTGGGCCTACTGACCCATAAAGCAATCTAGAGACTTCTTTTTACTTCCTCCGGTCCCCAGTTGTAGTGGGTAGCCCACCTGTCCCATGGGACCACAGGGCTGAGTTTAGGAAGAGGCACTGGTATAACCCAGTCAGGTGGCATGGGAGTTTGGGCCACCGGTTTTGGAGTCTTACTGCTGCTCTCTGAATTGGTGTCTGGATAGGACTGTTGGGCCTGATCCCAAGTGTACCATTCTCTTATGCGATAAATTGCTATTGCTTGTCTACAGGCTAAGTAAACTCCTACTGGTACAGGCTAAGTAAACTCTTCCTTCTTTCTGGAGAAATTGCAGAGCTGAAAGCAAAGAACACAATACGCCCCTCGGGCAAGATGCTGTTAGAGTGAAGCGAAGTGAAGCTATCACAGAACTGGCCACCAATGCCACAGCTGGAATCTGACATGTGGCAGAAAGGACATGAGGTGGGGTCCTACAGGCATCCCGATGCACCCCATCGGCGTTAGTTCTATTATTCCAAACTGGTTTAGAGTCTCTGGCCCTGTCTCTGTCACCATGGGGAGAAAACACAATGATCAGACTTGGGAGACATCTCTGAGCAAGCCATGTTGGAGGATCTGCAGTCTCTGCGAAAACATGTGACACCATTGTACATTCCCCCGGTTAAAACACTTCATTCCCAGTTTTATTGTGTTGCCTGTGGCCCCTTACTTTTGAGGCTTTTCTTTTTGTATATATGCCATGTTTCCCCCCCTCCGTATTCCTGTAAGATGGTTTTGGAGCTCCAAAGGGTCCTTTTTGTAGTTCCTACTCAAGTTTTTAAAAGGGGAACTCTGTTCCATTTACTGTAGATCATGACACGGATATAGACTCAAAGACATTCAATGGGTTCCTGACATCAGTCTCTGAGTCTCCAGTTCCTCATTTTTGAGAAACTGATAGTAACTCCAGTGTGTTTCACATTGGCCTTGTTCTACTCAGTGCATGCTAGAATGTGTCCTGCTTTCTAGGCTTAGTTTCTGAGTCCTTCGCTGTTGTTTTAATGACTGCATCGCCATTTTATTGCCACCCCTCCCCCACTCAGCCTTGTCTTCTTCCACCCTTCCAAAGCCTTGTTAGCACAGGGATGTGCGCCCTTCCATATGCTTCCTCCTGCTCATATAATTATCTTTCATTTGCATGTACAGAGTGTCAGACAGTGGTCCCATTCTTCCTTGCTAGGGGAATCTTGACTTTATTTGCAATGCAGTATACTTAGTCCTGGCAGTGGGTCATGATTGGTCCAAGCCAATAATGAGAATCCTTTCTCTGTGTTTCCCAGCCTACCCTGCAGCTAGAGGTGGCCACGTGACCCAGTTTGGGCCAAGGAGATGTTAGCTACGGGTGGGGCTTCCAGGAAAACTTTTGATGACTCATTTAGAGCCCTTCTTCCTGCCCAGAATGCGCATAAGATGTCTGTAGGTGCTGTAGGCATCTTATGGCTGTGCGATGATAAAGATGAAGAGTAGAAATATAGAAAGGGTCTAGGTCTTTCAGAGCCCTACTGAGCTGCTGAAATGAGCTAGAAACTGTCTCTATTAACACCACTACTCACAGAGGAAAAACAAACTCCTTTGTTTACACCACTGCTAATCTGGTTTATTGTTATCTTGCCTCCAAAAGCATTTATAACTGATACGAGTTGCATATGCACCCGCACACACATTTTTTGGTCTTCAGTTTACAAAAGTATAATCATATTATACATATTTCTCTTCGTTTATGAAATTTGGCTTATATTATACAAATATGTATACATATACATATACATAATATGTATGCATATTATACATATTTTTCTTAGTTTATGAAGTTTAGGAAATTTATATCCTTCATCATACACAATGGAAATTTCTCCAAGTCAATGCGTACAACTCTAACTTATTTAAAAAATATTTTATTAATTGTTGTGGATAGGTACTACTAGCACATGGTCCAGAGTTCAAAATGCATAAATGGAAAATGGTGTGGTCGCTCTGAAACATTAGCAATTCCTTGGGGTGCCTGGGTGGCTCAGTTAAGCATCCGACTTCGGCTCAGGCCATGATCTCACAGTCCGTGAGTTTGAGCCCCGCGTTGGGCTCTGTGCTGACAGATTGGAGCCCGGAGCCTGCTTTGGATTCTGTGTCCCCCTCTCGACCTGCCCCTCCCCCACCTGTGTTCTGTCTCTCAAAAATGAATAAACAGTAAAAAATTTTATATAAAAAAAGAAACACCAGCAATTCTTCAAAAAGTTGAATATAGAGTTACTATAAGTTAAAAAATTCACTGCTAGGTATATACCCAAGAAAAATAAAAGCATACATCTACACAAAAACCTTTACATAACTGTTCATAGCAGGATTATTCATAATAGCCCCCAAATGCCTTTCAACTCATGAATGAACAAAAATGTAGTATATTCATATAATTGGAATATTATTCAGCAAAAAAAAAAAAAAAAAAGAAATACTGATGCATGCTACAATGTAAGTAAACTTTGAAAGCATTAATGCTAAATGAAAAAAAGCCAGTCCCAGCAAACACAATATTGTATGATGGAATTTATGTGAAATGTGCAGCATAGGCAAATCAATAGAGACGGAGAATAGATTAGTGGTTACCTGGGGCCAGGGGTGGGGAAGCTAGAAATGGGGAATGGTTGCTAACGTGTAGGTGGTTTCTTTCTGGAGTGCTAAGAAGGTTCTAAGTTTTCATTTTGGTGATAGTTGCAGGGCTGTGTGAATATAGCTGAACTGTACATTTCATTTTTTTTAAGTTTATTTATTTATTTTGAGAGAGAGAGAAAAAGAGAATGCATGTGCAAGTGAGTGGGGGAGGGGCAGAGAGACAGAGGGAGAGAGTCCCAAGCAGGTTCCACACTCTCAGCACAGAGCTCGACTCGGGGCTCAAACCCACAAACCGCGAGATCATGACTGGAGCCCAAACCAAGAGTCAGAGGCTTAACTGAATGAACCACCCAGGTGCCCCTGAATTGTACACTTTTAATGGCAGAATTTCACGGTGTGTGAAATGTATCTCAACATGGCTATTAAAAATATACAAACCGAAATACAGTAAAACATGAGTGTGTTTTTTTCTACTTCTTCCCCAGCTACCCAGTTCCTATTCCAAGAAGCTACCACTTACTGACTTCTTGGATGTACTTCCGAAAGTATTTTGTTTATACTCAAGCACAGGCACATGTTTTTACATAATTCATTGCATATACCACACACTATTATTTTACCTTTTCACTTAGAAATGTGTCTTGAAGGCACAGGCACAGAGAGGAGAACATCTTGCGAAGACAGAGGGAGCCTGGGGTTATGTGCCTAGAAGCCAAGGACTTACCAGCAACCACTAGAAGCTAGGAGACAGGCAGGGAACAGACCCTTCCCTAGAGACTTCAGATGGACTATGGCCCTGCACCTTGGTTTCGGACTTGTAGCTTCCAGAACTCTGAGAGCGTAAATTCCTATTGTTTTAAGGAAATAAATAAATAAATAAATAAATAATAATCAGACAAATACGTATCTTGTGGATTATTACATACAAGCACATCTAAGG
Organism: Prionailurus bengalensis; assembly: GCF_016509475.1. Lineage (NCBI taxonomy): Eukaryota > Metazoa > Chordata > Mammalia > Carnivora > Felidae > Prionailurus > Prionailurus bengalensis. Next base: position 31,625,002 of record NC_057352.1, read on the forward strand.
TTAGCCCCTTCTTTTAAACAGTGGCATAGTATTCTATTTCATGACTGTAACATAATTTTTTAATGAGTTCCCTATTTGATATTTAGAGTATTTTCCATTTGCTTTTCCACACAATGATGAAATAAATAATCTTGCCTGTACATCATTTCCTATATTTGCAAGTGCATATATGGGGTGAAATCTTAGCGGTGGAATTGTTGGATTAAAGGATAAATGTATTGGGGCGCCTGGGTGGCTCAGTCAGCTGAGCATCCAACTCTTGGTTTTGGCTTAGGTCATAATCTCATGGTTCATGAGTTTGAACCTCGTGTTGGGCTCCGTGCTGACAGTGCGGATCCTGCTGGGGATTCTCTCTCTCTCTCTCTCTGTCTGCCTCTCCTCTGCTTGCATGCATACATGCACTCTTTTTCTCTCTCAAAATAAACCTTAAAAAAAAAGGATAAGTGTATTTTTTATTTTGATGGAATTGCCAAAGTGATCTGCACAGTGTTTGTGGGAAGCTACCCTTCCACTGGCAATGTGTGAGTGTGCCTGACTCCCATAGTCATGATAGCTCCACATATTATAACATTTTTGATCTTGCCAATCTGGTAGTCGAAAATTATATCTCACTGCAGTTGTAATGGGCATTTTTGTTATTATGAGCATGTTAAGCATCTTTTCCACATCTAATATCATCACATTCAATAAGTTTAATGTTATATTCATTAAATCATCTGAATTTTCTCTACATTGTTCACATCCTGTACCCACTTCTCCATGGATTGTTGGTCTTTTTCTTCTTGAGGAGCTCTTTATAGTAAGGAAATTAGCTGTTTGTTTCATTGCTAGCAAATATTTTCCCAAGATTTTCATTTTTCCTTTGATTTTATGATTTTTTTTTGCCATTAAGAAAAATTTACTTTTGTGTAGTCAACTTTATTACTATTTTCTTTCATAGTTTCTGGATTTTGTGAAATGGTAAAAATAATTATTTATTTCTAAAGCATTTGTGGTTTCATTTTTACATGTAAATATTTGTAGGATTTATTTTGCTTTAAGGAAGGAGTAGGGATCTAATTAGTTTTTTTTCTAGATGCTTTTTTAGCGGCTCTGGCATCATTTATGAGTAGTCTGTTTCTCTCCACTAACTCGATATGCCACCTTCGATGTTCCAACTTCTTCTTTGTTTTTGGCTGTGTTTCTAGACCTTCTGAGCCATGTTGCATTCTTGGAATAAAAACCTCTTGATCATGACTTGTTATAGTGTTTTTTAAATGTTTCTTTATTTTTGAGAGAGAGAGAGAGAGAGAGAGAGAGAGAGAGAAGGGGAGGAGTAGAGAGAAAGGGAGACACAGAATCTCAAGCAGGCTCCAGGCTCTGAGCTGTCAGCACAGAGCCCCACGCGGGGCTCAAACACACAAATCCCAAGATCATGACCTGAGCGGAAGTTGGACGCTTAACTGACTGAGCCATTCAGGCACCCCGATATATACAGTTCGTTCTTTCTTTTTCTTTCTTTCTTTCTTTCTTTCTTTCTTTCTTTCTTTCTTTCTTTCTTTCTTAATATGAAATTTATTGTCAAATTGGTTTCCATACAACACCCAGTGCTCATCCCAACAGGTGCCCTCCTCAATTCCCATCACTCACTTTCCCCTTCCTCCCACCCCCCACCAACACCCAGTTTATTCTCAGTTTTTAGAGTCTCTTAGGTTTGCCTCCTTCCGTCTCCCTCTCTAACTTTTTTTTTTCCTTCCCCTCCCCCATGGTCTTCTGTTAAGTTTCTCAGGATCCATATAAGAGTGAAAACATATGGCATCTGTCTTTCTCTGTCTGACATTTCACTTAGCATAACTCTCTCCAAAAGGCCATATTTCATTCTTCTCATTGCCAAGTAGTATGCCATTCTGTATATAAACCACAATTTCTTTATCCATTCATCAGTTGATGGACATTTAGGCTCTTTCCATAATTTGGCTATTGTTGAAATTGGCTGCTATAAACATTGGGGTACAAATGCCCCTATGCATCAGCGCTCCTGTATCCCTTGGGTAAATTCCTAGCAGTGCTATTGCTGGGTCATAGGGTAGATATATTTTTAATTTTTTGAGGAACCTCCACACTGTTTTCCAGAGTGGCTCCACCAGTTTGCATTCCCACCAACAGTGCAAGAGGGTTCCTGTTTCTCCACATCCTCTCCAGCATCTATAGTTCCCTGATTTGTTCATTTTAGCCACTCTGACTGGCGTAAGGTGATATCTCAGTGTGGTTTTGATTTGTATTTCCCTGATGAGGAGTGATGTTGAGTATCTTTTCATGTGCCTGTTTGGCCATCTGGATGTGTTCTACAACAATCCAAATGCTTTGGGATGCAGCAAAGGCAGTCCTGAGAGGAAAATACATTGCAATCCAGGCCTATCTCAAGAAACAAGAAAAATCGCAAATACAAAATCTAACAGCACACCTAAAGGAAATAGAAGCAGAACACCAAAGACACCCCAAACCCAGCAGAAGAGAAATAATAAAGGTCAGAGCAGAAATAAACAATATAGAATCTAAAAAAACCTGTAGAGCAGATCAATGAAACCAAGAGTTGGTTTTTTGAAAAAATAAACAAAATTGATAAACTTCTAGCCAGGCTTCTCAAAAGGAAAAGGGAGATGACCCAAATAGATAAAATCATGAATGAAAATGGAATTATTACAACCAATCCCTCAGAAACACAAGCAATTATCAGGGAATACTATGAAAAACTATATGCCAACAAACTGGACAACCTGGAAGAAATGGACAAATTCCTAAGCACCCACACACTTCCAAAACTCAAACAGGAAGAAATAGAAAACTTGAACAGACCCATAACCAGCAAAGAAATTGAATCAGTTATCAAAAATCTCCCAATAAATAAGAGTTCAGGACCAGATAGCTTCCCTGGGGAATTCTACCAGACATTTAAAGCAGAGATAATACCTATCCTTCTCAAGCTGTTCCGATATATACAGTTCTTTAAAAGATTAGGGGATTTTTCCTTCTTTTTATATCTCTGGAACACTCTGAATAGCATTAAAATGATCTAGTCTTTGAAGGGTATTAGAATTCACTTGTAAAACCTTCTGAGCCTGGTGCTTTTTGGAATTAGTATTATAATACTTTATTTCTTCTGTGGAAATTGATCTTTCAAGCTTTCTTTCTTTCCCAGGCTCAATTTTGAAAAGCTGTATTTTTCAGAAAATTAGCTATATCATCTAGGTTTTCAAAGTATTTTCGAAGAATTATACAATTTAGACTCATGATGTTTAAAAATAACTCAATTAAATATCCAATCTCCCATTGTCCTATTTTCTTTTTAATATTTATTTATTTTTGAGACACACAGAGAGAGTAGAATAAAAGGGGGGGACAGAGAGAGAGGGAGACACAGAATCCAAAGCAGGCTTCAGGCTCTGAGCTGTCAGCACAGAGTCTGATGCAGGGCTTGAACTTATGAACCATGAGATCATGACCTGAGCTGAAGTTGGATGGTTAACCAACTGAGCCGCCCAGGCGCCCCATCCTATTTTCATTTGTACTCGTGTTTTCTCTCTTTTATAAATGATTAGGTCCACTTTGTTGATTATTTCATAGAAGTATTTTATTTATTAATTCTACTTTTGGTTTTTAACTCATTCATGCTTTTATTTTTACTATTTCCTTCTCTCTACTTTCATTAGAGTTACTTTTTGTCCCTTTTTTAACTTTTGAGATAGATATTTCATTTATTGTTACACTTTTGTTTTCATTCTTATGTTTAATCTATGCATTTTCTTTGCTTTAACTGTATCTCAAAGATTCGGATATGCAGGGTTTTTCATAATCATTATTTTTCTAAGAAACTGTTCAATTTCAATTTATATTTCTCCATTGACTAAGGGACTGCTTAATAACATTTTATTTCCAGATGGAAAAGAATTTGTGCCTTTTGATTTTATTTTCCATTTTATTACATTATGATAAGACAATGTTGTTGGTTTGCATTATTTTTATTTGAAAGAATTTATTGAAAATTTCTCGGTGATCTCACATATGGCCAATTTTCATGAATGTTCCACATGTATTTGAAAAGAAGAAATATTCTCTTTCATAAGGGTAAAGGGTTCAATATGTATTCATAAGATCTACCTTGGGATTATGTTGTTTAGATTATATATGTGTGTGTGAGTGTGTGTGTAAAATTTCTTTTCCAATCTGCCCTGTCTTGAACTGAGAGTTGATCTATAGTCTGTCCTAATTAATGTACTTCCGTGTGTTTCTCTTATCTCCTGTATTTATGCCTTATGAAGGTTGCTGCTGTGTTATTTGATGCACAGTTATTGATACCATTTGTATCTTCACGGTGAAGTACGGCCTTCACTATTATTAAAGTGTCCTTCTTTGTCTCATTAAGCACTTTTCCCTTCACGAATTTCGTCTTGTCAGATATCAAGTTCACAATCCTGGCTTGCTTTATGTGCACTTGTCTGGTCTAGTTTGGCCCATCATTTAAATTTGATTGCACTTTGTTTTCGAAGTATCTCTTATAGTATAGAGTTGAGTTTTGTCTTATAAGACAATCCGAAAATATTTTTCTTTTCACAAGTTTGTTCAGACCATTCACACTTATGGTTACAACTTAAATACTTGATCTTAGCCCTGTCTGATTATCTTGTGTTGCATTTACTATGGATATTTACCATGTGGTTTTCATTCTCTGGTTTGTTTTCTTTGCTTTTTAATAAAGAAAAAATGTTGGTGATTAAAATGACTTGTGTTTTTGTTTTAGTAGTTATCTAATATATTTATATAATGCTCATGTTTTCTTTATTTAGGTTTCTACTATGTGGTTTGTCTGCTTTACATGGTGTCTTTGGTCCTTACCTATAATCTATGTGAAGTTAATGAGTTTATGTTACTTTTCCATTTTTTCCCCTTTTTCTCTTACTAGAAAAAATTATCTACTTCATCAGAGCACATAACTTCTATATACTATTCTTGGTATATATATTGGTAGGTAGAAGATCTGTAGTAAAATATAGTTCATGCTTACCACTAGTTCTAAGAGTTTCTTCATTCACATCTTAATTGGATGAAGGTGGTCTTCTAATAGATTCCTCACAAAGAGCTCGAGTACAATATTCCCTGAATTCTTGCATGTCTGCAATTGTTTTTCTGTAACCAAGCACATGAAAAGATGCTCAATGTCATTAGGGAAATACAAATCAAAACCATGATGAGATACCAATTCAGACTCCTAAGAATGGCTATTAAAAATGGAAAGGGGAGAGTAACGCACGTTGCAAGGATGTGGAGAGATTAGAATCCTTGTATACTGCTAGTGTGAATGTAAAATGGTTCATTTGTTGTAGGAAACACATCCTCAAAAAGTTAAACATACGATTATCACATGACCCGCTTCGAACTACACCCAAAAGAGTTGAAAACAGGTACTCAAGCAAATCCTTGCACCAAAAAACGTTCACAGCGACACTATTCACAGTAGTCCAAAGGTAGAGACAACCCAAGTGTCCATCACTGGAGGAATGGGTAAACAAATTTTGATTATCCATCCAATGGAAGGTTATTCAGCCATAGATAGGAATGAAGTACTGATCCATGCTCCAATGGGGACGGACCTTGAAAACCAGTATGCTAAGTGAAAGAAGGCAAACAGGGTTACATATTGTATGACTCCATATTGTGTGGAATATGCAAAATAGGCAAGTACCTAGAAACAGAAAGCAGATTGGTGGTTGCCAAGGGCTGGGGAGGGGGCTGATAGGGTATACAGGGTATACTTAATGTATACAGGGTTTCATTTTGGAGTGATGAAGTGTTCTAGAACTAGATAGAACAACATTGTGAATATACTAAATGCCACTGAATTGTTCCCTTTAAAATAGTTACTTTTGTGTTATATGAATTTCACCATGATGAAAATTGTTCTTCTATAGCCTTGATATTTGAAAGATTAGCTGAGTTGAACTAAAAATCGTTGGTTCCCACTTTACCTTGGTAAGACTATTTCACCAAGGCATTGCTTCCTAAGTTGCTCTTGAGAAATCTAATGCCAACCTGACTTCATTTTCATTATAAAAGACTGTTCTGATTTGTTTTTCCCTGATAATGAGTGATGAGATACCACTTCACACCTGTCAGAATGGCTAAAATTAACAGCTCAGGAAACAACAAATGTTGGTGAGGATTCAGAGAAAGGGGAACACTTTTGCACTGTTGGTGGGAATGTAGACTGGTACAGTCACTCTGGAAAACAGTATGGAGTTTCCTCAAAAAATGAAAAAAAGAACTACCCTACAACCCAGCAATTGTACTACTAGGAATTTATCTAAAGGGTACAAAAACGCTGATTCAAAGGGGCACATGCACCCCAATGTTTATAGCAGTGCTATCAATAATAGCCAAATTATGGAAAGAGCCCACGTGTCCATTGATGGATGGATAAAGAAGATGTGGTGTATATATACACAATGGAATACTACTCAGCGATGAAAAAGCATGAATCTTGCCATCTACAACAATGTGGATGGAACCAGAGTGTATTAGGCTAAGCGAAAGAAGTCAAAGACAGATATCATATGATTTCACTCGTATGTGTGAAACTGTATGTGAGAAACACATTCACTGTATGTGAGAAACACAACAGATGAACAGAGGGGAAGGGAAGGAAAAATAAGATAAAAACAGAGAGGGAGGCAAACCATAAAAGACTCTTAAATACAAAGAATAAACTGGGGGTTGCTGGAGGGGCGGTGGGTGGGGGGATGGGTTGGGTGGGTGATGGGCATTGGGTAGAGCATTTTTTTGGATGAGCACTGTGTGTTATATGTAACAGATATATCACTGGGTTCTACTCCTGAAGCCAAGACTGCCCTGTATGTTGACTAACTTGAATTTAGGTTTAAATTAAATACATACATACATACATGCATACTTGTTCTTTTTGCCTAGAGGACCAGAAAGGATTATTTTTTCCTTATTTTGTCTTTAATGTCTAGTTGTTTTATTAAGATACGTTTCAGAGTTGACTATTTAGAAGCAATTTTCCTCCACGGTGGGCCCTTTCAATGTGTAGATTCAGGTCTACTTTTACTTCAGGAAAGCTTTCTTGAATTATAGTATTATATATTTGTCCTACTTCACTATTTTCTCATTGGCATCTGTAACTGCACTTATGTTTGCCTATTATCTATCTATCATTTTCTCCCGGGATCTTTTTGCCTCTTTCATTTTCTTGGCTCCTTCCATTTCTACTCATTACCTTCCGTCGTCGACTTTCAGCCATATTTATTTTCTCTCAGGTACCTTCTAGTTTAGTCATTTCGAGGTTAAGTTTTCGTTTCTTTCCTAACATCAGTTCCCATTAGTTCCAGTTTGTCAGTTTCTATTTTGGGTTTTTAAATCCCTGATCTACGTCTTCTCCCAGCATCTGCAATTGCTTGTTTAATGATAATTAATTCATGTTGGAATATGGTATTATATTTTCTTTTGCATCAGGGCTGGTTTTCTTTATGCCTTCTGGAGTTTGTCATTTACTGAAGTTTTTCTTAAGCTTAAAAAAAAGTTGAAGTAGCATGTAAATTTAGTGAAGTAGATAAGCTGATAACCTGATGCTTCACTTTCCCCTTGCTCTGACCTTAATCCACTGTCATCAACAATCTATCACATGCCAGAGCTTATCACACCATTTGCCATAAATACTGTCATCCTTTTTACCATCTGATTAGTCAGTGACCCCTTTTCAGAGTCCCATCCTAATGTTCTGCTTTCTAGGGCCACTCCTAGTACTTACTTTCAGCCTGGGTGCCCCCAAAGCAGGGCCCGAAACAAGGACTTGGCATGTGGGAATTTTATTTGGGAAATGACCCCAGAATTTAGGAGGGACTGGGAGAAATGAAACGGAAAAGCCAATGCAAAGTTGTATTGGCAAGCTGATCATTTCTGTGAGTGATGGGGCTTGTTCCTGCCGGAACCCTATAGGATGTACTTCAGGACTGTCTGCCAGAGGCATGGAGAGGGGGAGTATTTACCCACTGGTTCCTGGCTCCCATTGGTCAAGTCCCCTGGGGTGGTAACCAACTTGTTTGTGAATAAAGGAGGGAGAAGAGGTAGGGCCCAAGAAGGGTTTAATACCATTTTCTAATGGCTTCCACAGTCTCAGCTAAGTCAGCTCTCAGTCGTAGTGTTGTCTTAGGTCTCCGACTGCTTTTAAGACTTTTTTTCCCTTTGGTTTTCAGCAGTTTTTCTAGGATGTGTCTTCAGTGATTTTGTGTTTACCAAGCCTGGGCATACAGAATGAGGTCATTCTTGTATCTGTGCCTCATATGTATTCTGAAAAAGTCTTAGTCATTATCTCTTGGAATATTGATTCTAATCCTCTTTTTCCTCTCCTGGGACTTCAATTATGGGTACAACTTTCCATACATTCCTATGTCTTGTAATACCCACCCTCCCCTTTTTTGGTTACTTTCCATGCATCAGAATGGATTTTTTAAAAATTTCTTTTAATGTTTATTTATTTTTGAGAGAGAGAGACAGAGTGCGAGTAGGGGAGGGGCAGAGAGAGACAGAGGGAGACACAGAATCCGGAGCAGGCTCCAGGCTCTGAGCTGTCAGCACACAGCCTGACATGGGGCTTTAACTCGTGAACTGAGAGATCGTGACCTGAGCTGAAGTTGTACGCTTAACCGACTGAGCCACCCAGGCGCCCAAGAATGGATATTTTTTTAAAAAGATGAAATATCTGTATTTTTCTTCATGTTTATTTGTTTTGAGAGAGAGAGAGAGAGAGCGTGCACATGTGCACCTGTGGGGAGAGGCAGAGAGGGAGAGAGAATCCGAAGCAGGCTCTGTGCTCTTAGCACAGAGCCTGATACAGGGCTCGATTTCATGAACCATGAGATCAGGGCCTGAGGCAAAATCAAGAATCAGATGCTTAATTGACTGAGCCACCCATGTGCCCTGGAATAAATATTTTTTTTAAATAAATTTTTTCACAGTTCAATAAGTCATCTTTCAGTGTCTGATTTGCTGTTAGACTCACCTGGTGAATTTTTAATTTATTTGTAATTTTCGTTTATAAAATTTCCAGTTGGTTTTGTTCAAGAACATCCATTTCCATGTCAAATTTCTTAAGATTGTTTTTTAACTCTATTAACGTATTAAACATTTTTTTTTGAGGTTCATGGATGATGACTCCTTTTTCTGATTTACTTGAGGCAATTTCACTTGTTTGTTGTCTTAGTCTTCAGTCACATGATCTTGTCTCCTCACGTGCCTAGTTTTTTTTTTTTTTTTTTTTAATATGTACTAAACATTGTACGTAAAAAATGCAGGAAGGATTTGAGCCTGAAGGATTTACTGGGGGCTCTCAATTCTTGTCTTCGGTGGACTCTAAGTTTCCAATTTTTGTTCTTCAAAGTCCCATGAATCTGTTGAAAGCTCTGTTCAGCTTCTCACTCATGCTTTCAAATTGGCAGATGCCTCTAGAAGCAAATTGGCTTTAATGTCTGGCTCACCTTCTGGTTTTCCTCTGTTCCCACATCTTGTTCTTGTGAGTTCCTATAGCCTAGGTAGCTGGTGGCATTTTGATGTTTCCAAACACTTCATATATAATATGTGTGTGTGTGTATATAAAGTCAGATTTTCTACTTGTTCTCACAGGAAGGCTAATCCAAACCATCAAATTCATCATTACTAGGTAGAACTCCATCCTACTGAAAAGTTTTCTTTTTCTCTTCTCATGCAATATGGATACAGGGCAGTTTAAGTAAAACTGATTTGTTTTGGATTTTCCTGGACAGGCCAGAGAGGATAATCCTATAGACGGGGAAGAGGTTTGGGTAGCTTACAGGGTTTCTTAGCTCAAGACTATCCTCTTCTGTGGCTGCAGTGAAGCTTCTTTAATAAATTATTTCTTTTTAATAATACCATTTAGTGATACTATCTCGTTTCAGTGGGGCCCATAGTTTCAGCTGGTTCTTTCTTTCATTTCACTATCACGTCTCCAAGGATACCTCCCCATTTCAAAGTGCTTCCCTCTCTTCCAGGAGTCTTCCCAAGGTTACCACCTCTGGTCCTATGTACTTCTCAAGCGCCTTTCTTTCATTTTCCCAGTAGCTAATAACTGCCCCACCAGGCCTCGGACATGTTCTCAGCATTTCCCCACTCAGCATGCCCTCGCCCTACTGAGGGACCTTGAGTTGATGCTGTCTGAGTTCTGCTGCCACTAGAATCCTGTCACACTCACTTCTCTTATGCTCAACCCTTGCCTTGCTCCTCCTCTAGTGTGGGCTTCTGAGCTGAGGTTTATTTCCTCCACTCACATGTAAGGTGAAGTCCGTAGAACTTTCTTTCTCCTAGTTATGTAGTAGGAACAGGTAATTTCTTGTCCTATTAGGATGCAGAACAATAATAACACATCTTTTTAACTTTGTGATAGGATTGTGTTTTAATTATCCTTTTACTGCTTTCTAATTTTACTGCATTTTGCTTAGAGAAACAGTCTACAAGATTTCAATTTTTGGAAATTGAGACTTCCTTTGTGGCTGAGTACATGGTTGATTTTTTTAAAAATTTTCCATTTGCATTCTATATTTGCTTGAGGTTGGTAAACATATTAAGCACATCCTCTAGACTTAAAAAAAACACACAACCTTTTTTGACTTATCACTGAGAATTAAAATCTAGTAAAACTCATGTGGCCGCAATATTTTGTCCGCAGTTTTGTCAGGTTGTCGCTTCATATTTTGAAGCTGTACTGTTAGGTGTGTATCTGTTCAAGTTCATTATATCTTTGACCTGTTTTCCTTTTACCGATATAAATAGTCCTTGTCTCTTGTTTTCCACCTTGAATTCTGCTTTGTGTTACCTGGCCTCAATGTTTACACAAGACATCTATCTCTTGTTTTATAGGTTGTCTTTGCTCTCTTGGTTAGAAAAACCTCCCTAATCGGGGCGCCTGGGTGGCTCAGTCGGTTAAGCAGCCGACTTTGGCTCAGGTCATGATCTTGCAGTCTGTGAGTTCGAGCCCTGCGTCGGGCTCTGGGCTGACAGCTCAGAGCCTGGAGCCTGTTTCGGATTCTGTGTCTCCCTCTCTCTGACCCTCCCCTGTTCATGCTCTGTCTCTCACTGTCTCAAAAATAAATAAAATGTTAAAAAAAATTTTTAAAAAAGAAAAGCCTCCCTAATCTTGGGTTGTGTATAGTCTCTTCAGTTTTTTCCTTAAATTTATCTAATTTCCCCTATTGTTAATGATGGCACATGTAACTAGGACAAAACACATTTATGCCACATAAAGCTTGATTTAATGACACATTTCCTTAAAAAAAAAAAAAATTCCTTATGCTTCAGCTCCTTACCAGTGATTCCTGAGAGCTTTTTGAGTTCCAGCCTCTGTTACTTCGCTACAAAAGCAAAGACACAAAAATTAGCTTGCTGTTTGCTCAGTTTCATAATGGTTGATTAAAAGTGCCCTCCCCCCCCCCCCCCCCCCCCCCCCCCGCATCACAGTAAATTAAGAGAAGTCGTCACACAAGGGCAGGTTTTGGGAATGCCATTGGATCTGTCACAGATGCTGGTATTTAAAGTAGCACCAATACCGACTTCAGCCAGGTCACCATCTCGCGGTCCGTGAGTTCGAGCCCCGCGTCGGGCTCTGGGCTGATGGCTCAGAGCCTGGAGCCTGTTTCCGATTCTGTGTCTCCCTCTCTCTCTGCCCCTCCCCCGTTCATGCTCTGTCTCTCTCTGTCCCAAAAATAAATAAACGTTGAAAAAAAAAAGATTAAAAAAAAATAAAGTAGCACCAAGAGAAGAGAAAGGAAAACAAATGTGACTTGACTAACTAAAAATGAGTAGAGGGAGACAGGTGGGAGGAAATGTTTAGTGGAATGAATATGTGTAAACAGAACAGATGACAGAAATAGAAAGATCAAGAGGGTGAATTTGATTTATAAAGGAAACCAATGGTGCTCAGTAAAGAGAGGGGTGACGCTGTTACAGGGATGAGGAAGGTGAATCTCAACAGAGTGAGGAGGGGCAAAAGGCAGAAGACAATGCCGTCCACCACAGAAAAGAGGCCATATTCTAAGCCTGAGAGAACCAGATTTTACTTCAGAACAACTGGAGGAAAAACACGGTTTGAAGACATGAGTCAGTGTTACATGGAAAACGAAAGGGTAAGAACGAAAGGTGTCACAATACCAGAGCATGGGCCCAATCTTCCAGGTTAGACTGTAAAGTGCAGTCAGTCCACTGGTGGCTCTTTGAAATGGAAGTGAAAAATCTATCTTGCAGGATAAGAGAGATTGGGATGAGGAGATGTTTTCCAATTCTGTATTTTCAGTTTCTAAAACACTTGGTTCTACATCTTTGATATTTTGGAGCTTTCCGGTTGACCTGGAGGTTGTTTTTGTTCTGAACAAAGGGGATGTAGAGATGTTTGCTCCCATTCAGGGATCTAATTAGGCATGTTGTCCAATCTATAATAAGTCACAGGCTCAGTTTTTCTTTGTCAAGGTAGTCAGAGGCCTTCAGGCACGAGTGACTTATTGAAATGTACTCTCATAGTTAGGGATGAATTATCATCCTGATATTGTCAATCACTCAATAATTTTATATCCCCAGAGCTCTCCCTTGGTTGTTTTGTACCACACAAAGACGACACTTTATTCTCATATTTGTTCACAGACATGATAACACATTTTTGTATCCAGCGAAGAAGGAAATCCTTCTAAATGCAGCAAGAGTGGCAGTCTGACTAAAAAAAGTTATTTTCCATATCCACAAAAATGTTAATCAGATTCTTGTCAGAACATGTGTAAGAAGTGGTTTTCATTGTCACAGCTCTTGATGTCAGATTACTAAAATAATTTATGTTTTGTTGCAGGGAACATGGGTGTGAGCAGAAACCCCCAAGTCACGTGACCACTTCTGAGCCTACTCTTCTTCCCAACGCATAGAAACGATCTGTGTTTCGTGGTACCGAGTGAACGGCGGGAACGGCGGAATTTCAACATGGCTGTTCTTTATTTGATTAAATATACTCTCTATTTATTCTTAAAAAAAACTAATTTAAGTTAAATGGCAATAAACCATGATAATTTGGAAAACATGTTGAAATTGAGAGTGAAGAGAAATGTTCTGTATATAAACCACACTGTAAACCATAAAACTTATTTTTGTCAACTGCTTCTCATGACAGTGGCTGGGAATTTGACATTTCTACTACAGTAGGCAGAAAACCATGTAAAAGACACTCTCCCACATCCCACATCACATCTCTATTTATATTTCCAAACTAAAAGCATTACAGCCCCGGAAAGTGCTGAGTGGACTGCGTACGTTTACACCAAGGGCTGTAAGTTCACAGAAGCGTGGCCTTGAACTGGTGTCTTTGTGTGGCAAGGCCCCTGTCGGCACCCCTGCCCGCACCCTGTCCCCCAAGCCATACTGAATGGAACAGGCCTGGCTCGCCAAGAGAAAACCGTTGCTCCATAATCCAAAAGGCGATGAACTTTTTTCAGTGAACTCTGGTCAGTGCGAGACAGGCTAAAAAACTCTTCTCAAACTGATTCCGAAACCCACTTGAAGCACCCCCACGATGGCATTCAGTACGACTTACCCACTTGAAAATGTGTCAGCAGCTATTCAATTACTTAAGAAAAGGAGACTTGTAAAAATTTACGTGGTTACAAGGTGAAATTTTTTACGGCTAGAAAAGAGACCTTTGATAATCTATACAAGCAAACGTGAATGTGACAGAAACACGGCTGGTTCTCTAATCGTGTCTGAGGTATACATTCCACCCGACTGACGAGGTCTCAGAAGATTCCTGATAAAAACTCCCCCTTTCCACTTAAAGATCATAAGAAGTCAGCGCGGTCCGGTTCTTTCCCCGCAGAAAGGGTATTTAGTTTGGGATGTAACGTTTTAAAACAATAATACAAACCTCCTGGGAGAATACCACAATAAATGTCTCAAAAACCACTCAGTTAATCCCAGGGTATAATCCGGCTGTTTTAAATTACTGCAGGGAATATTATGGGCCTTAATGACACCGTAACTGCATGAAGCCAAAGAAAGCTAGAAAGAGAGGCCAAAAAGATGAGCTCAGAGCCAGCTGAAGTGACAACAAACATGTGGCTGTTTACTAGGATTGGAGAGGTTTAGTCTGCAGATGTTTGCGGTCTCTAGAAGGTTCCAGAGGAATGAGTTATTATGAAGATTTGCAGAGTCTGATGAGAGCAAGATTCTTCTTGGAGATGGCGGGCCCCAGACAGGGAGGCCCAATGGTAGAGACAGAATTTATAGATTTCTGCGGTCAGATCGTACTCTACTGGTCCCACAATGTACATCAACAAATTAATATTGTACGGATGTCATTTCAAAGCCTCCTAAAGACGAGAGTCATTATTGAAGCCATTAGAGCACAGATGGTTCAAACTATATGCAGATATTCATACTTGCATTTTTGCATTATAGCTGCTTTTTTTTTTTCTGTTGAACTGTAATGAATTGTCTCATAATCTATTCCATCTTCTTGCCATTAGCAGGCTTTGAATGTTCACAAATAGGAGCAAAGAACTCATTTTCCAGAGCTTTAATCACACAAAGAGGGAATGCCTAATTCTCTAAATGAAATGGTCTGTGATCACTGAAGCAGAGATTTAATATATCACGGCAAATTAGGTAGATTTTAATAAATTACTTATCTCCCTGAATACTTTACATATGCTTAAGAAGGAACATAGCCTGTTTGCAAACAGTGAAAACCCACAGCCTATAAAAATCCTTTGAAGAAAATGACAAATAAAAAAGTAAATTAAAAAATGAAATGCATTATATCCTAGACCTCTAGAGACAATTCCTTTGCAGCATTGATTCACGGCTCCATTAAAAATATCAATTAAATCCTTCAGTGAGATTGGGTAAAAGCTAGAAAATTAACTTTCTGAGCGGCTTTTCGAGGATCTGGTTATCCAGATCCACCCCACCTTTGTACAAGGCTTGATGTAAATTTTAAAAAATGATAAAAAAAAGATATTCCTTTCAGGTCTAACTAAGCATATCAGAATGTGAACCATACTTTTAATAATTTTTTTTCCTATGTCATAAGCTAAGTTTTCAAAGTATAAATTTCACGTCCCTGGATCCCGTATCACCATCGCGAATACATAAAAACCATACAAACGGGAAGAACTGTGATTTTTAAGAAAGAAAACCAAAAACTTGAAGTAATTTCAGAAGTTGGTGCCGAGTCTCCTTCTTTATATTTAATTGATAGAAACTGCATGCATCAAAGAAAATGCATACTGAGCTTTAATGTGCATAAAATGGATATTAGCATTTTAAAGAGGAAGATTAACACATTAATCCAAGTAATTTTCATATATTGCTTCTAATAAAATCTTCACAGTATAAAACTCTTAATGAGGCTAATCGTAGGCATTCCATTTAGTGGGACGATTAGGGATAACATAAAAGTGTGTCTTTTTCCTAGGTTTTCTCAGATTTATCCTTTTTGCTTATTACAAATAAAAATGGGAATTGCATGTCAGTTCTTCATAAGAAAGTGTTGAAAATGCAAATGGGCTTTCTCATGCTATCATGTAGGTATGAATTATTGAGGAGGCACTGCCCATGGTGGAGAACTGAAGTCCCGAGGGGTGGCAGTCGTGGGAAGGAGGGAGTAGCAAAATAAACAAATGAAAAAGTATACAAAACTTGAACACTGCCGACCCGGACCTCCCCCTCCCCGCGTCCCATGAATTATAGATTATATACACCAGAGTGATTACAAAGATCTCATCTCAGGGCTTTCATGTGAGTGTTTACTCGGGAGGAGGAGATGCCTCTGGAGCGGCTTCTTTCAGCCTCCAGGTCCTCTCTGTGCTGCTCGTAGACAGACCGTAGGGCCTGGAGTGCTTCGACTGTGACCCTGAGCTTGCCAATGCCTCCACCGTCTGCCCGTGCATCCAGAACTAGGGAGAAAAATAGCAGAAGAGTATGAATATCACTCACCCGATTTCTTTCTTCAGATAGGCCACATGAGACAGGAGTTGAAAAGACGAAAACGGGGGGCGCCTGGGCGGCTCAGTCGGTTAAGCGGCCGCCTCTCGATTTTGGCTCAGGTCGTGGTCTCAAGGTTCACGGGATCGAGCCCCGATAGGCTCTGCACTGACAGCGCGGGGCCTGCTTGGGACTCTCTCTCTCTCTCTCTCTCTCTCTCTCTCTCTTTCTCTCCTCTCTCTGCCCTTCCCCCACTCATGCGGCGCACACCCTCTCCCTCTCTCTCAAAATAAACAAACTTAAAAAAAAAAAGAAAAGAAAAGGCGAAAACAGCTTTATAAGAGTCCAAAGTTCACTGGCATCTCAGAAATCTAAAACTTGAAGCCTGTCATGTGTGTCTGAAGAGACACATTTCGGGTCTATCACACGTGTACATACATGTTGTTTGTGGACTTAAGCCTCATGATCTATCCTGAAGTTTATCTAGTGGAAAGGCTGTAAGAAAACGGTTCGCACATAGGATCGGAATTTCTAAGCTAGAATAAAGAAAGCCTAAAAGGGATAACAGATGACAATTCCAAATCTTTGTTTTGAGGAAACCTTTAAACACAACTTGGTATACAAAGCCTCAGGTTGACCTGAGCAGACGGGAGGTCACAGGGCCCAAGTGGTCCCCAGCTCGGTCCCCTGAGTTTACACCTCTCCGTTGGGACTCCTCGCCGCTTTGTCTGGCACAGAACCCAGCGTTAGAATCCTGACCTGGCCAGTGTTTAAGGGTTTGCCTCTCTTTCAGAACATGGCCACAGTAGCTGCGTCAGATGAGTATGGCCATACGGGGACTCTCAGAATGAGAGGATGGGTCGCGAGACAACACTGAGTGGAGAAAGGAGTAAGAACATACAGCAGAGATAATTTTTCTCATTTCTGTCAGACTCTCTTGGTTCTGGTTGTCTGTAAGAGGGTTTAGGGTAACATTCTAATCTTCTCATCCTTTTTTTCTTTTTTTCTGTGCTACACGAAGTTGTGACAAACTGTCACGTAATATGTGTGGTCTATGAGGATTTCCCAGGATAGGTTTCCGATTCGGTTAATTATTTGGCTTGATCTTGACTTCTGATCTTGATCTTCTAGCACATTCTCAGGACAGGCGGCCTGACGTGTGAACCGCAGATGAACTCTGGTGTCACAGAGTGTTTGGCACTTAAGAGGTGCTCAAATAAGTGTTCATTTAATGCATGAATAAAGGAGTAAACAAGCCATGGACAGCTTCCCAGACATGGCTCCGCTAACGTGACCAAGGAGACCAGAGCTCGGCCTCCGTTCTCCATTTACCGTGAACAACCCAGGTCATCCTCGGTATGATTTTGAAAAGTCTGATTCATAAAGCACAATTCCTTCAGCATGTTCTAAATACGTTCTGTAAGGATACAGAGGGTAGAAAGTAAGCACCGATGGGACTCATGCCTCTGAGGTGAAAATCCAGGAGAGTACATTTTGTCAGGAATCCTGTCCTCCTCCCTGAGTCCTGCTAGGAAATAAGTGAGTGGTACCGCTTGGAGTTATCTGCAGTGGCTCCATCACTGGATTGTGACACTGAATTAAAGAGAAGCCTTGCAAAAGACACTATAATGATGACTCAGAATAACATGCCTTGGCTGAAATAAGGCTTGACAGCAGGAAGCTTCCATAAACAACACGAAAAACATCCAATGGCCACATTGTTGTCACACACTCACCCCTAACACTACCAAAATGAATAACTCCTTGAGAAGCGCAATTAATTATTTTAAAATTTCTGTTGATTGAAAGGAGGGCAGAGGGGGGAGGGGAAGGGAGGGACTGTAGGCAAAAGCTTCCAGCTTCAAGAAGAAGTCAGCTTGGGTTGCAAAGGATTCAACCAGCGTGTGACTCAACGTCCCTGCAGCCAACTAAAAAGAAGGTTTTAATAAAGAATTTGGATTTCAGCAATTGTACAAATTGAGCAATCCTTCCACCCATACCATCGATATTTTGCTCGATGATGTCTCTCCCTTCCTGAAACATGTCAGCGAGGTCAATGTCAACTATGCCAATGTCCTCACACTCCAGGTCCTGCTCATCCTCTGGAGGGTCGCTGACCACAGTGAAGCGAATGCTGAGAAGGGACAAAACAGAGAATCACCACACAGTGCGAAAAAAAATCACCATGAAACACAACTCCCAAATGGGGCTTTATCACTAAGTATGAAATCTCAAAGTTTCCAATTATTCCAATAAAAAGCAAATTACGTGAGGTTAGATAAGTTATTGCATGAACTATTACAATTATTATAGCACACCCAGCCTTCAAATGAACACGAATCCACTTTTCCAAGTGCTGATTAACATTTAACTCTAGAATCTGAGAAAATTACTAGGTAAAGAGAAGAACCAGATGTTCGTTCTAATATGCACCATCTGATCATATTTTGACACTTTTACTTTTTTTTTAATGTTTACTTTTGAGAGAGAGAGAGAGAGAGACAGACAGACAGAGCATGAGCAGGGAAGGGGCAGAGAGAGAGAGGGAGACACTGAGTCCAAAGCAGGCTCCAGGCTCTGAGCTGTCAGCACAGATCCTGACTCGGGGCTCGAACCCGGGAACCTGAGCTGAAGTCGGATGCTTAACTGACTGCGCCACCCAGGTGCCCCGACACATCTATTTTTAAGTTAGAAAGATCAAGTGGAGAAGGACCAGGGAGATCAGGGCCCCGTTTTCAAAAGAAATGCAACATTGTCTATAGAAACGTACACCTTCAGAGTGACTACTAAGCAGTCTCTCCAACTATATGTGTTCCGCGAAACGCAGACACGGCGCTCGCCGGGTAACATCCTGAGTCACGTCAGGTAAATGAGGTAGCTCTGCCCAAAAGCTACATGAAATGTTTGTGTTACTTCAGCAATGTTTTAGTTCACAATCATAGCATCCAAGTTTTATTTTACTTTTAGACACATAATTGTAAGGTTCTGATGGAACTGATTTGAATTAGTGGCTTGTGCTGAGGCCAAACACTTGGATTGACCAAATGACAGGAATTTACAGTTAAGTGCTCTTTGGATATGTCTTGGCAGCATAACTTAAACCATGGATGCTTGTAAACTACCATTTTAACCATTTTCAGAACGTATCCATCCCAAATCAGATACAAGACAAGAAACTTGTTTCTGAGATAACATTTTTAGATGAAATTCTAAGTCTCCGAGAAATCATGCCTTGAAAAATATGCTCGAAGAAAATCTTTTCCAAACGCTGATAGGTAAACATGATAGTATTTAACTAACTTGCTGAAAATAAGTATTCAACGTTTAATTCCTTTATGGAGTCCCTGTTATCAGTCAGCAATACATTTTGATTACGAATCCCTTCGGTTGAAATCAAAGGCAATACGTAGTCACACAATAATTGTCAAGAGTGCAGATGCTGGTCTGTTAAGTGGATACACTGAATGCTTTACATGATGCATAAAATAGAGGGATTAGGATGGAGTGGTTAAGGGCACCCGTTTTGAGTTCCAGTTTCTGCTTTCCTACTATTAACTTTGTGACCTCGGACACATTGCTTAACCTCTCTGATCTTGTATCTGTAGAATGGGAAGAGTTATGCCTATCTCAGGGCTCTTGCGGGCACTCAAATGAGATGATGCATGTAAACAGTGCCTGGAACATGGTAAACACAGTGTTTCCACTTTTATGACTATCATTATTAATCTACGTAGGACTGCTTAAGCTTCTACATTTCTAATGGAAGAGAAGAAGAAGACCTGGGGAATGCTCGTTTCTGTTGAAAACTGAAATTGCCAAATCATACGATGACTGTATCAGTCAAACGAGTTGATGCACACTGTACATCCACAAGGCTTACAGAAAAATAGAGGTTGTACAGATCGCACTAATATTGTTAAGTGTTATCCTCCTGTACTGTCTCATATTTAAGGATATATCTCTATCGCTTTACAAATGCAGACCTTTACCTCCACTGAACATATGAGAATTCTGAGACAAAAAGGAAGAAAAATGAACCCTTCTAAATGCCAGAGAAATGGCTAGAAACCCACATTCAGTATTTCTTGTTTTGAATTCTACAGAGAGCCAAGTGAGACGTCAAATAGGAAATTAAGAAACTGCGAAGTCAAGCTTTAAAAAGGAAAGAAGGTGTACTAAGATAATGTAAAAGCCACAGTCTGGCTTAGTTTAAACTGTACAGAAGACATCTTACGTCTCAGCTTTAAGCCAAAACAGAGTGGACACCTTGTTTCGTGTCCCGAAGAGGACCCAGTCTGAGGACCGGGACGGACACAGGGGGGAGATGCCAAGTACCCATGTGGAGGTGAGACGGGAAGCGACACACGGGCTGCTTCTGCCTCTTCTTCCTCCCTCTCCTCCTGCAAAACTCTTCCTTTCCCAGAGAAATCTGCCTTGCTAACCCCTCTGCCGGGTCCTAGACACAGACCTCTATGTCTTCCTGTGTGCCTGGAGCTCCCTCTGCCTGGAATGAATGGTGTTCCTGAGGCTGTTCATGACCTGACTGGGTTCTCTCATCCCTCATATCCAGCTTTTGGTCACCTCCTTAGATCTGCCTTCACCGTTCTATTCTAACTTGTTTAACTTTCTCTTTGTACTTATTGTAATATGTAATTGGTTTACTTGTTGGTGTCTGCCTTCCTCAGTGGGATGTAAACTCTGTTTAAGTTCAGGGACTTCACCTTGTCCAGAATTCAGCTCCTGACACCTATATAGGAGATTATAAACGGTTTTTGAATTACTACATGAATTGCAAAATGGACGATCCTACTGAAGGCTGGCTCATTTGAAGAAGGCTTACTGGAGAAGGCGGGCCCTGGGCTGGACATCAAGATTTAGACCTCAAATGTCACTTGCTGTTATTGAGGAAATCAGAAAGCACTAAAGCTCCTTAAATCGTGTAATATTTTTGATTCTTTCCTCATTCTGAAATAATCCCTTTTTGTATAAAACAGGATAGAGGGGCTGAAGGGTTGCCTGTGAGGGTTACATATTAGAATTCTGATGTCATGTTGGAGCTGCTCAACAGAACAGCTGAAATGAAGAAATGAAACCAAAAAAGAACTTGAAGTCCGTGTCAAAGCTATGACTTCAAATAAATACTTTCTCTCTCTCTCTCTTTTTTAAATGTATATTTATTTTTGAGAGAGAGAGGGAGAAAGACAGAGCGTGAGTGGCGCAGGGTCAGAGAGAGAGAATCCTAAGCAGGCTTCAAGCTGTCAGCACAGAGCCCAACGTGGGGCTTGAACTCATGAACTGTGAGATCATGACCTGAGTGGAAGTCGGACGCTTAACCGACTGAGCCACCCAGGCGGCCCTCACATAAATAATTTTGAAAGTCCCACTTTAATGTGTTACCTCCATATTATTTATTTATTTTTATTTGAGAGAGAGAGAGAGAGAAAGAAAGAGACAGAGCATATGCATGTGGGTGGGGGGCGGAGGGGCAGAGGGAGAGAGTGAGAGAATCTCAAGCAGGATCCATGTGTGGAGCCCGGTGCAGGACTCAATCCCACAACCCTGGATCTTGACCTGAGTTGAAATAATGAGTATGACACTCAATGGACTGAGTCACCCAGGTGTTCCGTTTTAAAGTGACGGAATATATGCAAACATATGCATATATATTGTATATGCAAATATAGCATGGGGCAAGATGCAAAGGTGCTGTATGTAATTCATCATCAATGTACATAATTTCATGTGTGTCAGAAAACCCTGGCCAAACTTCTCTGACTGTGGCTTTGTAAACTATCTCCAAAACCCAAGAGGGTTGCTGCTTGAGAAAATGAATTCTTATAAACTAGCAGATACTTTAAATAATGTGAGGTAATGTGACCTGTATTTGTAAAAGGTGGGAACATTCACTGGAATAACAACGGTCTTTTGGCTGTGGAAACATGTAAACACAAACTCCTCCTTTTTCCTGAAGAAAAGGATACCGTCAGGGAGAAAAGTGGGCCCGTCCATTCTCTCCCATGATGGCCCCATTCCTGCCACGGAGGTTAGTGGTGCACACTTCAGAGCTACGGGCATTTGCTGTGCCACCGTCAGCCCGCCATCACTCTGCACCTGCAGTGCCTTTCTCGGTTTTTCTCAAAATGACACGAACGTTTGTGTCTCTAGGGGTCATTTAGAGAATTTGGAGAAACAAGGATGGGTCATTGGGAGTCATTACATTTATTGTGGACTTTAAAAAATTTTTAATACTATTTTGGTTACAAGAAGGTCTTCTGAGGAAAGGCAGGTCTACATTTAAAGCAGAATCTGTCTTTTAAAAAATACACACTTTTGAGGAAACACAATTGCTCTCCCCGGCTGAGGGGTGCTACTAATAGGTTCTGACATTCCAGAAACAAAGTGAACACAGAGGTAGACAAGTGAGACGGAAAAGATCGGGAAGTCCAGCCCAGGGCTTGTCTGCTGGAACAGAGCTCAGTCCTGGTCAGTGATGACCCAGCTTGTTGACTGCAGAGAAGCAGATGTCATGGTCAGTGCTATGTAACCACTTGGGACCTGGGATAACCCTGGGAGACTGGTGGTATGTGAGGGGCTTTGCGAGGGGGCTCTGCAAGAAGCTCAAGCAGACAAAGTAAATAGGTAAAGGATGATTATCAACCGTGCTGGGAAAAAACGGAGCTCCAGGCTAATTAACAGGGTTGTTTTTTTGTTTTGTTTTGTTTTGTTTTTTTAGCACCGCTTCAGAACTGAGATCCAAAGAATTGACATGTGTGTTTCAAGGAGTTAATGAAAAAGCTGCTATCACATCCTAAGAACTAAGAATTCCAGTCTCCTTTCTTAGAAGATCAAATGATAGTTTGGAGGCTCTTTTGAAAAATAGAATGTCTTTAACATTCACTTCATGCCCTCTAGGAAAACTGAGAATTTGAGCCTCTTTCTAAGGTGGGCAGGGGTGAGCTCCGTTTCTGAGGCTGTGTCATCTGTGGACCACAAAGGCAAGGAGAAGAGCACAACAGAGAGATAAAGGGCCCACCCAGACCAAGGGAGGAGAGCCAGCAGAGGGGTTGATGGGCAGCACCTCACATAACTCTTCAAACTGTACAACGTGGGAGCTCACGCAAAAGCAGGAAGTTAGTGACATCAGGGTGTTTCCTTCTTAAAAAGGGTATCAGTTCTCTCCCAAAACGGAATTGCAAAGTCTTCTGTTCAAATTTGCAAAAATAAATAAATAAATAAATAATAAATAAAATAAAATAAATAATAATAATAAAAATAATAAATAAAATAATAAAGTAAAATAAATAAATAATAATAAAAAATAAAATAATAAACAAAAATAAAAAGACTAACAAAATAACATGAAGTGAATTAAACAATGATAGGAAGGTAAAATTCGTCTGAAAGGGTGATGAGCTATTCCAAATAATAATATTGATATTACTCCCACTTCCACTGAGGACATCGACCACTTATTGCCCACTGTGTTGTCAGGTTCTATTCCGGCCATCTCACTCATATGATCTCATTTAATCCTGACAACAACCCTATATGGTATTATTACCGCCATTTTACAGATGGAGACGATATGAGGCGCAGGATACTTATCCAAGGTCAGACAGCTAGTAGGTGATGAAACGTGAACTCAAACCATTTGGCTGCAGAGCGTACCCTCCTTACAAGTACATTACGCTTTTTGCAGTTCTACTCGGCCAGTAATGGGGTCCTGCATACATACTGTATGGCCTTTGGCTCGGCAGGCTCTGTGGGATCTTTACAGTTACTCTGTATGGTATGCAGGCCTCCTGTATTTCCGGGAGGAAAAGAGACCCCGAGAGGAAACATACTCATTCACGGATACAGAGTGAAATCAGAGAAGTCAGGTTCTCTGATTCCTCGTTATACATTTTCTTTCGCCACACCGTGCCACGGAGATCTACGTTTACAGAAGCCATGAGATAATTTAGAATGCTAAAGGTACCTTCTATTGGGCATCTCTTGTTTCAGTAGGATAGCTTTTAAGATGTCTCTCTTTGCTTGGTTGTTTTCTTTATCCACGTAGATCACTATACCAAAAAAAAAAAAAAAAATCCACAGGAGGAAGTCACTCAGGAATATGCCACATTAGTACCATTCTGTATTTGTATAAATACCTGTTTTTCGAGACACAAGTCATGCCACCTCACTTGTATGCCTGGGAAAAGAAAGCGGCTCTGGAAACCAGAGTCAAATCCGAATAGTCATGTGATCTAATGTCATGTCACTGGCAGGTTTATGTGCACACTGTCAGAAAAGATACAAGCAACATCTAAGAGTGCCACATCGCTGTCACTGCCTGTTAATGGCACTGGCAGTCATGACAGTAAAAGCCAGCGGTCTTTATTGCTTTGTATTTGAGGGATTTACTGCATTTTCTTTCACCCAAGAAGCGAGTGATAATGATAATGTATGGCAGAGAGCTTGTCCTTTCTGACAGCCTCGGTAATTTAATCCTTCTCTCCTGCCACAACATGCAATAAAAGAGGCATCTAGCGTATTGGGTTGAGGAAATCCATAGGCTGACGTTTACTGGTGTTTGGGTGGGGGTATGGGAGACAGGATGTGGAGGAAGGGAGAGAGGCTTTTTAGGGTAGGAAGTTTGTCTTTGGTTTTGAAAGGTGCATGTTGGCCTGTAGGGATGTGGCCAGACTTTACTTGGCTGAAATATGAGGGGAGATAGCTGATCTAAAGTCCCACCAGGAAGAAGGCAGTGAGCACTTGAACCTGTAAATAAGCGTCTGCAGTTTGGGAAAATGGCATCTCAGAGTGCGAACCCTCCAATTTTCAACCTGATTATTTTTTCTCAGCTCGGCAGCCTTTCAGCCATGCCTTAGCTTCTGAAGACATTTCTTTTTCACATGCCATTTTGGAGGTAAAGTCTCCCCTGTGACCAGCTCTCAATTTAGAGACTATCCTGATCAAAAGTACACAAAGGGTGAAAGATACCATGACAATTCCAAAGCCAGACTCTGCTGGGAAAGAACATATTTCATACTGAGAATGTTTCCCTGGACAATTTTAATCCAATCTCAAAGTATGATGCTATCAGTTCATTTAGTCATTTGGCTCCGTTGACGTGCTGGGCACTGAGGCACACAGGGTGGGAGACACATAAGTGTCTGTGTAGAGGTGGGTTAAGGATTTAAGAGAAGTGAGAACCAAGGTCAAAGAGTGGCTCTTGGTTTACTGCTGTTTGCATAATGCAGTATCAGTGAATGTGACTAATTATATAGGTTACGGAGATTTATGGCAATCAAAAAAGACAAAAGGTTCAGAGTATTTTGTGAGTCTGTGCTAAAAAGGCTTGCTAACGGATAAGTACCACTAATGTTGGGAGACTGCACCTCATTTTGGCCACCAGTACACCAAGCCAAATGGGAACTTTTTTCCCCCAAATGGGAATTTTTTGTTTTTGCTGTTTATCACCACCAATTCAAGAGACGGTTGAGCATATTTTTTTGACTTCAGAGTTCTTTTTTTTTTTTTTTTTCAACGTTTATTTATTTTTGGGACAGAGAGAGACAGAGCATGAACGGGGGAGGGGCAGAGAGAGAGGGAGACACAGAATCGGAAACAGACTCCAGGCTCTGAGCCGTCAGCCCAGAGCCCGACGCGGGGCTCGAACTCACGGACCGCGAGATCGTGACCTGGCTGAAGTCGGACGCTTAACCGACTGCGCCACCCAGGCGCCCCTTGACTTCAGAGTTCTAAAACTTAAAAGCCATAATGATCTACATAATTTTGGGGTTTTTTTTGGTGATAATTTGTTGGATCATTTCCTCCCCCCCCATTTTATTGAGATATAATTGACTTTGAACATTGTACTAATCTTGTGTATAACATAATGATATATGTATATATTGAGAAATGATTTCCGCAATAAGTTTAATTAATATCCATTACCTCCCTGAGTCACACATTCTTTTTTAACTTCTGATAAGAACATTTAAGATCGACTCTTGTAACTTTCAATTACACGACAGAGTCTTGTTAACTATAGTGGTCTATGTTGTTTGAAGATAAGGGTTATCTCAGTGATTAAGAAAAACAAAAAAGAATGGGTTCAGACTCCAGCATCTAGCTAGTCTTTCAATTCAACTAGGCCAGTTCTGATAAATCTCAGTAGTTCGAAAAAATTTTTTTAATGTAGTACAATACACGTAACATAAAATTGATCATGTTAACCATTGTTAAGCATACGCTCGGTGGCATTAAGTCCATTCACACTACCATCCACCTCCAGAACGTTTTCATCATCCCAAACTGAATCTCTGTGCCAGTTAAATAGTAACTTGCCACCTCCCTCCTCCCCACTCCCTGGTAACCTCTATTCTACTTTCTGTCTCTATGAACTGGCCTGTTTTGGGTACCTCTTACAAGTAGACCCATGCAATATTTGTCCTTTGGTATCTGGCTTATTTCACTTAGCCTAAGTCTTTTTCAAGGTTCATCCATGGCATTTACCCAACTTTCATTCCTTTTTAAGACTAAATAATGTTGCATTGTGATATATAGATTTTCTTTACCCATTTGTCTGTTGATGGACATTTGAGTTATTTCCACCTTTTCACTATTGGGAATAATTCTGCTATGTATTCATCAGAAATATTTGTCAGAGTCCTTGCTGTCAATTCTTTTGGGTAGGTATCCAGAAGTTGAACTGCTGTACTACATGGCAATTTCTACATTTTAAAAACAAAACAGAACACCTTTACCATTGAAATTGGTGAAAAAATGGTATAGCAGGGATACCCCTGCTTCTGCTCCATCCAGTTGGCCAGCACACTGTATTTCCTATTCTCTCAATGATAAAAATAGTGACAGCCATTATTTGTTGAGTGATGCTCATGTACTAGGTACTGCACTCAATACCTTTCTTATGTGTTAAGGACCATGCTGTCCCACATTTGACAGATGATTAAATAGACCCAGAGAAGTTAAGTAATTTGCTCAGGCTCACCTAGTTAGAAAGTGGCAGAACCCAGCAAAGGCTGCCTCCAGAGTCTGCCTTCTTAACCTCCACGTCCCCTTCTTCCACAGGAAGTCAAAACTTTTCCTGCCGTTTAAGCTGCAACCATGTCATTAGCACAGACTGCAGTGTGAGAGAGAATTCCGTACCTGTATCACGGGAGGCCATCTCATTCTCCTTGAACTCTCTCAGGAAAGGATATTGCTTAGGTTCAGCTGGTCCAGCCAGGGGCCTTCACTCTCTTGGGGTAAACAGCTTTTAAAATTCCTTTTTGAAAAAACTCAAGCTCTTTACCGATAAGCTTAGTTCTCTGAAGGTGTACCAAATTCGAAGTCCAGCTCTTCTGTTTGCACAAACAAGGCCTGGAAGGTGGGCGTCTTAATCTAGCCCAGAGGTTCTTTGCCTTTTAATGTATGCCAGCATCCCCTGGAGGGCTGGTTAAAATGCACATTAATGAGCTCACCCTGAGTTTCTAATTCAGGAGGTCTGGGTTAGGGCCTGAGAATTTTTATCTTCCCAGCTGCTGCTGCTGCTGATTGGGATGTCCCACACAGAGAACCATGGCTGCAGCTCAACATCCCTTTGCCAATGAACACTTCTGTGTTGAACACGCGGGACATCGGAACACTGTGGCCACCTCTAGGTCATGGTCCTAAGGACATCCATTTGGTGTTATGGAACCAGATGGTTAAAAAAAAAATCTACAGTTTCAAAACTTCAAATGTGTCTTTTAAAAAGCAATTCTGGGGCGCCTGGGTGGCTCAGTCGGTTAAGCGTCTGACTCTTGATTTTGGCTCAGGTCATGATCTCATGGGTCGTGAGTCTGAGCCCTGAGTTGGACTCTGTGCCCAAGTGTGGAGCCTGCTTGGGATTCTCTCTGTCCCCCTTTCTCTACTCCTCCGCTGGTGCTCTCTCTCTCTCTCACTCAAAATAAAGTAAAAAAATAAAATAAAAAGCAATTCTGGTGATTTGAAAAATATCAGAACTCTCTAAAAATTAAGCTATTTTTGCCTTTAATTCTCATTAGAAATCACATTTGTTTAAGACTTGCTAGATTTTCACATGAACTTATTGAAAGCATATGTCTCAAAAAAGGTTCCAAATAGTAGTCTAAATATCTAAGCTGATCTTGAATTGCCTACCATTAAAAACTTATCCCTCACTTATGCAGGTTGGAAAGATCTTTATATTCTTATCAGTGTCATTGGCAGAAGAAATGCAGATGGCTTAATTACAAAGGGCTGATAACCTTGAATCTCAGAAAACTTTTTGTGTTGGCGTGTTATTCCCCTAATCCTCATCTTTGCCAAATTTCTCTTCCTATTAGTGACAGAATGTAAAGTCTGCATCATTTTCATCTTCTGAATTAAACTTTAATTGTTCCAAAACATGGACTGTTCAATGCTCACAGACTAAGGGCCCAGATCTGTAGAAGTCTCATAAAAACTTTGGACGATTTCATTAATCTTTTTTCTTCCTACTGTCAATTCCCTAGAAGGCTTTATTCAGCCCAGACAACATTCTTCAGACCTACCATCAATCTTATTTTTTCCAAACTATTTTCCTGCTTTGTCAGCATTCTCTGAGCAAAATTTTCAGGCCCAACAAAATACAAATGTTTTCTTCTTGCTACAAATGTTTAGCAAGTGAATTCAACCTTGCTTCCCCACCTGCTCCTGCCAGCATTAGGAACCCTAAGAAGATCTATTTTTTGTGTAAGTGAACCTGGTATTAACACCTCTTAATCAAGACCGAATTGGGCTATAATCATGCGGATCACTAGACTAAACCTCTCATTTTATGTACCCAACTTAGGCCTCAGGACACAAATCCCTTTTGAAAAGATTCAAGCCATCATATAGGGTAAAAATCATTGTGAGGTTCAGTCCACCTCTCAACTGGTATGGCGTTCAAACAGAAGACAGCATGTACTAATTGTCCTTTAGATTTTCCATCTGAATTAAACAGTTTGGAAATAAAATTACTTTCATTAACATTTAATATGATTTGGGAGATGTAAGGCTGCATTATATTGACCTTTTACTTCAAGTCGCAAGTGAATGGCAAATCATTACAATAATTAGATGAGATAGTTACTTATTAACCAAGGATCCAAGGAGATTCTGCAATGAAGGTGATGCAAATATAATAATTTAAAAATAAACACTTTCACTAGGCCATAATTGAGTGAGAAATAAAATAAAGCCTTCTACAAGGTTAATTTTCATGACTTCTCAGAATTTGCTGATGACCTAAGACTACAGTTTTTCAGATAGAGTAGATTAAAAAAAAAAAAAAAACAGCATTATTTTGCTTGGAAGCACAAAGTACGGTCCTCTCCCCTCCCACCACGAAGGGATTTAAATATCCTTAAAATTTGTTTCAATCAACTTTGCAAATACTACATAGTTGAATCTCAATAGGTAGGAAGAGAAGCTGAAGAAAGATACAGTAAACACTTCTACTGAGTTCATTTCTAATAAATTATTGGTTCTCTTGTTGCTTTTGGAGGACTGATTTTTCATTAGAAACATAAGCAGCTCTTAAAATACCAATTAGATAGTAGGGGTATCTTGCAGTAAAAGGAAAAAATATACCTGAACCAATGCCAACCAACCAACGAAAACCCCGTAAAGCCCTAGGTTACTATGTGGGAACGATACAAAATTCAGGACACTTGAGGATGTGTTAACAGGTTGCATCCCCAGAATGATTTGCATTGCTTCTTAAGCAAATAAAAACAATCTGTTCTGCAGCAGGCCAAATTTCTCCATGTACAATGTCTAAAAAGCAATTTTGTTGTCAGTCCGACCAAACATTCTACTGCTGACCTTTAAGAAGAATAACACAAAAGCCAGAAGAGTTTGTCTCTTTTCTTGGGGGTATTTCCATTATAATTAGTTGTCTAAACAGTTCTCTCATTACTAATAATATTTGGTGTGTTTTACTTTTCTGACACTTTGCAGGTAAAATATCTCTAAGGAAGTTTGAGAAAATATTTTTGGAAATGTTTCTGTTATATCAAGTCAATGAAAGGAAGGAGGAATCAGATTCTTGTCCTGACTATATTATTTGCTTCCTAAGTGATTTCTCAACCTATCTGTCATTATAGAATTATAGAATTTGAGCTGGAAGAGATCTAAGAGGGTGCCTTATTCAATAGATAAGAAAAAAGGATCCCATGAAATTTAAATAGCTTGCCCAAGTTCACGTAACTAGTAAGAACTGTGGATCCAGGGAAGACTAGAACAGACCTTGGGATGCTATGGTTACTGTCTCAAGCAATGACCACATTTCTAAAAATAGGTGTGTGCACATGCGTACACACACATAGAAGTAACCACGGCCATCTGTATTTTTACCGCATGATGAGTAGCTGATATACATACGATCAACAGCGTTATTACACATGTTGATTAAAATACAATTTGTGAAACTGGGGAGTAAAAATATTAGTGGCCTGTTTTTGCTAAAGCTAATGCAACACTCCATCTTTACGGTTTGTTTATAGGGCTTTAGAACTTCATAAGCAGTTTTTATCATAGGGTCATGTCAGCTTGATATGATATTTTTACTCCTCATTAATTATATACTGATATATATGATTCTCTAAAACATCTTAAAGTCGGCTGATCTAAGAATTTACAGGGTACCAGGTGGGTCTGACTTAGATGGCAACCAGCTGATAGGTGAAGCCCTAAAAGAGACAACCTGCCTGCAGCTATCAACGCATGTGTGGACTAAAACATGAAAACGTATTGTAAGAATTTAGGTCACTCAATTAAAATCCTGAACATAGAGACACTGGGAGACATGTGTGTATATATATATATATACATATATATATATATATATATTGTAAAAACATGTATGTGAGGACATTGATCAGAAAGGTAGAAAAAATTAGGCCACAGAATTGTTTGGATTATGATTAAAAAGATAGTAGTTTTTTTATCCCCCTCGAAACATTATACGTTTTGATTCAATTGTAGACCCACGTGTGACATTTTTCTTTTGATTCTGTGATATAGCGGGAACACCCAGAGAGGTTGTTTTCCTACCATTTTTGTTTTCTCTTAACTTCAGTATTACTTCAAATTGAATTCTTAATCCTGATGCTACAGACCTGACTTTTATTAATCTATTCTGATGAGACTCCCATGACTTTGTGTGAACATCAGAGAATTATACTTTGTCCTTGTTCCTACAGCTACCTTCACCGAAAGACAAAAACAAAAGTCTGTATTATAAATGAACCATACATACCATTGCTATAGTTATAGTAGACCCACTGCCCGCTCTTGGGTTTTGGAAGTGACACAGGTGTCTCTTCAGCAGGAAGACTGTAGAATCTGCATTCAACGAACAGCCGTTGGATAGTGTCATCTGCAGTTACTCGAGAATCATTAAGGCTTAGAGCTATGATCTCAATCCGAATTTTTTCTGATGGCTGTTTCAAGAGCAGAAACAAAAAACAACAAAGAAACATAAAACAAATGAGCAGAGACCCATTTACTCTTTTTCACTATCAATTTTAAATAAAACATGAAGGCCAATGGGTTTCTTTTTTGGAACACATTGTACACGACTGTGTAGTTACACATGATAGATTATTCACGACAGAGAGAGAGAGAATGAGATTCTAATGCCCCAGGGTTTGAAGTTAACAGTGTCATGGCAATAGTCTCCTGATTTACATTTGAGGCTATAAATACCCCACTAGTAGTCTATCAGGGCCGAAGATTATGAGATCTTCATCTCCGATTGCTTTCAGAATGACAAGTATCACTTGGCCTTGTTTCAAACTATGTAATGAAGTACATGTTTATCACTGCTTTTATTTAATCTATTGTACCTGAGAAAGTTTCAGTTATTTAGAGATCAAAGCCTGTTGAATACTTCATAGCGATTATGCTAGTATACGTTGCTATATGAATCCGTATTAACTAGAGCAGAAACTATAGTCCATTGTCTTATATATTCTGCCACAACATATTTCATTCAATAAGTAATGTTTTCAAACAAGAGAAACAAACTGTCTACCTAATTTAACACAGGTTTCCTTGTGATTTATTTTTTTTAACCTCATTTTTACAGATTTAATAATTACAAATAACAGTTTTACTGTGTAATTTTCATTTCAATCCTTACTTAATACATTTTGGTGTCACATACATTATTATACAAGCCACATATGTTTCCTTGAGTGATGACTTAACACAAACACCAGTCTCTGATTTAAAAATTGGATCACACCAAGGTAACTCCTCCCTTAGAACTGTAAAATTTTTTACAATTTTAAATTTATACTTCATTCCCTTTTACTAAACCCCTCTTTACTAAATTCGGAAGCACGCTAGAAAATCCTGAAACCAGGACCTGTCTATATGGCCAACTTTTTAGGAACTCATTGTCAAACATAAATCAGTTGTGCAAATTCACCATAGTGACTACTTAGATGTTTCAAAGCATATAATATAATTAATCAAACTGAAAAGCATAACTATCCTATTGTAAAAATATCCCCATAAAGAACAATTTCTATTGCTGTCAAACCCCCTCAATATTTGATGAAGTAATTTTGCCCCATTCTTTCAAAAGACATTTTCTTTTATTATGTATTCTAAGACACTTTAACTAAAAACCCAAATCTGAATATTTCAATAAGGTTATTTTATTATTCAGTAGATTCATGGAAATTTTACTAGGATGACAGAGAAAATTCCACACCATTCTGTCTCCACTAATACAGGTACGAGGCTGCAGCTGGCAATATTACTAGGATTAGCATAGTATGATGAAATATTTAAAGGAAAATTTTTTCTAAAACCTAATAAATCAAATGACTGCCAAATGTCATTAAAGTGATGGTCTTTGACTTGAATATGCTTTTCATATTCAAATTTGAAAAGAAAGAGATGGAAGCCTGGAAAGGTTACTCGGTTTCAACTAATAACCTCGAGCCCTCTCCGTTCACGTGCATAAAAAATGAAGTTGGCTCTATTGTCTAACCTCACTTCAGAAAAGCCCTTCTCTGCTTGCTGAAGACTAACATGGGAAAGAAAATATTTTAAGTGATATTATTTTTTCCTTAAAATGCATCGTGGTTGTCAGAATACCACATGCGCACACACATTTTCTAATTCTGGTTCAAATGGAGCACCGTGCATAATTAAGTCTTTTTACATGCCTTGTAATTTGAAAAAACTCACAATTGTTATAACAATAACATCTTATAAAATATTCCTGCCTCGGCACAAAAGAATTAAAGGAAAATAGCCACCGAGAGGCAAAATGGTTACCTCTACGTTGTGCAGAGAAGAATTTAAAGTTGTTTATCACAGAGCCCAATGAAGAGACAAATGAACTTATAAATAGCAGGGGAATCACATTTATTTAACCGGTTATTTTATTAATAATATATTAAGTGTACAATCCCCATATAAAAACTTGCATTACTGTAAGGACGAATTTAGGTTATCAAATAAGACTATATACAAAAATAGAATTCTAAATGAAAGTAGATTACAGCCAAAGAAACAAGCAAAAACATCAATACCGAACAAACCAAAAGAAAACCCATCATATTCAAATAAATTTAAAAGAGCTTTAAAATTCCTTCCATGGCATCATATCCTTTCTGGTCCAGTTTTTTATTGTTATTCCCCCTCGAGCCTCATTACCTCTATCCCATGTCCCTTAAATTTTCTAATATTATGTATAGAAGTTATTAGTTACCATTTCTTTGTTTTTTTTTAAAATATGTATTTATTTTTGGGATAGCGCAAGCGGGGGAGGGGCAGAAAGAGGGGGACAGAGGATCTGAAGCGGGCTCTGCGTTGACAGGCTGACAGGAGCGAGCCCGATGTGGGGCTCAAACTTACGAATGGTGAGATTTGAATAACTTGAGCCGAAGTCGGACACTCAACCAACTGAGCCACCCAGGTGCCCCTTTTGTCTTTTTAAAAAATGTTTACTTATTTTGAGAGAGAGAGGAGACAGCAGGTGGGGGAGAGGCAAAGAGGGAGGGAGAGAAAGAGTCCCAAGCAGGCTCCATGCTGTCAGTGCGGAGCCTGATGCGCGGCTCGATTCCTTGAACCATGAGATAGTGACCTGAGCCGAAATCAAGAGTTGGATGCTTAACAGATTGAGCCAGCCAGGCGCCCCATCTTTGTTCTTTTTATGCTACATAAATCAACTTAAAATAAATTAGAAGACGGATAAGTTCCAAATAGTATATATCCAGGGAAGCATGCTCTGTCTGAATAAAGAATTTGCTAAACATTATACCTTTTGGCTGCCGGGGCTAGCCAATTTATTTTTCAACATTGGAACAATTCTGGTTGTGTTTTTGCCTCTGTGAATCAAAAGTTCAACTAGATTGTAAATAAAGATTTTGAAGATTAAGAAGTACATCAGCTGTCTGACTGACGGTTCAGTCAGACAACTTCGTGTCAGAAATGAACTCATACCCTCTCCCCTGATCTCATTCATCCTCCGATATTTCCCATCTCAGGTGACATCACCAGCCACCTGGCCACCCTACAGCTAGGAGACCTCGGAGCCACGGGTGCCATCTTCATTTTTCATACCCACCACATCCTGGAGATCACCCATCCCTATTCATGCCACTTCCTGAACACAATGATTCATCAGATTATTGAAAGCTTGTGTTTCAACATTGTATCGGCTATTGGGGATAAAAAGACAAAACAGGATGTGGCTTCTCTTTTCATTTTTATCTCTAGAGAAATTTGTTTAGGTTCTCATCTGATCTGGGGGAAGGACTCACTCAACAGCTGCCTAGTATTAGCATGCAGTTTGACGGAGTAACAAGGGAGAAATGAGAAGGGATCATGAAAGAGAACTGGTCGGCAGAACTGGACGCAGATGGACGGTACCAGCCTATAAACTCGGGGACTCAGGGACACGAGCTACCCTGCTTATGACATCACTGCTGTTGGCATGCAGCACACGCTCAGAAACGAAGGGATCTACTCTCACGGCTAGAAGAGAGGCGAGGCACTCCTGCCCCTAATCCCTGGTCTGGAGTCTCAGCTGCTCTTCTTGTGGCTGAATTCTCTCCCTAAAAACAAATCAGGTATCACCCTTTCTGCTTGAAAGCCTGTTAACTTACACTCTAGCCATTTTCTGGGACCAGTGGTGTGCTGTTTATATAGCTCAGGTTTTTTGCATCTGAAATCTTCTCCACCAGACAAAATTCTACTTATTTTATGTCCTGGGCCACACATGCTGTCCTTTTAGGATAGCATTTCTACTCTTCAAGGGTGAGCTGGTTCCTCCTCTGGGTCCTTACTACACTTTGTAGTCACGTTATACTTCATGGATTTTTTTTTTTTTTTTTTTTGCGCCTATCTGCTTCTCTGTAGACTGTGAGCTCCTGGAGGCCAGAGCCTTGTCCTACTAATCTTCTGCTATTTAACATCCTATCTGGCACATAGTAGGCTCTCAATAAATACTTAAAGATATGGAGTCAAGGGAGGCTGAATATTTTTTATATATTCAGAATATCTTTTGTATATTGCCAGTAAAAGGTGTAGCTGCATTTTTTTTTTAGGTTTTCTTTTTTAACAAATATTTATTGTCTCCCGTGTTTTGGTAAGTTGGTTATTACTAACTGTTGAAAAATATATAGAAATCTTGCTGTTTAAGGTTTCAGTTAAATAAGAGTATTTCAAAGACAGGTCAATATTCTGGAACTGAGATGGGAGGTTACTATTTTTTGAACTTTTCCGATTTTTCATAATAAAACAATGAAAAGTTCCACTAGGAGACTTGCAAGGGATAACCATACACTGATTCAAACAAGTCTTTGCAGTCAGATGCATCATAATGTCTGTTTAGGACCTCTAGAACAAGACAATTGTACTTCTGTAGGGTATTGGTAGCCTTCACATGTAGTAAGTTGGCCACACGGTATGTCTTCTATTCTGTATGTGTGAACGTTTGTTATTAAGTATGATGTTACTTTTGTCTTGTTCACCAAGTGCCCTATTTACATCTCTAGTTAGCAAGATGTTGACGTTAGCATATAAAAAAAAAGCATTTAAAAGTCGACTGTGGTGAACAGAAGTAATAGAAGTCACTCAAGTAAGAACTTATTTTTACTTGCCTGTATAGATGGACACTCCATACTGTGTGATTGAATGATCCAGAAATGTGATGACAGCTTGTATTACTCGCAGAGAAAAAAAGTTAAAAGTTCTCATGATTTTGGCTCAATTCCACCATTGCTTCCTGACTGATGCTAATTCACTTTTTAGGCCATATTTTTCTACAGTATTTACTTAAGCTTTTATTGGCATGCTTAAATTTTTTATGTTTTACTTCAGAGGATCATGCTGAATTCTTCCTCTGGTTTCAAGCATCAGAGCAGTCACATTGGAGTTGAATTGTTAGGCTTCTAAAAACTAATTATACTTGACAGTCCTTAAACATCGTATCCCTTAACTGAGGATGGCCTATGATAAAAGTTTTCAACTTGTTTTAGTCCATTAGATTTAACTCTAACTCTGGTGAGATTACATGTGAGTTTTATTTCATTCTAAATTTCTACAGTGAATAAGCATTTCCGTAACTTTAAAAATTATAAAGTATAGAAAATAATTTGGCATATTCAAGTACTCAACGTCTAAAACAGATGTTACCATTTTGCTGTATCGGCTTCAAACTTTTTTTGTTATTACTGTTGAAGAAATGAAACATTTCAGTTAGATACAGGTAAAGCCCCTACCTCCTAGTTCCTTTCTTTCCTTTCTCATCCCCCCATAGGTAACCACTATTCTTAAGTTGGTATGTATCACTCCCAAACACGCTTTTATATTTTCTACCACATAGGTATATATCCATAAACGACACAGAGTATTGTTCTGTTTTTAGGCTTTATATCAGTGGTATCAGCCTCTATTAATCATTTTGCAACTTGTGTTTTTTTTTCACCGAATGCTATATATTTTCAGATTTATTCACGTTTATAATTAAAATCCAATTCCTATATATTAACTGTTGTATAGAATTCCATTTATATTGCATATATAATCTATAGTCCACTTATTTCTTTACTGATGAACAATCCAGGTGTCCACAGTTTTTTGCTATTACAAAAATGTTGCATTCCTTTATGTTTTCTTGTGTATGTGAATGATTCTCTTAGAAGAATTGCTAAGGGATAGATGTGAGAAATTCAAATTACTCCCCAAATGGTTACATGAATTTACATGGGTATTACATTTATCACTATAAAAATGTGTTACATACGTGTGTATGTGTGTATGTGTGTAAATAAATATAAACAAAGCCTACCTATAGGAGTAGGTAGAACTTGGTACTATATAGCAAACTGATAAGATATAAAATGGACATGGAAGGTTATAATCTATGTCTATGCCCTTTAAGAGAAAAATTTTAATTGGGGTGAGTTCTAAAAAAAGCTCACCTATTGACAGAGCCATAGGTAAACAGGCTAGGAATGCACGCTGATTAATAGTGATTCTTACAACTTCCTTCTTCAGGCTGGGGGTGGGCAGAGTCATCTCAAAAAAAAAAAAAAAAAAAGTCCTCCCAGGGGAACCTGGGGGGCTCAGTCAGTTAAGCAACCAACTCTTGGTTTCGGCTCAGGTCATGATCTCACGGTTTGTGAGTCTGAGCCCCACATTGGGCTCTGCACTGACAGTGTGGAGTCCACTTGGGATTTTCTCTCTCCCTCCCTCTCTGCCCCTGCTTGTGCTCTCTCTCTCTCTCTCTCTCTCTCTGAAAATAAATAAATAAACTTAAAAAAAAAAGTCCTCTCAACTCACACTAGGCTCTAAAACTTCCCCTTATTAGGAATCATATCCATTCTTCATACATGTTTTGATTGAGAATATTTGGTTTCTTAAAAGCTCTTTGGGAGAAAGAAGAGTAAAGAGAAACTCAAACTGGCAAGACAATAATGTTTTTAACAAACAAAAGCAAAAAAAACCCCAGCTTTCATCAGTGGCAGTAACTTATCTTTTCTCACGTGTTCTGTGAAAGACCCATATTAAACAAATAATGTAAATACCGAAACTTCAGTGATGGAGATCAAAATGGTGCTAGAGTTAAGAGGGCTTATTTTTAGAATACTGTCATGGTCTCCCTTATACACCATGAAAATTACTGCATCTATAATGGTCAGCAAATTACAGAAGCTTGTTACCACATGTTCTAAAGCAATGGTTGGAATATTTTTTCCTGTCCTAATACACCTGAGGGATATGACACATTTCCATCATTAACTGTGGCTTACTATGGCAATAATGTGAAGGAAGGAGAGAATTTTAAAAATTACCCTCAATTTCAGGTGATTTTGATATGCTATTCCACTTTCACCATCATTGAAAACAGATGTTATAGTACAGTGGTTCTCAATTTTGGCTGCACATTAGTATCACCCGGGGAGCTTTAAACAAAATTCGGATTTAGCTGATCCGGATGGAGCCAGGCCCTGGCATTTAAAAATGCTCTCTAGGTGATCTGAGTGTGCAGTCACGGTGAGAAGTACCACTTTTCCCTAAAGTTGTTCTTAAACTCTTAGCATGCCCCAGAATGACCTGAAAGGCTCAATAACACACGGATTGCTGGGCCTCCGTCTCTGAATTTCTCATTCATGAGGTGTGGGGTGGGGTCCAAGAATCTGCATCCTCACAGTTTCTGAGGTGACGCTGATGCTGCTGGTCTGGGGACCACATTTTGAGAATCACTGCTCTAAACCAAGAAAGATTCAACGTATATTTGCTGTCCCTTTCTAAGATATTTACAAAAAAGCTTCCATGATATTCATATGAAACTGTTCTCTAGTTATTATTTAACATTTTAGTACAGACTTAGCTTACAAATTATTTCCTTTCTAGAAGGAGTCTATACTCATCATTAAACATAATCCAACAAGAGGGGCACCAGGTTAAACGCCTGACTCTTGATTTCGGCTCAGGTCATGATCATGGTTTGTGGGTTGGAGCCCATGTTGGCTCCGTGCTGATGGTGTGGGGGCCTGCTTGGGATTCTCTTTTTCCCTTTCTCTCTGCCTCTCCCTTGCTCACTCTCTCTCTTTCTCAAAATAAATAAATATACTTAAAAAAAATAATCCAACAATATAAATCCCAAAAGTAAAATATAAAAGTTCCTTGTTGTCGGCAATTTTTTGCCAAAGGGGTTGGCAATTACGTTTTGTATAATTTTTGCATCACAGGCCATATGGTCTCTGTTGCAAACACTCAACTCTGCTCTTCTAGAGTGAAAGCAGTATAGACAATAGGTAAATGATGGGTGTAGCTGTGTTTCAGTGAAACTTTATTTACAAAAACAGGTAGAGAGAGGGCTGGGATTGACACATTGGCCATAGTTTGCTGACCCCTGCCCTGACCATGTCCCAGAGATACTCACTGCTAATGGTGTTTGGATTATATATTTCTAGACATTTTCTTTGTTTACATAAACCTAAATGTTGTGTCTGTATGCTCATATAAAAATGTGTATGTATGTGTATATAAATATTCCTCTTTCTTGGCTTCTTTGTAATGGAATTTTCAGTGAGGTGTAATTTCTTCACCATCGGTTTGGCAAAGGTGTGATGTGAGGAAGCAGGAATTTTTATACGTTGTTATTGTAACCAGAAAGGTTTGCATTAGCAAAAACTGAAAGAAGCCTAAGGCTCCATGGGACACTCAACCAACTGAGACACCTAGATGCCCTCACCTAAAGGTCCTTCAAAAGGGGCTTATTTAAATAAATATGGTATGGCTATGCATTGCAGTAGTATGCATCTGTTCAAAGAAATGGAATATACTACTATGGAAAGATGTCCATAGTATATTAGTAAGAGATAATTAAGTTGCAAAACATAAAAAATAGTTTTGGAAGGATCTACCAGCAGAGTAATTCAACATTTCTGGTTTCACCTAAAATATATTTTGAAACGTATTCTATCTAGCTGAAGCGTCCATATGTAAAACAGAGGGAGGGGCTTATTTTACACATTGACAGGATATCATGTTTGATTCTGAAATCGTTTCATAAGTTTTTTAAAGTTTACTCATGTATTTTGAGCACGGGTGCGTGTGCAGGGCAAGGGCAGACAGAGAAGGAGAGAGACAGAGAATCCCAAGCAGGCTCCAAACTATCAGCTCAGAGTCCGACTCAGGGCTTGAGCCCATGAACCATGAGATCATGACCTGAGCTGAAACCAAGAGTCAGACATTTAACTGACTAAGCCACCCAGGTGCCCCGACTTAATACTTTCTATTTTTATTCATTTTTAATTTTTTTTAACGTTTATTTTGAGACAGAGAGACATACACACACGAGCAGTGAGATCATAACCTGAGCCGAAGTTGGATGCTTAACCTAATGAGCCACCCAGGTGCCCTCTAATTTAATACTTTAAAAAAAAAATTTTTTTTTTCAACGTTTATTTATTTTTGGGACAGAGAGAGACAGAGCATGAACGGGGGAGGGGCAGAGAGAGAGGGAGACACAGAATCGGAAACAGGCTCCAGGCTCCGAGCCATCAG
Organism: Prionailurus bengalensis; assembly: GCF_016509475.1. Taxonomy (NCBI): domain Eukaryota; kingdom Metazoa; phylum Chordata; class Mammalia; order Carnivora; family Felidae; genus Prionailurus; species Prionailurus bengalensis. The sequence goes on from NC_057352.1 coordinate 31,665,574, forward strand.
CCCAGAGCCCGACGCGGGGCTCGAACTCACAGACCGCGAGATCGGGACCTGGCTGAAGTCGGACGCTTAACCGACTGCGCCACCCAGGCGCCCCTAATTTAATACTTTTTAATACATGAATTCTAAAAGTAGTGAGTTGTTTTATGCATTTTGCCTTTCAAATCTTTAAAGCATATTTTGCTGAACATCATTATTGCAGTCACCTGGGAATGCCAGCTCATATTGTTCAAGAGGACCTGGTTTCCAGGTGGAATTGCAATTTCGTCCAATTGAATATGGCAGTTTTTACAAAACTGCCACTAGTAGAAACAGAGAAAGAGAACGATGCAAATACGCAATGCACAGAAGAGTCCGTTGCTCTGTCAGAGTGTGACTTCCCATTCTTACCTGTGGGCGCACTTTAAGAAATCTGTGAATTGATGGCCATACATTTCGTAGTGAAAATGGAAAGCTGCATTGCTTAAAAGATAAAACTAGAAACACTCTGAAAGGAGGATTGTTAATTCTTTTTTTTAGTGTCATGGCAGATGCAAATTTTTGGTTTTGATGTCTATTTTAAGGACCTAAAACAAGGCTTTTAATCAATGTATTATACATCAAATTGATACTGTTAACTTCTGATTATTCAAATTAATAAAATATTCATAGAGAAATGTCCAAAGTTTTACATTTCTCAGACTTCCCCCACCCCACTTAATTATCATGCCTAGAAGCTTTTTAGTAAAAGAATCAGTCGTCAGGCTGACGGAATCTGACAGGCCAGCAAGGCCCAATTACACTGGTGCTCTGTGGCCCTTTGATGTCCTGGAAACGAAGAGCGATAGGGGCAAATTGGGTAGCACATTATGTTAATGACTTGATTTAATCCAGCCACTAAACTTTATGTAGCCTGTTAAAAAAGATGCTAACACTAATTATGCCACTTTGGAAAGAAAAGGAGGGGACAAGCATTTCACTCTGACAAAGTGAAGCTCATAAATGTTGTAAATGAAATGAAACAAAATGAAGTAATCTATGATTAATTATACATCACAGACATAAAGAAAAGAGGAAGAACCAAGTAATATGTCTAAGTCCTGGGAAATCTGTTAGATTCCTGTTAAGGATCAACATTTCTAAGAAATAACTGTGAGCTGAGAGCTTCTGAAACATGCAAGGAGGAAACTGGGTGATCTTCAAGGGCTTATACAGTGTAGCAGGTAATTCAGATTCACAGTGTAATTGGCATAAATGATACTTATCTAGGATACTACTTTAGTCTCAATTCTGTGACATGAGAGGGTAGAGGCAATTGGTTAAAAAAATCTTATCAAATGGGGAGAACCAGAGTAGGGTTCTCTAATTACTTTTTAATTAGTCTCTGTGCCTCTCTTCTTTTAAAATTGAATTCAAGAGTGTAAACTCCCTAAGAGCAAGAGGATTATTTCTCTTATTCACTGCTATATTCTCATGGCCTAGAACAAAACTTGGAATGCAGCAAATACTCCCCAAATATCTGTTTAATGAGTGAGTGATCTTCCCCCTCCCTTAAAAGCCCTTATTGGCCGCTCATAGAACTTTAGGATAGACTTCAGCCTCCTTGGATGATACACGAGAGGCCTCAACGCTGAGGACATGTCTACCTTTTCAGCATATTCTCCTGGGGCCCTGTAGGTGTGCCATAGATGTAGTCCACCCTAAAACCATTCTGAATTTCCAGAACCAGTTATGCTCCACATTCTAATTTTTATGCTATCATTCCTCTGTCCTGAAATGACCCCTCTATGGCTCTCACTAACTCCTCATCACCTTCAACACTTGGCTCAAGCTTCACTGACTTTTGGAAGTCATCCTTGATGAGGGTCCCTCATGCTGTTGGGTACTTGCTTGAATGCTCCTATAGCAGCACCCTGTGCATTCCGTTCCCCTAGCTCCGACCACCTTACGTTGTGACTGTGTTTCCTTGCAGACTGTGACTTCTTTGAGGCCAGGGATTGCTTCTTTTCTGACACAGAGTAGATGCTAAGGAATATAGGATTGTTGTGATAATTAAAGGACATGTTACGCAGGATGTGCTTAGGTCAGAAGCACCATTCAAGTCGTCCTTTCCTTCTGATGAAAGCCATGTGTCACTGTCCTGAAAGTGCTACCTGAAGCAGTTCTTAAGGAAGATGTACAGGAAGAAATGCCTGATTCAAACATGCACGCTTACTGTGCTCGGTGTAATGAGAATACATTCTTCATAAAATGATGTGATAGTTCATTTTATCTGTCAACTTGACTGGACCACCAGCTATTCAGACATAGGTCAAACATTGTCTTAGGTGTGTCCTTGGAGTGTTTCTGGATAAGATTAACATCTGAGGTGGTAGACTGAGGAGTAAAGCAGACTGCCCTCTCTAATGTGGGTGGGGCCTCCTCTAATCAATTGAAGACCTAAACAGAACAAAAAGGAGAACAAAAAGAGAGAACTCCTCTTGCCTGTTGGCCTTCACATGCAACATTGGTCTTTTCCTGACTTTGAATGTGATAATGGAACACACTGACTCTTGTTGGGTCTCTGCCTGCCTGCTCTCCAGCTCGAATTTGTACCAGTGGCACTCCAACTTTTACGGTCTTCAGACCCAGACTGGAGCTACACCATTGCATTTCCTGGGTCTTTGCCTTGCTGAATGCAGATCCTGGGACTTCTCAGTCCCCACAGTCACGTGGCTCAATTCTTTATAATAAATCTTTCTATATGTAGACATTTATACATATATATCCTATTGGTTCTATTTCCCTGGAAAACCCTAATACAAATGGCTATCCACACAAGGGGCCCATTTTCCCTTTAATTCCCATTATCACAATTTTCTAATAGACAGCATAGAATTTCTATTCATCAGTTCGATAAACAATTTCAGGTTTGATAAAGCAAAAAAGCTAAATTTAATTGAACTAAATGCTTTATTAAAAGTGTCCAGGAAACCATACTCAAGATTTCTTCCTTGATTTATTGATTTTGAAGAAAAAAGACTCCATATATAAGGATGCATGGGTCAGGTGGTATTATAATTAATAACAATGGTAATAAAACTTTGGACAGATGAACTATTCTGTTTGCATTTGGGTTTGTTCTGCAAAGAGGTTAAGCTGAGAATTTTAAGAGTTGAAAGAAGGGGCGCCTGGGTGGCGCAGTCGGTTAAGCGACCGACTTCAGCCAGGTCACGATCTCGCGGTCTGGGAGTTCGAGCCCCGCGTCGGGCTCTGGGCTGATGGCTCAGAGCCTGGAGACTGTTTCCAGTTCTGTGTCTCCCTCTCTCTCTGCCCCTCCCCCGTTCATGCTCTGTCTCTCTCTGTCCCAAAATAAATAAACATTGAAAAAAAAAAATTTAAAAAAAAAAAAAAAAAAAAAAAAAAAAAAGAGTTGAAAGAAGTATTCCAATTCTTACCCAAAAAGTAGAAATTCTAAAAAAAGGTGTACAATTAATCATTTCAGGAAAATTAATGTAGATGAACAGAAAAAGCTAGAGCCTTTTTACTTTACTTACACTTACTTTATAAAAATGGCCCCCCCTTAAAATAAAAAATGCTCTGCTAAGTGGTATACTTCCCATGTAAATTAAAGTACAATTTTCTTTTCAAAATTTGAATTTACATACTACTTTTCAGCAATGTGCTACAAAACACGCAAACACTATACAAGATCTAACAGGGTTTACTTTTTTGGCAGAAATGAAATAACTTTAATAGTTTATCAGTGGACATATTTAGATATGAATAGTGTATGAATTCACATTTGCAAGCTATTATAGTTTTGAATGCAATATCACATTTTGAATTCTTAAAGTTGAGATGTGATTTAACATACCTTTGTACAATGGTTCTGAAAAGGAGTCAGGGAAGTCAACTGGTTTTATCAATTAACTATTAAAGCTACTATTGTTAGGTATTGTTAACATGTAAGCCAAACTAACTCCAGAAGTTATCACCCATCACATTATGAAACTACATATAAATTTATTTTGTACTAGACGATTGTATGGGTAAGATTGTGAAAATACATTAGCATTTTCCCAGAAATATTTTTGCCCGAAGATTTTCACACATGAAGACTGATACACTGCGAATGAAGACAACTTTATTTTACAATTTTCTAGCTGGCATCAAGTTACTGACCTGTTTGATATTCTCGGAGACAGGACCAGGAATAATACATTCATCACTGTCAGACGCTGATCTCTCTTCCTCATCTGTTAAAAAATAAAACTCAATAGTTTAAGTCTATTAAAGCAAATATACCTTGTAAAATGGACAGAAATAGGCATATGTCATAAGGACAACCTGAAAAGAACAATATGATAATTATGTCTAGACTTTTTTTAACAGCAAAGATATTTACTTTTACATTTTATTTCATTTTTTTTAAATGTTTATTTATTTATTTTGAGAGAGAGAGAGAGAGCAAGGCAAGGGAGGGGCAGAGGGAGAGGGAGAGAGAGAGAATCTCAAGCAGGCTCTGTGCTCTCCACGCAGAGACTGACATGGGGCTTGATCTCATGAGCTGTCAGATCACAACCTGAGCCGAAATCAAGAGTAAGACACTTAACCGACTGAGTCACCTAGGCGCCCCTAAATTATATTTTAGGAAAGAGAAAAAAAAATGACTGAAAATCCAAGTTCAGTTTTAGTAGAAACAAAGATAATAAAAATATAGCTTGTTGTGAAATTGAAAAATAATCTTTAAAAAGATTTTTTAAAATATTTGTTTATTTTTGAGAGACAGAGAGACAGAGCATGAGCGGGAGAGGGGCAGACAGAGAGGGAGACACAGAATCTGAAGCAGGCTCCAGGCTCTGAGCTGTCAGCCCAGAGCCCGACGCGGGGCTCAAACTCACGAGCTGTGAGATCATCACCTGAGACGAAGTCAGACGCTCAACTGACTGGGCCACCCAGGTGCCCCTAAAAATAATCTTTTTAAAGAGAACAAGGTAATAGGTGTTTCCTAACAGCCTCACCAATTATACTGTGCAAAAAATCAAGTTACTCTTAGTATTTAAAATCATCTTTAAAATTTTTTGCAGTTTTATGGTGACACAATTGACATACAATGAACTGCACATATTTAAAATGCAAAATTTGATATTTTGACATATACATAATTCTGTGAAATCATCACCACAATTAAGATCGTGAATATATCCATCACTCCATAAGTTTCCTCGTGCCCCCGATAATCTACTCCTATTTTGCATCTCTCTGTTCCTATTTGCCCTTCCCCAGGGAGCGACTTCAATGCTTTGTCACTATAGTTGCCTGTTCCAGATATTCATAGAAATTAAATACTGTCATGAGTTGTCTTTTTTGTCTGACTTCTTAGTTTTAATTTTTAAAAAGTTAATTTCTCTAGAATAATCCAGATGATAGTATAACACCCACAGAGAATATGAAGTTATTTAAAATATAAACTGGACACGTGGTCAGCAGTTATACTTGGATGCTAGTGGGGCACTCCAAGCTGAAATAAGAAGGTGTGCAGTCGCTCCCCCGACCGTAGCTGACGAGACTGAACTCTGTCCCATCATTTCTGTCGGGAGATAGGTATCATGAGGTAGATCCACTGTTAAATGAAGATGCCCTGTAGGCATACTCTTTTAAAAAAAAATTTTTTTTATGTTGATTTATTTTTGAGAGAGAAAGAGAGAGAGCACGAGTGGGGAGAGGGGCAGAGAGAGAGGGAGACACAGAAACAGAAGCAGGCTCCAGGCTTTGAGCTGTCAGCACAGAACCTGACGCGGGGCTCGAACCCACGAACCGTGAAACCATGACCTGAGCCGAAGTCGAACGCTCAACTGACTGAGCCACCCAGGCGCCCCAAAGGCGCCTTAACAGATTAAATAAAGCAAAGAAGGAAATAATGTTAACTTAAAAAAAGGAAAAAAAAATCACCTTCTGGTTCTAGTTCCTCAGTTATTTCTGTTTCATCTTCTGAAGAAGACAAACTTCGGTCTGCAAGCTGACCCTCAGAGAGACAAGACACATCATCATCTCTTCCTTCTAGTTTCTCAGTATTCTCTTTTACCTTCGTTACATTGCTTCCTTGAGAAACCTGAAGAAAGGAAAGCACACTGATACACTGTTGCTTAGATCACATGTATACATACTTGTTGAAGCACTGGATTAATAAAGCATGCAAGCTTGAGACTTAAATATATAGACAAGCATTACACATAAGTGATTCGTTAGAAAACAATCACCGAAATTGTACAAATGATAATATGCAGATACATGAAAATGTTATTATAAACCAAGAATGAAAAATGCATTAACATCAAAATGACTTTTACAGATTACTCTAATTCATATATCTATTTACTACCTGCTAATGTCAGCATAATTGTAGCTGTTACAACCCTTGTCACATTTTTGGTCCTTCTATTCCCAGGAAGTTGTACACAAAAATAGGATAATGCTATGATTTTTTGATCCATGTTAATACAAAGTCTTTTAAGAACCAAATAAACCTTTTGAAAGAATTTTAATGCAAATACATACCTCAGGAATATGTGAAAGAGTTGGCATATTAATTTCTATTTCTGGTGTATGCTCCACTTCTGATGAAATTCCCTTCCCATCTTCAGGAGAAGTAGTTATCTCCTTTTATTGATGTAAAAACATGCATGTATGTTATTTTTTATTTATTACTAAATCTCAAATCATCCTGACACACACACACACACACACACACACACACACAAACACACGTATATACATATATATGTGAGTAAATATCGTAGTTACCCATCTGTCCCTAAATTTAGTTAATGTATTTCAGTACAATGGTTGCTATTCATCATGGTATATACACAATTTAAGAACGGCAAGTGTAGTTCACTGAAGGACTGTTTATAACTAAAAGCAATGCAAATGTCCAACAGTAGAGGGCTACTTAAGTAAAATACGGTACATCCAAATACCTGAGTTCTTTGTAACCATGAAAAAAATAATAATGTAGATCATTATTAGTACTTACTGACACTCTCACTGCCACTGACATTGTACAAGTGTACTGACACTGACATAGTGGTACTTACTAACACTGAAGAGAGTACGCAATACAGCGTTGGGTAGAAAAGCTAGCTACGGAACAATACATATAGTTGTATACGCTTTTGTTAAAAAACAAACAACCCAACAATGTGTATATTCCCATGGGAATAAGTGTGGAAGAAAATTGACCAAAATTCTACCTCTGACATACAGATTTGGGGAAATTTAATTTTATTTTTAATGTTTTTAAATTTTCCTTTGTATTTTTTAATATTTCTATAATGATTATACATTACTCATGTAATTAAAAAACTGCATGTACTAGGATAGATAATGTACTTTCTATGATCAACATTCTTTTTTAACTGTATCAAAAATCAATTTATCATCAATCATTTTCCAGGATTTATAAACTGATGTGTATTTTTAAAATACAGCTTATCATTTTTGCTATTTTAAAAGTAAACATGTCCAATATAGAATATATGAAAGATAGGGGTGCCTGGGTGGCTCAGTCAGTTAAGCATCTGACTTTGGCTTGAGGTCATGATCTCATGGTTCATGGGTATGAGCCCCGTGTCGGGCTCTGTGCTGACAGCTCAGAGCCTTGAGCCTGCTTCAGATTCTGTGTCTCTCTCTCTGACCCTCCCCTGCTCACGCTCTGTCTCTCTCTGTCTCTCAAAAATGAATAAACATTAAAGAATATTAAATAAAAGAAAATGTGAAAGATAAACAAGAAAACAAAAGAAATTAATACAAATCCATATTTTCATTACCCAATGATAATATCTGTTAATAATAGATTTCTTTTTATTTTTTACCTTTTTCTTTATGGTTAATTTTTAATGCAAATAAAGAAATCTCTTGGTTACACAGTAGTAATTATATTATAAATACAATATATCCTATTACATTTAAAAAACCCTTAATACCACAACATAAAATTTTCTCTTGGTATGAAACTTTGGGTAAACATAATTTTTAATAAAACATAATATTAAAATAAATGAATGTATCATAATTTAATGAACCACTTTACTAGTGTTGGACATATAACTGGTTCACCATTTTTAGCTGTTGTGATGAACGCTGCAACAAACATCTCTATGCACATCTTTTTTATATTTATGATCATTTATGTAGGAATCAGGCTACCTGTGTTCGAATCCCAGATCTAATACTTTGACCTTGAGCAAGTTACTTAAGCTCTGTAAACATTACCTTCCCAATCTTTAAAAGGGAATAATTCTAGTATGATCCTAAGGTTGTTGTGAGAATTAAATGAGTTCAGTGGCCATAAAGCATTTAGCTCAGTGTCTGACACATAATAAGCACTCAGTAAGTATTAGCTATTAAATACTGCCTGACTAGTAATTACTGAATTCATTTACTTAGCACATATATATGAAATGCACTGTATATGCCAGGTATTTTTTAAGCTCTGGGTGGTGGCTGTGTAGCTATCCACTGAGCTGTGTGCTTAAGATTCATGTCCTTTACCTATGTGAGAGATATGTCAATTACAAATAAGTTATTATTTTTTTAAAGTCCAAAAGACATGATGATGGTAACTCGAGTGGTGAGAGTAGAGATGACTGACTACGGGATATGTTTTGGAAGTATAGCTGACAGGTTTTGTGGATGAACTGGATGTGGGATGTGACAGAGGAAATGCCAAAGGGATGACTTTGAAATTTCATGACTGTACAACTGGGTGAACGGTCAGTCATTTATGAGAATGGGAAACAATGAAAGAAACATTTTGGAAGAGGGTTGGTGAGATGACATCTGGGTTTTGACAGGTGAAGTTTAGGTTTCTACTAGATGTCCAATGCATATGAAATAAGCAGGAAGAAAATAAATCTGGAATTGGGCAGCAAGATCAAGAGTGAAGATACAAATATGGGAGTATCAGCATCTAGATGTTGTTCCAAACTGTGAGATTGGTGGTGACTGGGTGGCTCAGTCAGTTAAGCATCTGGCTCTTGGTTTCGGCTCAGGTCATGACCTTGTGGTTCATGGAACAGCGTGGAGCCTGCTTAAGATTCTCTTTCTTCCTTTCTCTTTGCCCCTCGCCTATGCTTTCTCTCTCTCAAAATAAATAAATAAACATAAAAAAAAAAAAAACACCCCAAACTATGAGACTGGATAAGACCTCTCAATGTAGATACAGACTGAGCAGACGTCTAGGTCTGCAGTTTAAATGTTGAGGCACCTCAATCTTGAGAGATTTGGTCCAAGGGAGTGAGAAAAATAACTGGTAAAGTTGGAGGGCAAGAAAGGCACAGTGTTCCAGAGGCCAAGCGAAGAGGAAGCGAGTATTCCACTGTGTCAGATGTTATGGGGAGATGAAGATGGGACTCAGAATTGACTATTGGCTGTGGCAAAGTCAAAGTCATCATGACCTTAGCACGGGTGGTTGAAATGAGGATGAATTAGCCTAGAGTGAGTTCAAGAAACAGTGTGAAGAAAGGATGACAGAACTAAGACAACTTTTTGAAGAGATTTTTTTTCCCCATAAATGAGGACAGAGGATTAAAGCAGTAGCTGGAGACATAGATGGAGCCAAAGGAGTGTTTAGATCAAAGAGTAAGAAGAATTAACATTTCTAAACCGTGCCAAATTATTAAGCCTACATTTAAAGGAAAAAGAAGCATTTTATTCACTGGTTTCCTTTGAAATCAGGTAGAGTATATTATAACTATATCATGTATTTCAAATACTTATTACGGGAGAAAAAAATTAGTATTTTCAGTGTTTACTACTTACAGAACTCTGATGTGGGGTGATATCCACAAAAGATACTTTCTTATCTACAGGTGTTAAACGCTGTCTTGGTTTAGGTGTTGGTGCCTAAGATAAATCAATACATTAAAGTGAGTATGATAAACATGCACTTAGATAAGACTTCAGCTATTTTTTTCTTTCTTTCTTTTTAAACGATTTCTTTAGTGCTAGAGTCACGGTTACTTACAACTATTGTGCTAATAGAGGATGCTGGAGGTAGTTTTTGAACAACTTTTGACTCTTCTTTGTGTATAAAATTTCCTAAGTCTTCAGTTATAGATCCACTTGGTGGAAGGTAAGCAAATTTCCATTTCAATATAACATGGATGGTTCCTGCAGGATGCTTTTTATGATCCGTTAACTCAAATATTCCTGTCAAGTTATGAAAAAAATTTTAATTAATGCTAGAGTGAAATTTTGTTACCATAAGAGTTAAAGAAGAACAAAGAGAACTACCCACGACTTTAAATATAACTTTGGTTTTTACTCACACCTCAAATGGCTTAGAGAATAAAGACAAAATAATCTATGACAGGTTCATCTCTCAAGCAGGCTGCTTTCAGAAGTTAAGGTCTCAATGATAATACTGACTCCTAGATGAGAAAATTAACTTATAAATATTTTAATTCAATGAAATTAAACTCGGAGATTATTCAGAGTTCTTAGCCTTCTGCTAAGATATTATCTAGGTTATAGATCAAAAATCAACCTTCATCTTGACTTGAATATTCTTGCAAAAGACTTGTCTCTATAGAAAAATATATTAGAACTTCACAAATTCAAGTAATTTATATATCAAAGGAAGACCTCATATTACCATATAATTTTATGATAACTTTTATCATAATTTAAAATATATTTTACTGGGATTTGTTAAATTATTCCAAATTAATAGCAACACAGCAAACAAACGTCCATAAAATAAACAAAGCATCTAAAATAGTAATTTTAAAAAGTATCACCTAGCTGTAACTGTAATATAGAGTCACAAATTTTAGTCATACTGAAAAATCTTGGACTTGAAAAAAACAGAACTATATTTCAAGTATAACTGTTTTCAGGGGTATCCTTCCTTTACTTACTAGAGTCTGTTCTGACTCAAGGGTTTCACACATCTTTTAATGGCTGGCTGGGAAAGAAAAAACAAAACAACTCTAGACCTTAGAACCAAAGAATAAAGATGATAGATGGAATAGAAGGAGATGATAAACTTCTATTACAGGCACAGGTGGGACTTCTAGAATGACCAAATGAAGAGCTCAGTAAATCCTTTCCACAAAAAGAAAGAAGTAATAAAACTGGACCATTTAACGGCTCTGGAAATTAAACAAAGGTGTACAACAAATTGAGAAGCAATTTATTTAAGAGAATCTACAGAAACTCAGTAACAACAGTAAGAGTCAGAACAGACTCTAGTAAGCTACTTCCCTGGCTGAACACAAGACTTGTAGACTGCCTGAAGTTTGAAAACCCCTTACCCAACCCATTCCTTAACTCATAGACAAAAGGTGGGAAGCCAACCAGCTCAAAGTGTTTAAGTGCAACCTTTCACCAATCAATGACTGGCCACTAAACTATGCTGACTCAAACTTAAAATTAAACAAACAAATAAAACCTTACCAGAGACATCAGTGGGTACAATGAGGGAAAGATACAGATTTAGTTCAGGCAAGTCACCAAACAAAAACAGCAAGAGAACCACCCTGTGGAGTAGGGGAGGGTTGAAATCTAGAGTTGCTATAATATAGTATCCTAAATGTCCAATTTTAAAGAACAACAAAAAATCATGGCACCTATGGAGAAGCACGAGTGTATGCTGCAAATATAGGAAAAAAGCCATCAATAGACACATTCTGAGAGTGTCTAGATGTTACACTTAGCAGACAGAAACTTCAGAACAGCTGTTATAAATATGTTCAAAGAACTTAAAAAATTGACATTTAAATAATTAAAAGAAAATATGACAATAACTTATAAAACAGAAAATATAATAGGTAGAAATTTTATAAAAGAGAGAACGTAATAGAAATTTTGGAGTTGAAAGTATAATTACTAAAATGAAAAAAATTCAATAGAGGGGCTCAATAGGAGATTTGAGCTGGCAGAGGAAAGAATCAATGAACTTGAAGACTAACCAATAGAGATTATCCAATATGCAGAGAAAAAAATGAATAAAAATGAATAAAACTTCAGAGAACTGTGGGACACCATTAAACACACACATGTATGTTTCTGCCCACACATTTTCTGCCCAAGAGGGAAGAAAAGGCATAAAAAAAATGAAGAAACAGAAACTTCCCAAATTTGGTACATAAGGTTACCCTACGTATAAAGAAGCTCAACAAATTCCAAATAGGACAAGCACAGTGGGATCCACACCTATACACATCATCGTCTGTTTAAAACCACACACACACACACACACACACACACACACACACACACACACGGAAAATCTTGAGAACAGTATCGAGTGCAAGGAAACCATAATAATATCAATAGCTGATTTATCATCAGAAACCATACATTCCAGAAATTAGTCATCTGATATACCCAAAGTACGAAAGAAAAAAATAACTGATGACTAATATTATACCCTGCAAGACTATCCTTCCAAAAATAAAAGCAAAATAAAGACATTCCTAGATAACAAATGAGAGAATCATACCAGCAGACCTGAGTTACAAAGCATAGTAAAGGAAGTCCTTTAGGCTGAAAGGAAGTGGTACCAGATGGTAACTCAAATCAACACAAAGGAATAGAGAATAATAAAGGTAATTACATAGGTAATTATGTATTACAGTATAAATATGTTTTTTGAGATTTCCCTTAACTGATTTAAAAGACAAATGCATAAAACAATAATAGTAAACTCTTGTTTAACTTACAAAAAACTAAAAAGTATATGATAATAACAGCACAAAGGAGAGGGAGGCAATGGAGCTACATTGGGTAAGGAAACAACACCAGACAGTAACTCAAATCTACAGGAAGAAATAAAGAATACAAGAAGTGATGAATACATAAGTCAGTGTGAGAGTCTCCTATATATCGTCCCTTCTCTTAATTTCTTAAAAGACGAAAAGTTATACAAAGCAATAATTATAACATTGTATTGTTGGGTTTACAACATATATAGGCATTTTATATATAAATATATGACAATAATAACACAAAGGACAGGGGAGGAAATGGAATTATATTGGGGCAGTCTTTCTATACTTTGAGGGGAACTGTTAGTATTAATTTTAGACTGTGATAAGTTAAGACACATATTGTAATCTGCAGAACTACTAAAAAAAATAACTAGAAAAAAAACCCCATAGGCCCAAAGTTGAGGATTATTTGAGAACATTAGGAAGATTAGTTATAGACAGACCATATCCATAACTAAAGTATAATTTAGGTTTGTTTTTACAATTTCATACATTCAAGAAATACACTTACCTGAGATACACCTGTCATGTGCCAGTGAAATCAGAGGCACATTGGCTTTTCCTATGTAAATATTTTCTTGAGTGTCACTATCATCAAACACATAAAAACTCAGAGACTCTGACTTAAGGTATCGGTCCAAATCCATATTCATTGGCACTGGGAAACACATATGATCGTCAAACTGTGGATCATTGCTACTGGGAATGATGGCTGTATCGTGGTCTGCAAAATCAAAAAACTTGTACACAACGTATGGGTGTGGCTGAAGGTGGTTTGCTCGGGACTGCAGACAGTTGCAACATCTTATTGTAATATGAAGTTCATTTAAGTTGCCCTCTGTGGGATCAGTAGAACTGAGCTGAGCAGTTTTGGGTGCCTGCTGACTTGACTGGAAAAAATACATATTTATATTATAGTAATAATACAGTGACAAGATCAACAGCAGCTGCCAAACCCCAAACAAAATAATTCTGTAAATGTACAAAGAACTGCATATTTGCAACTTCACAGTGAATTTCTCAAAACTAACACTCCCTAGAACATGTGTGAACAGGTGATCTTAAGTGATTAGCAATAAACATAGAAGACTGGGTATACATGGAGAGACTGCTGTTAAAATAAAAAATAAAAAAAAAAAAACACCTGATATTCTTTAATTCTATTTAATGACTAATGAGTAAAGTTAACAGATGGGTCCAATGACAAATGTCCTCTAGTTCACTATTAAGAGCTAATTCTTCAACCATTCCAGCTATTCAGATCATATCCCACTCTTAAGTAAGAATCCAGTGAACCTGATGGAGCCCACCTAGAGAGATGATTTCATTACATTTGGATTGGCCCTCATCCTCAACCAATGGTGTTTGGGGAAGCAGATATATTAGCCCAAGACAGCAAGTATAGTGAGGTTCAACTGCTATAACAACAAGAGAACAGGGTGAGAGATAAATCTTAGAGGGCAGAAAAAGCTAGAACTGGGAGGACATTCCAGAAGAAAGATGAGTGAGAAGAATTATTAGGCAGAGCTAGAAGTTACTCTATGGCCCCTTTTGGAACTATAGTTCAGGGAGCCTGTGCATTAGTATTTTAGCAAACAAATACACTAATTAATTGGTAAGTCCACCATAGCTGATGACCTGGGACAAAGAAACATTAGTGTTCCAGGGCCTTGTTCAGTTTAGTGTTGGAAATTTCTCTACTTTCCACAAAGAGGCCCCTCTTTCATAGCATTTTTGAATCTGGGTTGAGCATCTTGAACCTCTGACTCCAGAGAAGTTAACTGGAGAAGGTGAAATAGAACCAAAGTCATAATGCCCTTGGTAGAGACATCGGTGATGTGGAGAGGGCAAGCCTGAAAAGGGAATCACAATACTGCTTTCCCAGGGCTGGTTTGTATTCAACTATAGAATGTTGAGTGGAATGATTTAAAAAGTATCCCTTCTTGGGGTACCTGGGTGGCTCATTCGGTTAAGTGTCTGACTTCGGCTCAGGTCACGATCTCGCGGTTTGTGGGTTCAAGCCCCACATCAGGCTCTATGCTGACAGCTCAGAGCCTGGAGCCTGTTTCAGATTCTGTGTTTCCTCCTGTCTCTGCACACCCCCCCCTCCCCCATACTCATGCTCTGTCTCTCTGTCTCTCAATAACAAATAAGCGTTAAAAATTTTTTTTAAAAAGTATCCCTTCTGCTTCTCACTCCAAATCTACCCACAAAAGTTGGAATTCCAACAAATGACTCACCCAAGCCAGAAAATGGAAGTATAAAAACAAACTACAAAACTAAATAAATAACCTGGTCTCTCTATTTTTAATTCCTTTTTCCATTACAGCACTTTCTAAAGTATGTTCTGAAGAATACTAGTCCAGAAAGATGATCTCTGGGAAACAGGTGCCATTCTTTCTTAAGTTTGGGAATCTGTCATATTAGTCATAGTTCTTTAACTGAAAATTATAGAAACAAATTCTGTCTAGCAAATAGAACAAAAGAGACTTTAATGTAAGCCCATATGGTTATTTCATCGAACTACAGAGCAGAGATGTGGGTGGGCCTTAAGAAGGTAATAGGACTGGAAAACCATCAGAATTTCCTCTCAATCTAGTCTTCATTTTTCTCTGTGTGTTTGCTCATTATTCTCTTTCTCCAGTCCCATTTTCTTTCCTTTGCTGCTTAACAGCAAGAAGATGGCTGCCCTATGGCTCCCAAGCATGTTCCAAGCATGGAGAGTCTTGCTTTCTCTTGAAAGGAATCTGATAAAATACCTAGGAATAAACCTAACCAAAGAGGTGACAAATCTATACACTGAAAACTATAGAAAGCTTATGAAAAAAACTGAAGGAGACACAAAAAAAATGGAAAAATATTCCATGCTCATAGATTAGAAGAACAAATATTGTTAAAATGTTGATACTACCCAAAGCAATTTACACATTCAATGCAACCCCTATGAAAACAACGCCAGCATTCTTCACAGAGCTAGAACTAACAATTCTAAAATTTGTATGGAACCAAAAAAGACCCCAAATGGCCAAAGCAATCCTGAAAAGGAAAACCAAAGCTGGAGGCATCACAATTCCGGACTTCAGGCTCTATTACGAAGCTATAATCATCAAGACAGTATGGTACGGGCACAAACACAGACACACAGATCAACAGAACAGAACAGAGAACCCAGAAATGGACCCACAAATGTATGGCCAACTAATCTTTCACAAAGCAGGAAAGAATATCCAATGGAAAAAGGACAGTCTCTTCAGCAAATGGTGTTGGGAAGACTGGACAGCAACATGCAGAAGAATGAACCTGGACGACTTTCTTACACCATACACAAAAAAGAAACTCAAAATAGATGAGTGACCTAAATGTAAGACAGGAAGCCATCAAAATCCTAGAGGAGAAAACAGGCAATGACCTCTTTGACCTAAGCTGCAGCAACTTCTTCCTTGACATGTCCCCAGAGGCAAGGGGAACAAAAGCAAAAATGAACTATTGGGACCACCAAGATAAAAAGCTTCTGCCCAGTAAAGGAAACAATCAACAAAACTAAAAGGCAACCAACGGGATGGGAAAAGACATTTGCAAATGACATATCAGATAAAGGGTTAGAATGTAAAATCAATAAGGAACTTCTCAAACTCAACAGCCAAAAAACAAATAATCCAGTGAAGAAATGGGCAAAAGACATGAATAGACACTTTTCCAAAGAAGACATCCAGATGGTTAACAGACATATGTCAAATGCTCAACATCACTCATCATCAGGGAAAAACAAATCAAACCCACAATGAGATACCACCTCACACCTGTCAGAATGGCTAAAATTAACAACTCAGGCAACAACAAATGTTGGCAAGGATGCGGAGAATACAGGAGTGCTGGTTTGGAGGGGCATATGCCCCCCAACGTTTATAGCAGCACTACTGACAATAGCTAAAGTACGGAAACAGCCCAAATATCCATCAACAGATGAATGGATAAAGAAGATGTGGTGTGTGTACACACACACACACACACACACACACACACACACACACACAATGGAATAATACTCGGCCATCAAAAGGAATGAAATCTTGTCATTTGCAACATGGATGGAACTAGAATGTATTATGCCAAGTGAAATAAATCGGAGAAAGACAAGTATCATGTGATTTCATTCATATGAGGAATTTAATATTTAAAACAGATGAGCGTAAGGGAAAAGAAGTGAAAATGATATAAAAACAGAGGAAGACAAACCATAAGACACTCTTGAGTACAGAGACCTGAGGGTTGCTAGTGGGGTGTTAGGTGGAGGGAAGGGCTAAAGGGGCATTGAGGAACACACTTGTTGGGATGAGCACTGGGTGTTATATGTAAGTGATGAATTACTACATTCTATTCCTGAAAAAAAAAAAAAGGCAGAATCTGATTGGCTCAACTGGGGTCAGGTGGATATCCCTGAATCATTAGTAATAGTCGGGTGGATAGTAGGAGAGAACAGGATCACTGAACGTAAATCTGGCCCCTGGAGGCTCAACCCCATGGGTTGGGAGTGACAGCAGTCCAAATGAAAAAAGATAACTATGACTTGAGCAGACATTCCAAAATGTTTCAAGTATATTTTATTCCTTTGTTACTCAACCCAAGTGCATACTTTATGCTTTCCTCTTGGGATTCTCATTATACATGAGAAGTCAAGGACTCTATTTAACTTTGCCTACTTCAGTGTTTTCTGCATTCATTGGATCATGGCATTCTTTTGGAAGTATGGCCAGTAAGGCTCCATAAAACATAGTTTGGGAAATGCTGCTCTGAGGAATTGCATTTAAACTTCCAATTCACAGAACTGCAATTCTATTTTTCAAAAGTGCCCTGGGTAGCACAAGGGAGTTCTTTTGTGGTATTAGAAAATTCTGTACCTTGGTTGTGGTGGCAGTTACATGAATATATACACATGATAAACCTGCACAGAACTAATACTACACACACACACACACACACACACACACACACACACGAGTGCATATAAAAACTGAACAATCTGAATAAGGTCTGTAGCCTAGTTAATGGTATTATACCAATGTCAATTTCCTGGTTTTGAGAGTGCACTGTAGTTATTTAAGATGTTACAACTGGGAGAAGCTGGATGAAGGGTACATAGAACTTCTCTGTACTGTTTTTGCTACTTCCTGTAAGTCTATAATTATTTCAAAATAAAAAGTTAAAAAGAGTCACTTGATGGCTATGAAAGAAAATGATTTTGGTTTAAAGCATGACATATAAAGACATATTATAAAATTTCTGTGTCATAAAAATGTCTTAAAGTCCAACCAGCTCACCCAATGCATTTGCTCTGGCCCCTTATAATTTGATGTTATATATCCCAAAGCTTTTGCTCGTTCTCGATAAAGTCGAATTGCTTGATCCATGGGAATTCGTAATCTGAACCAGTATTCCACTATGCCAAAATTTGGGATGTCTCCTTTAGTTCCTACAAGCCAATGCATAACTCACTGTTAAAATTTTATACTGAGTAAAATAATATATGATTTGCACGAATGATGTGTGATTGGCAAAGAACAGAGCTGAAGAAAATAAAGTTACTTCTGCAAGCAGGAGTTTCATTGTATGTTAAGTATTATTAAAGAACTATGTCAAATTATGCTTGAGATATTCCAATTTATACTGTTTCAATCCTTCTAAAATATAAAGAAAAAACTAAACACTGTCTTAAATACTCCGCAGATTCTTTCTGATGCTACAGTAGCTTGTTTTTAATAAGTTGCACTCAATGTAGACTGACAGATACAATATGAAAGCCCACAATTATAAATGTGATACTCCACATTGTGATTCAACTTCCAAGAGATCTTGGGCACCTCTCCACTTCTCTACTGTGCCACCAGTACAGGGACAAATGCCCCAGCTGTGCCAAATATATGCAAGCCATGCTCGCATGATGTCTGCCCCCATACACCCTCAGTGCTCCTTTTGACTCAGGCAGCTCTTCATCACTCTTCCTCTGTGAAGATTTCCTCTATAGCTCCTGGGGGACTTAAGAACTCCTTCCCAGAGAAGAAGGATATCCTCTCATTAGAACATTGACTCTTTTCACATAACTGTCCATTCACCAGCCTATTTCTCCACCTGCACTCTTAAGTTTCTTGAGGGTCAGGGCTGTGGTTTCCATTGATACATTCCTACCAGAGGGACTAGTACATAATGGGTACTCAATATTTGGTGAACAGAGGATATTCTATATGTAAACTTTCCTAAACATACCATATTATTAACATTATTTCCCCATTCTCTTCATTGGTTTCTTTCTCGTTAATGGATCATTCTCATCAACATATAATACTTCATTCAAATCTGCTATCATTAAAAAAGTCCTAAAACAAGAATATTTATGGATACACATATTTGCTTGTATATGCTTAAAATTTCTTTGTGAAAATTTGTAGCCTTTGGTGAGGGGGCCTAGGGTAGCTGAGGGACAGGAGTGGGAGAGAGATTTTATGGCAAAAATTTTCACTTTTTTATTTTCTGACTTTGATTTTTATGTTACCCCTGTGATCAATCAATAAAATAAAACCCTTCCCCGGAAGCTAAGTCACCCTCTTATCATTCTGAAATGGTTTATTTACTTGGCCTCTAGGATACTGCATACTCTTGGTTTGCCTCCTAAGTGACTGGCTACTCTTTACTTTCCTCTGCTGGTGTTTCTTCTTCCTCCTGAACTCTAAATTCTGTGGTTTTCCAAGGCTCAGTCCTTGGCCACTTTCTCTGCTTTCTGTACATTCATTCTCCATGTGTTATAACCTAGGCTAAAGGCTTAAAATATATTCAATATGGTAACGACTCCCCCTTTCATATCTTTATCCCTGACCTTTGGGCTAGTTAGTGCAGCCCATATGCCATTTCCACTTGGCTGTCCAATAGGCAGGTCAGTCTTAACTTGTTCAAACAGAATTCTTGATTTTCTTCCTCAGGCCTTCCTTTCTCAGGCCTACCTCAATAAATGGCCTCACAATTCTCCTTGGTGTTCGTGACAGAAATCTTGGCCCTCCACTTCTCTCATTACCTTACATACAATTGATAAGCAAGTCTTAAAGGAACAGTTAACTAAATATACATTGAAAATAATCATTTGTCAATGTTCTCATTACCTTCTTCTTCTTCTTCTTCTTCTTCTTCTTCTTCTTCTTCTTCTTCTTCTTCTTCTTCTTCTTTAGAGAGAGAGAGAGAGTGTGTGCAAGTTGGGGGGCGAGGGCAGAGAGAATCTCAGGCAGGCTCCAAGCCCAGCTTGGAGCTCAATCCCACGACACTGGGATCATGACCTGAGCTGAAATCAAGAACCTGAAGCTCAACTAACTCAGCCAGGTTGTACCAAGGTGCCTCGCTCATTACCATCTGGATCCAAGCCACCATCATCTCTCCACAGATTAATGCAATAGCCTGATAATGGTCCTATTTTCTCTCTTGGCCCCTACAGACTCTTCTTCTTACAGCACCCAAGGCAGCTTTTCTAAAACCTACATGTGGGAGCACCTGGGTAGCTCAGTTAAGCATCCGACTCTTAACTGTGATCTCACAGTTCATGGGTTTGAGCCCCACGTAGGGCTCTGACCTGAAAGCATGGAGCCTGCTTGGGATTCTTTCTCCCTCTCTTTCTGCCCCTCCCCTGCTCGCTCTCTCTCAGAAATAAATAAACAAACATTAAAAAAATAAAATCTATGTGTGATCATGTCACTTCCCCCCTCAAAACTCTCCAATGACTTTCATCACCGAGAGATAAAAACTCCACGTTCCTCACCATGACCTACAAGACCTACAAGTTTTTACGGCATGACCTAGTCCTTCCATAGTTTTTCTCTTTTATTTAAGCTTATTTAGAGAGAGAATGAGCGAGAGAGCAAGGGAGGGGCAGGGAGAGAAGGGGGGAGAGGGGAGGGGAGAGAGAGAGAGAGAGAGAGAGAGAGAGAGAGAGAGAGAGAGAGAATCCCAAGCAGGCTCCGCACTGTCATGGGGCTTGAACTGTGAGATTGTGACCTGAGCTGAAATCAAGAGTCGGATGCTTGACTGACTGAGCCACCCAGGTGCCCCTTGGTTTTCTGTTTTTCTTTTTATAGTGTATCTTCAAAAAAGTTTCTATTTAAATTCCAGTCAGTTAACATACAGCGTAATATTAGTTTCAGGTGTAGAATTTAGTGATTTAACACTTCCATACAACACCCGGTGCTCATCACAAGACGTGCCTCCTTCACACCCATCTCTTATTTAACCACCCCCCCCCCACCTCCCTGCTGGTAAACATCAGTTTGTTCTCTACAGTAAGGAGTTTCTTGGCTCGCCCCTCCTCCTTTTCCTTTTGCTCATTTGTTTTGTTTCTTGAATTCCACGTAGGAGTGAAATCATATGCTCTTTGCCTTCCTCTGACGGCCTTATTTTGGCGTAGTCATCCTTCTATTGTTTTAATCGCTTTCCTGCTTTAGCCGCTGGCCTTCTCGCTGCTCCTCCAGTATGTCACGCTTGTCCCTCCACCTTGGTACTTGGTGTTTCCACTGCAGGAAACATTCTTTCCCCGGATCCTGTCATGGATCTTCACTCAGGTCTCTACCAATGTCACCCATCAGGGATGCCTTTGTCTGAGTTCGCCATCTTCTCTCTCTCTCTCTTTATCCTGTTCATTTTTCTCCATCTGATGAGATATTTATTTGTTTTATGGCCTGTCTTCCCCTCTAGAAGGTAGGCTACACGATGGCAGGGGCTCTGTCTTATTTAGCACCGACCCCTGTATTTCCAATGCCTGCTAACAGTGATAGCAAATGACCTTACAGAATATTTGATGAATGTACTACAATTAACATTTGATCAAAAAAGGGTATCGATACGGTAAATAAATACATGTACTTAGGAGCTTTTAAAAAAGTAATAGCCATCGCACTGATATCCTCAATGACATTTAGGATAGTCCAGTCTATTCTGGGCAGCTCAGTTAGAGAACACTGTCCAACAGCCTCAAGGGATCTTGAATCCGTACGAGGAAAGATACTAATGTAGAGCATCATAGTAACCTATACACCAAATTAGTGACTCACACATCCAAAGCTTATAAGATTGTACTTACCAACCAAACTTGCTGTGCAAAATATGCGACCACTTTTTTCTAGAATTTCATGGAATCTCAGCTGACAAGCTGCAAGTGTTTCGTAATCTGTGCTGTAAGCTTGGTGGACCTCAAGAGTGACAGTATTCTTCTGAATGTATTGTAAAAATAAGTCGTCAACATGAACAAGATACTGAGAAGTGAAGTTATATTCTGGGTGGAGGCCTTGCACTATGGGAGAGGTCTGTAGCTCAAAGTCATAGAAAGCATAGGTACAGAAAGTGACAGGCTCTTTATCTCCAGACGCCTGTAAAACTTCAGAAGAAAAGGTTACTTTGTTGATATGGATTTCAAATAGGTTTTTGCCTCGTTCTAAGTGAATGGTCTCATCAAATTCATCAACAGAGTCATCTGGCATGATTTCTGGTTTAAATTTATACTGCTTGGTGCCATAGGCAATATCCTTTAATTGGGCTGCAAGAGAAGACACACAGTTTAGATATTTTTAAATATTGACATATGAAGATACAAACTGGCTTTTGAAGTGGTAGGAAGGCGAAGTGCTTTTGGTGAAGAGTCTCAATCTTAAATTCTGTGACCACACTGTTTTTCTGTGAGTAATACTGTATTATACAAAAATTCGTCCTTGGTTTTGAGATCACTTATTAACAACAAAATTACAACTCAAGTTAGAATATAGCCTGTACCAGGGAAGAGGAAAAAGAAAAAAAGAAGAAAAGGCTTTTGAAAGTACAGCTGAGGTAAATATTTGGATTCTTCCTGTTCCTCTGCTTCTGCTTTATTACCTTCTCTCCTTTAAAGTCGATTTCTCTTTCTGCTGGCTCCTTCCCTTCAGCTTATGGAAATACATACTTTCCTACTTTTAGGGGTGATGGATAATGTTTATTGTCTTGATTATGGTGATGGTTTCACAGTGTATCCATGGGCCCAAAACTCACCAAACTGTATGCTTTGAATACGTGCAGTTTAAAGTATGTTAATTATACTTCTACAAAGCTGTTTTTTTAAACAGGTATCTCTCTTTTTTTTTTTAAAGTTTGTTTTGAGAGAGAGAGAGTGCATGTGCAAGCACGTGAGCAGGGGAGGGGCAGAGAGAGAGAGAGAGAGAGAGAGAATCCCAAGCAGGCCCCCTCACTGCCAGCTCGGGGCCCCACGGTGGGGCTCAGAGTCATAAACTGTGAGACTGTGACCTGAGCTGAAATCGAAAGTCAGACGCTCAACCAGCTGAGCCACTCAGGAGCCACAGATGTATCTCTTTCTAGATACACATTTTATCCCCATGTTATATCCACATTTCTGGAAAGAATAATGTATACTGGAGTCTACAACTCCACATCTAACAGACACTCTTCTTCAACTTCTTGCGAATAGTATCTGCCTTACTTTTCTTAGGAAACTGCTCCAGAATAGGTCACCAGGAACGAATGAATTGCTAGATTGAATGGGCTTTGGTCCTTGTATTAGGTGGTTTCTTTCCTTCCTTGACACTGATGATCACTTTCTCTTTTTTGAACCTCTGTCCTACCTTGGTTTCCATGTCATCATCAACCCGGCTTCTCCTTTTACCTCTCGTGTCATTCTTTTAGGGTTTCTTTGTTTTTCTCATCATTTGCTGGGGTCCTGCTTTTATCCTCTCCTTAGAGGACATATTCTCACGGGTAATCTCCCCCTTTTATGACTTCTGCTACTATAAATATGCTGAAGACTCTCCTCTTTCTATTAAAAAAATTTTTTTTTAGCGTTTATTTATTTTTGAGAGACAGAGAGAGACAGAGCAGGAGTGGGGGAGGGGCACAGAAAGAGGGAAACACAGAATCCGAAGCAGGCTCCAGGCTCTGAGCTGTCAGCACAGAGCCCCATGGTGGGGCCGAACCCACGAACCCCGAGAGCATGACCTGAGCCGAAGTCAGACGCTTGACCGACAGAGCCACCCAGGCACCCTAATCTTTCTATTTTTAATTCAGATTTATGTCCTGAATTCCAGACCCAGAGATCTGATGCCTTGCTGGGTCCTCTGTCTAGATATCCCCTTGGCACTTCAAACTCGATATATCCAAAATAGCATGCATCTAACACCAAGGAGTAGTCTCTTCCAGTTATTTCTGTACTTTGAATCTCAGGCGCTGATGGCAGCATCCATCCAGTTGCCCAAGCTTGATACCACGGGATCATTCTAGTTTCCCTTTCTCTTAATTCTCCCCACATCACTAGTATTCAACAGTGTTTCCTAAGTCGTTACAAATTTGCCCCTGTTCATTCTCTGTCCACTAATGCTACCTTTCTTACACTCCCAGTGTTTATCACCAAGATTATGATGGAACCCAAAGTGCTTCCTTCCTTCAGATCTTACTCACTCTTCCTAGTAACTACAGCATAATCTCCCAAATGCAGTTCTGGTGTATTACTATCTACCTTAAACACTGCTTAGTGGTTTTCTAGGTAGGTAATTAAGGTTAAAATTCTTCAGGGGGGCAAGGGCACCTGGGTGGCCCAGTCGGTTAAGGGTCCGACTTCGGCTCAGGTCATGAGCTCACGGTTTGTGGGTTCAAGCCTCGCATCGGGCCCTGTGCTGACAGTGCAGAGCCGGCTTGGGATTCTCTCTCCCTCTCTCTCTGTGGCTCCTTGACTTGTGCTTCCTCTCTCTCTCTCTCTCTCTCAAAATAAATAAATAAATAAATCATAAAAAAAAATTAAAAACAAAAACAAAACTCCTCAGGGTGGCAAGCAGGGCCTCGATGTCTTGGTTTTCTCCAGCCTTGCCAGGAGATCCTCCTCCACTTATTAACCAGGAGTGGTGCCATTCATTTGCAAATGAATGGCAGCCCTTCACCTTATGGGCATTTTTACCTGCCTCCTCTACTTCCTGGAAGGCCCTTCTTGCTTTTACTTAGTGGTGAATTCTCTAGCCTTTGGAGACTCCAAACCTACTGCGTGGCAGTCTTCCCCGAGTCTTCAGGTGTAAGTAGGCATCTCTCCTCAACGTTTCCGCCGCATCTTTCGCGTTTCCTAGCTTCCCACTCTTCCCGGGAAGGGATACTCTATTTACTTCCTCCATCTTCCGAGTTCCCTGAGGGTGGGACCCGAGCTTTCTTTCCTATTTGGCTTCTCACTGACCAGCACTTTGCTTAGCATGCAGGAAGAGCTTGAGCAGGTTTATGGGATGAATCAGTGAATATTGGGGACTGATAATATATATTGGTGAAGATTTAGTGAGGCCAAAAGGAATGAAAATCCCAAGCTACGTGACCTCCGTGTGATTCAGGAAAATTCTATTAAGCAAATTTTTATGGAGTACTACTTGAAATAAAAGGTACATACTGCTCTTTGACTGCTGGAAAACCCTGTTCAGGCGGATCAAACCCTTCTGCTTAGAGCAGTGGTTCTCAAAGTGTGGTCTGGGAATGCTGAGGGTCCCTGAAACGGATTTTGGAGGCCTGTGAGGTCAAAACTATTTTTAAAACAATCCTGACATGTCATTTGCCTTTTTCATTCTTATTCTCTCACAAGTGTACGATGGAGTTTCCCAAACTCTACATGATGTGTGATATCATAACAGATTGAACGCAGAAGCAGGTTTAAAAACCCAGCTGTTTTCTATTAAGGTATACGCCAAAAAGTTTGTAAAAATGTCAAACAATTAAAAAAAAAAAAGGAAAACAATTTAAAACAGTGTAACTTTTCTTACTATTTTTTTTTTTTTTTTTGGTATGGAAAATACAGCGTTTTAAAAATAAATACTGTAATTTATGTTAACATGTAACGGATTTACTACTGTTATTTTAGCATGACATAAAATAAATATTTTCCAAATTTCTCACTTTCAATTCTTACTAGAAGTATAGTAAGTATGACCCATAGAAGCAAGAGGCCCTTGGGATCCTCAGTGATTTTTCAGAGTGTAGAATTACGGCTGGCCTAGATCCATACATTAAACATTGTATGGCAGGGGACATGAAAGAGAGACAAAGTACTTGGCATCGAAGAACGTATCGTGCCATCACAGGGAACATGCAAAACTCCAACAATAAAGAACACTTCCATAATACAGTCCCCAAACATACTTTCCGAGTACATAAGAGGAAGGATGCTAAGTACCGAGGCAGTGTTTTTCAAAGTGTGGTCTTGCACCTGCGTCTGAGTCGCTTGGATTTCTAAATATAGCAGCATCATGGGCCCCTGGATCTCCAGGGATAGGGCCCAGGAAGCTACATTTGAAACAAGTTTCCCACATGATTTTCATACTTGCCTAAGTCTGGAAACCACTGTAAGGGCATTTCAAGTAGAGGCATGAATGGTTAGGAGTGATGAGAGCCAGCTTCCTGGCACAGGCATGCATTGCATTTGGTTAGATTTCGAAGCAGGGTAAAAAGGGCGTACGTTGGCTATAAAGGAGGTTTAGGCGGAACAAAGATCCAGTGGTAGGACCGAGAAAGGTGAATCTGACAAAGAGCAAGCAGACTTGTCTGGCTGCGAGGCATAGCTTGCTGAGAAGAGAAACTCGAAATGAGGTGGTAAAGTTAGTTCTGCCGTGCTCCATAAACTACTTTGAAATCTTGCCTGCAACACTGGATCCAAAAAGCAGTAGAAAGTTACTAAAAATTCTTGAGTGGAAAAGAATCAGATAAAAAATTTCTGGTAAATTCTCCTTACAGCTATGAATTGGAGAAAAAAAAAAATAGAACAAAGAGAAATCGTGAGTGTAGATTTGGATGACATTTTCAACTGTCGTAAACTCTACCCGTCTAGTTACTGTAGACGAACAATTGTGCGCATCGTACCTTCTAGTTTCTGAATGCGTGCAGCTCTGATATCAAGAAGATGAACATATTGTTCCACTTTGAGTTCATAATCTTGCTGCAAATTTTCCATCTTCTGGGTCACTGCTTCAACTTCCATCTAAAAAAGAGGAGATAAGAAGTCTCAATACTTAGGATTAGTTCCATTTTCATTTTTTAAAGCGACTATGACAAGCATTTTCCTAGATCTTGGAGATACCAGGAGCTGTAAACCATGGTTTTCTGAAACAGCTCACAGTTTAGAAAATTATGCTTGGCAATGTTCATAAATAAATCAGAAGTAAAATTAACAAAACCCGAGATCCCTTCCCATGGAGGTGATTTTCCCGTTTGTTACAGGCTACAATCACACGTGGTTGTGGCAGGACTTCAGGATAACTATAACCCATTTGCAGAATGTGCTAATACGAGCAAAGGTGAATTCATTGCTGGTGTTTGGTCTCTAAAACCAGGGACTTAAAAAAAACATAGTTTTTCAACTACTGACTCTAAGTACCTAGTTACGAGGCCACATTCCAGGCATGTGGTAATAAATGATAAGAGATTATAACAGATGATAATACATAACACTGCTTAGAAAAGTAAATCATCAGTTGATTATTGAGGAAAATCTATTTTCCCGAGTTAGTGTTGCACCTTACCTGATAATCTTTATTAATTTTATGTTGCATAATTAGCATGTTTCGTGTCTTTTCAAGCTCTTGCACCGTTTCTGCATGAGTTGCTTGTAGCTCTCTCATGGAGCGTTCTAGATCTTTGTTAATTTTATTGTCTACTTTCTCTAAAAAGGAAAGATCTCCATTTTTTTGTGACTTTTGAGCCTAAAATAAAAACATGTTTTCTTACTGAAATAAGAGTTTCTAAAATATAATCATGTGAATTAATATAGATGTGGCAAGGAAAAATCATTAATTGAAAACAGATATATTTCCATTTTCCATCAGGAATAAAACAATCCTGATACAGAAAATATATTTAGATAGACATTTGGAACAATTACAGAGAATTCAAAAAACAGTTTATTACTTCATGACATAAAGAAGAATCATGTACATTTATTTCTATTTCTTCAATTGATTAAATGCTACACAGTGTTGATCTAAAGGGAAAGAAATGTATTTTCTCGTGTCTTCTTATAAATAACAGAATATCCTAGAACTGAAAAAATATCTTCTGGTAACATTTATAATTCAATATTTTACTTAAGATAATAGGGTGTACCAAGGTCTCTTAGGACAAAATTGTTGATTAGTTTTATAGTGAGGTGTGTAAAAGTGAAATATTTGTACAGTTGGAGAAAGTGCTTTAAATAAGAGTTTTTGAGGTCTATTTTAATGTAATTTTGATGTCATTATGAAATATGTATATGCTGTAAGTAAATGTCACCTGACCACTTTCCTGAATAATTTATTCTCCAAGTATAAGGGTTACAGACAAGGGTCATCATTATGCTGAAACAGTTATATGTAGACATGAAATTCATGGTGAAGTTCAGAAAGTTACCTTTATAAGCAGGAGAGCTTCACTCAATTCATCAGCATTAATATCACTGTCCTGCAAAAGACAGAGTGAGTAAAAGCTCACAATGAGATATTAATGGAAAGTACAAGAGACATTCCAACTATGCAGATTATCCTCACGGAACATAAGCTGCCTGATAGCATGAATTAATAAACTAAGTAAAAGAGACATTCGACTATTCAGAATCTCCTCCTGAAATGCAAGCTGCCTAATGACCATGAATTAATAAACCAAGTAATATATTTGTCTTCTTTTGCTTTGTAGTACAGTGTTTCCTCTGTGTATAAAATATTTAGATACAGATTTGGAGTTTATCTCCTAAATAAGAAAATAGTTCACCTGGTTGTAAAACTTCATGCGGTTTTTAAGTTCATCAAGTTGTTGCTTTTGTTCCAGATACTGTAACTGTAGTTCTCTATTTTCTTGGATGAGTTTCTCATTTTGGTCTTAAAAATAAAGTCAATGCCATTAGAAAGGTAAGAGAGCATGAGGTAAGAACACATTTAAAATTAATTTAATTCCTGATACACACCAAGCTGGATCTAGCATTGCTC
Source organism: Prionailurus bengalensis (assembly GCF_016509475.1). Classification (NCBI taxonomy): domain Eukaryota; kingdom Metazoa; phylum Chordata; class Mammalia; order Carnivora; family Felidae; genus Prionailurus; species Prionailurus bengalensis. Next base: position 31,694,288 of record NC_057352.1, read on the forward strand.
TGGTCAGAGAGGAAATTATGCTAGCACCTAGACAAAGGCAGCAGGAGAATGAGGAACAAATGAACACGATCATGTGTCTACCATATGATCCAGTTTCTTATCAAAAACTGAAGACTGAAGTTCATAGTATTAATATAAGGAAATTGTGGCCTCTGGGACTTCAAAGGAACATTCTATCTAAAATACCTAAGAAAATATGTTTCTAAATCTATGATTTTTACTTACTTATTAAGGGTCCTGAAAGGCATGCAAAAAAAAAAAAAAGTTTTTTTTTTTTTGTCTTTTAGTGTTTTAATTGACGTCCTTGAGTTTTCTTTTTCCAATTTAGCATTAAGTCTTTTTATTAAAACAACATAATTTCTTTGGTAATAACTAAATCTGTAATTCTAATCAACCACACTTTGAACAAATCTGCTAAGATAGGAGGAAGGGATTCTTAGCCAGGGCATGGTAGCATCAGTAATAATTCATGTGTGTTCTTTATTCATTGAGTTCATGCTGTTAATTAGTAAGACATGGACTCAGAGCTCTCGTTAAGGAATAGAGATAGGTTACATTCACCTAGGTTCTCATTTGCCTTGACCCACAATCAGGAGCACAGAGCAGAGCTACAGAAAATAGTAATAAATCCATGAAGAGACGAATTTTTTACTCCCTGCATTAAACATATGCTTAACTTAAAAAAAAAAAAAAAAGCAAGCTAACAAATCTATTCTTTGGTCTCATGTTCTTAAGCGTACTCTTCAACAGAGTTCATTGTCGGGGTCAGGTGTCCTCCTTTTTGGCTCCCCGTTCACTAACTCTAAACCATGTCATCCAAAGTGTCTCCACTAATTTCATCCTAGTTTCAAAGATTTGTGTTTACCAAAAGTCTTCAAGTTGTACATTTTTGTTTCCTTTTCTTAAAAAAAGCAAGTCAACACATTTGCCAAGAATTCTTTGCATGAATACATTTGCACGCTGAATGCATGTTATACAAAAATACATTTCTGACTTTTATAATGCTTTTGTGTTCCCAAGATTTAACTTGGGATATACATACTACATGTAAGTAAAAATAGTAAATTACACAATTAAGAAGAAATGGACTAAATTTGGATATCTTTAATGTCACATATTTCCTGGAAAACTAAAAAGTAAAAAAAAAAAAAGTGACTCTAGAGTATGCAGAGACATTTTAATATCAAATATATAAACATTTTTATCTTATCGATGAAAAGTTAAAAGGTTATCCTTTTGCTAATATTTAGTGACCTAAATAAGAGTTCACAAGTGTGAACAGTACTTGGAAAATTTGAAGGTAAAGGTCAACTATTTGTCTTTCAACTCAAAATTAGGATCAATAGTAAATATGAATTGTTAGAGGAGATAAACAACTTTTTCAGTTACAGAGTATGGTAAGAATGCAGAACATTTTATTTTCTGTTGATTAGGTTAAAACATCTAGATAGAAATGGTTAGGTAACAGAAAAAAGGTAAATATAGTAAGAAAAATATAAAACTAAAGGTAGTTTCCTTCTTGGCCTGCAAACGGGTTAGGGGTTCTGATGACGAGGTAAAGTGTAAAGGACAGGACTATTGCCCCTTCCCCCAGATAGAGCGTTTTCTGATTACTATTTTCATGCTCCTGTTTGTCTCTTCTTTCAATATTTCAGAGCAGGGTTCTGAGAATGAAATGCTAGTAGGTATACATGAACTTATTCAAATGTTTCTTCCTTTGCTGATTTCTGTGTCAACAATGTCCCCGTTTCATGGATATTTTTAAAGCTAGGGTGTTAGTAGTGGGAAAATAGCTTATTAGTGGGGGAAGACATTACTGAATATGAGTAACTTTCTCTCTACTAGATTTTATGTAGAATTATCCACGGTATTTTTCCTTTCTCAAACTGTTTATTGGGGATACAACTCCTGGGTCTTTAAGAAGCCCGGAGACGCTGTAGTTCAAACAAGAGATAGCCTTGCTGGATTATAATAAGAAAAATCAAAGCATCCTGTACAAGATGAAAAATAACCTCCTTACCTTATGATTTGACAAAAAGCAGGTTAAGCTAAACAGCATTTTATTCAAATGGGATAACATTTCACTCTTTTAAAATTATGTTCTTCAAGCACACCATTAATAAGCAGAGTGCGGAGAACAATCCAACTAAACAATTTTCAGAGCTCCTTTGTGCTAATATCTTCAGCTGTGATCAATATAACCATATGCATTATGCTGAATTATGCATTTCAGCTAAAGATAGAAAGGAACTTTCAAAAGCAGGGCCCTTAAACACATGCAGTTAATTTAAGCATTAACCAAATGCAAACTGCATTTACATATTCTTCCCCCACATATTCACACAATCTGAAACTAATTTGTACCTTGAATAAAGAGGTGAGTATTCTCTAAAAATAATTTGCCAGTTAGATGAATGAGTCTAAGAGGCCAGGGAAACATCTTCTGGCAAAGAACACTCGACAAATGAAAAGGTAAATGTGTGAAGAGACTTCAAAGTGGAATGAAACAATTTCAAAATCTGTAAGACAAAAAGGAACTTTCTACATATTGAAAGATTTCCTTATAAAGAGATTTTCAATTTTTTTTTTGTTTGTTTAGTACTTCCCAGAAAAAAAATGGTTCAAGGCTGTAATATTTTTCTTATAATCCATTGTAACATATTCACCAAACGATCCCAAACTTCAGTCATTAGACTTATAAACTTTGGGTATTCAAGCAAAATAACTAAAATAACAGTTGACTTAAAAATAAAGATTCAGTACTAGCAATTCTTCTTAAGAAATCAACTGAATAAATGTGTAAAGATTTGTGTAGAGAGATGTTTATGATACTTAACAAAACTGAAACTCTTCAAAAATTCATCAGTAGAAGATTGTTAAGCAATTTTTTGTACATCCTCACGTAGAAAACCAGGACAGACATTATAAGTGATGATGATGTGGGTTTATACTTATACTCAAGGAACGGTTTCATAACATAGTAAAGACAAAAAGCACATTATAAAAACTGTACCTGCACATACAAACAACTCTGGAAGGACAAACATAAACATATTAATAGTGATTATCTTGTGGGGTGTGGGAGTGAGTGACTTCCAGAAATTTTTTTGTTCACTGGATTTTTTAATGGTATACGTGAATTATTTTTAATCTTTCAAAAAATCCAAGAAGACACAAAAGCTAGTGAAAAAAATAAGAATGGACTCGGTGGATTAAAGTAACTTTGCAACTGTAATTTTAATAATTTAAAAGAATCTTTGGAAGTAACTAAACAACAACAGATAAGTCTTAAAAAAAGACCACCAAGATTCTATTCCCTTAAGAGTTTCTTTCCAGAGACCAATGCAGATGTTTAGAGATAAGAGTTTTGAAATTCTTGATATTTAGGGAAATACAGAGAGCACAGAAATAAGACAGGTTGTTTTCATTTCTCTTCTTCTCAGAGCAGTTTATATCTGTTTTTGGAAAAAAGCGGGGAATATAGAGTGCTTCTCCTTCCTTCAGTCAACAAGAATTTACTGAGCAACTATTAAACAAAAGTACTCTGTTAAGTACCACATTAAAATCAGGAATGATACATCTTTGACATCAAAACTTTTAAATACCTGCCCGGTCACCAATCATGTCACCATTTCATTCTCCTCACAATATTCTTGAGAAAAATTCACAAATAATTTTTCATGAAATGTAACCACTTGGCAAATAAATATTGCACATATGTTTCATTGAAATTAAGACTACATCTATTGTAAGAAATGTTCTGATTACAGTCTTCCTAGAGTGTTGGAAAAAGTCAGACCATAATTTTAAAATGTTATCATTTATAAGATGCATCCCAATTTCAGAGATGTCAAAATGGGAAAAAAACTCTCTCTTATAGTTAATAAAATATGGCATTGTGAGCTAAATCAATAAATAGAGTACTGACTACATTTGTAATTTGCTTGTTTTTTTTTTTTTTTTTTTTTAACGGAGCCTGCATTAAACTTTGAAACGCTTGCCTGCAACAGAATTACAAATGTTCAAAAGAAGCAACCTTATTATCACATCACTTGGTTTGCGTAGTGGATGAACAACAGATACAACATTTGAAGCAAATAATTCAATTCCCCTGTTGTGCACTTGTGTGTATAATCTAGTAAATCAGACATCTACTTTAATTATGATTATTTTATTTCCCTGAGATGAGAGGGGTGAGATCTGTGACATGAAACTTATTAATGATTATTATTTTAGCAGGGACATCTTGGCAAGTCTTCCTGGTATTTAAGTTCACTGTCACAGAGTAGATTTAGATATCTCATTATCACAGAGATCGTCCCTGTTTGACCTATCAAAACCAGTAAGCAACTATTTCTCTACTCTCTCATCTTACACTGCTTTGTTTTTGTTCCCACTGCCCTTGCCACCACCTGACATGTGGCATGCTTGTTTAATTACTGTCAGTTTCTCTCTGTAGAATTTATGTTGCGTGAGGGCAAGGCCTTGGCTTTGCTCATTGCTGTATCCCCAGAACTTAGAACAGTGCCTGGCTCAAGAAATGCTTGTTGACTGCTGAACACAAGAAGGCTCAACAAAAAAATTAAAAGACCACCTAAATGACAGTATCTCTGACCAAAAAAAAAAAAAAAAAAAATCCTTGGGCTTCTACGCGAGGCTGAGTAAACGGAAATTTCAAGTGACCGCGAAATGCATGGAAGTGGATGGCTGTTGAGACAAGTCGGTAGTGGTTTTGCATGTACCTCTTTCGGTTTTGACTCTGTCAAGGATTTCAGTTTTGTCTGCTAGGTCGGACTTTAAGGCAGTCTCGAGTTGAGCGATCTGCACTTTGAGCTGCTGTTCCTTTAGCTTCCATTGCTCTTCGTGGGCAGCACTGAAGGCACTGCAAAACACACATGACATGCAGAGGAGAGCCTGGAGATCGGCCTCGACCGAGAACGCGAAAGAGAAAAGCTTTTAGTGGCACAGAGACCACTGTCATCATGTCTTAGGAATTAAGTAAACATATGCTGGTCTGCTGCTGTTGAAACCAAGGCGCCTCTCTCAGGCTGCGGTTAGGAAACATGAAAGGCTTTGTGGGATGAGCAAAGGAACTGGCCTTAATTTAGAGCTCTCCAGTCAGAAAAGTTGGCAGCGTGCAGCTTTTGTGGGACTAGTAAAGGAATTCAGATACTGTACATACTCCAGAGGAATCCGCAGTTCCAAACCTCAGCCATCAGCCTCAGATAAAACTATTCTCTCCCACATACAAACCCTCTTAAAACCGAGAAAAAGGGGCTCGCCACCTGATCTCTACTTCTAGAATCTGAAACTTTTACAGAGTCCGTGCTAATACCATATTCACAAAATTTCAGCCATGAAATGATAACACGCCGAAATACAAGACGGCAACTCTGCTATTATGAAGTAGTGATAATGGAGTTTTTGTCCTAAAAAACTGAACCACATTAACAGGCTAAGAACAAAGTTTTACTTGTAATGTGACTGGGATGAAAACCTGGTAAGAACACCCTGGTAAGAATGATGAAGATTTTAAACCAGTGTTAAAATCCACTCATGATTAAATCCCAACATTCATTTATGCCAGTGGTTTCCAAATGGTGATAAACTAAACACTGGTGCTGGACCAGCTATACTAAGCACTTGGGGAGATTTAAAAATGAAGATCTTGGGGCCCAGGAATCCAGAGTTTTATAAAGCTTCTGCAGGTGATAGCCAGGTTTTGGAAAAACTGATCTTGATCTGTATTTCAGCAGAAAACTATTATCTGTGAAGCTTGATATGACTGAATAATTATCAGCAGCTTTGACCCTTCTCCTTATTTTAAACCCAGTAAATGAAACAAAAATTTATAAAATCTGGTTTTGTACTGATGATGAAGCAAATGGAAGAAAAACTTATTATTGAAAATTGCCCTTAATGCTGCTCCCAGCTAGTCTTGAGGTTTTATTCCAAAAGAGGTACTTTTCTGGGAGGCATAGCTTTCAAAGGAACAGAATTATGTATCTATTTTACATTTTGAATGCTTTTATTGCATTTAAAATAATATGAACTTAAAAATAAATGAAATTCTAGAAGTTTCTCTAAATATGACATCTGTTTCTTCTATCAATGTTCTCATCTCACATATGGAACCTTAAAAAATGCATGAACCTATATACCAATATTTTAAGTTAATTTGATCAAAGGTACAATTACCTAGACTTAAATGAAATCCAAACAAAATATGCACTTTAAATATTAAAGAATATTCCTTTACATTTTCATTTTTTAAAATAAAGACCAAATATAATTTCTGTGTCTAGTCAAATTATATAAACCAAACACACACATATGTATGTATGTGGGTATATGGGTGTGTGTGTATGTGTGTGTGTGGGGGGGGGGGTGTGCGCGCGCGTGTGTCTTGTATTATTAAAAACATGTACTACCCGGAAAAAAAAATTAGCATGATGAAATAGGCACAATTATACATTATATCAGACGCCAAAAATTAGAAACAGTAGTGTTCCAATAGCATTAGTACCAGCAAAAAGATCACCAACAGTTAATCTGGCAGAAACATCAGAAGCTGTATGTGTTTAAATTAAGAACAATTTAGCAGCCTGGTTTTTCCAAACCCACAAAATACTAGTGTAAATCAGCATAAGTCAATCTGAATTTAGTCCACTGCTATCTTCCCTCTAAATTTAGGATTACATTCCACTGGAGTTTCATGAGGAATTCCTTTTGAATTTACTGTATTCCTCTGTGCTTGGAGCCATCTGTGTAACTATAAATGGTGAACCACATCTGGCTCCATTTTCTTTGTAAAGGCTGTGTACATGATTAAATCTGCATATGAGAACAGTCTTTGAGAACCTTTTATTCATGAAAATGTTTTTGTATATTGCCTACAGTGACAACTGGGGGTGTGGGGGGGGGGAATCATAGTTGGTCTGTGTGCACATTTCGTTTGTTACATTATGTTGCTGAAGTGAGAAAATGTCCATCCACAGCTGAATGTCCATTGGTGCCTGTGCTCATTGGCATGTCCACTGGCGGTCATGGGTCAGCTTACACACTCTTGATCAACAACACGATCAGACTGAAATAAGAGCTAAAGAATTCATCTCCACCCTAAGGCTTTTTTCTTGCAGAAGAAATTCTATTTATTGCCATGTTTAAGGGCACCCTAATGTGAAAGAGAGGGAGGAATAAGCTCTAAATCATCCATGAAGAAATCCACAGATACTTTAGTTAGGACCTAATGGAAATTAAACACATATTTACATAGGGATAATTCACTTACTGAAAGAAAATAATGCCCCGAATGTACTCAGTTTGATTTCTGAGAAGCACAAAGTGCTCATATTTGATCATATGGGCTTTCATGATTCCTAGAAGACTGCAGGGGACAGGTGCTCACTTTACAGAAAGGGAGCCCAGAAAATCTATGGGTGGTCAGCAGGGCTCCACTGAATTTTGGATATTAGATGGCTACTAATTACATTGTGAAAACCTGATTTACCCAATTCTCAAAAATGGTTGATACCATCTTCAAAAACCAGACCAAGTCTTTTTTTTCTTAAAATAGGTATTAGTGTCTCTCAGGGAGTTAATGCCTCAAAACCACCTCTAACAGATTCTCTGGATCCTGTCCCAAATTGACTAAATCTGAATTGGATGGTGGTGGCTCGAGGCTGGGGGAGGGAAGTTCCAAAGGGGTGGTAAAAGCTACATTTTGCTGTTTTCCAGGTTACTCGTACATATATACTACAGCTGAAGGACTATTGTATTCATGAGTGCTATCACCCTAAAACTACACTAACTTCAAAGATGGGCACAGCTTTGCAATATCGTAGCATAGTTTCTCTCTGACCACATAGATTTAATTGCAAAAAAGTTTATTCTGAATTTTCAAATGGAGTATTTCTTAAATAAGGTTATACTTACTTCTTGGCATTGTATCAAAAATGTTTTCTCATATTAAAACGAGCTCATTCCAAATACTAACATGTGGGTTTTATCTTACCAGATGATTCTCTAATATGTCATATGTCAAGTAATAAACACATTCAAAATTTCATTTGGGAAAGGAAGACGAGAATGTAATCTGCAAATCATATTTTTCTCCTGAAAACTAGCCAGTTTTGAATAACAAACAAATGCTTTCCTTTTAAAAACACGCTATCACTATGACTAACCAAACAGGGAGTAAATTTTATTTAGTTTTTGATGAGCACTAGTTGTTGGCAATGATGGTAACAGTGCCATGGAATACAAGAGCTTTAAAGAATTTTAAAGATGACAATGATTTTTGTAGAAGTTTCTCCAACTGTTTCTGAAAACATATTATATTTTAAAAATTTGTATTAGAGAATTTTACAGTTCTGTTTGCTATCATGTGTGCTTGCTGGGTTTTGTGCTTAAGTGACACTAATTTTTTTTTTTGGACACAAAATGTTTTGACACTCATTACACACATTTACTTCCATATACCTCACACAAAATTCAAGTGTAAGCAGCATAATGAAGTCTGTTTTTAATGTGACAGGAAAAAATGTAGCTCAAGCATAAAACATTAAAAAAAAAACCCTTCAAAGTCAGATTTACACTCTCAGATCATCTTCTAATATGGAAAGATAAAGTTTCACGGTGAGAAAGTAAATATGAGAAAAACATGTTCCTCTCAAAATTCCAGTTATGCATTATTCCCAGCTAAGTTTAATGTTTTTTATTCCCAGAAGGTATGTTCAGTAAATCCTCAAATAGGGAAGTAGAAAAAGTATAAGTAAGGGCCAAATGGCACTTATTTTCTTGTATTAAGACCATGTTAAATTATTTGAAATTACAAGATGTTGAAGATAAATATAAATCAATAAAAATTCCTGAATGTATGGTAGTTCTATTATTCCATGAATGTTTCCCTTCCACAGAACCAGTTTTCCAATGCAATTAAAATCAGAGAGATAGTGAAGCACAGGGGGAAAACAAATCAAGTTTTAGAGTCAAAAGAATTGGGTTTGGGTCCTTTACTGGAGTCTCAGCAATGCTGTGTGACTCCGTACAAGTCTCTTAATGTTTCTTGAGTCTCCATTCCCTCATCTCTAAAATATGGGGATAACATTATTTTCTCTGCCCTACAATGCAGTGGTTGTGTGATCTATATACTGAAATTTGGAAATTTCAAACACGTAACTACCAAATCCTTAGATATATATCAATATAAACCTTGTATTGTTCTATAGAAGTGAGAATATAGGGGCACCTGGGTGGCTCAGTCGGTTAAGTGTTGGACTCTTGATTTCAACTCAAGTCATGGTCTCGTGGTTCTTGGGTTTGAGCCCCAGATCTGGCTCTGCACTGATAGCACGGAGCCTGCTTGGGATTCTCTTTCTCCCTCTCTCTCTGTCTCTCTCCCTCCCCTCTTCCTCTCTCTCAAAATAAGTAAACAAACTTAAAAACAAAAAGGAGGTATAATAAATGCTTTAGGTAAAATTAATCAGGGTTCATGAGAGAGGGGCCAGAACAAAGCCATAGGGCCAAATGATTTGGAAGGGGTCCAAGGCAGAACCACATAAAGATTTTTAACCAGTCTATCCTTGCTAGAGAGCCCCAGATATTATTTTAACTGATGTCTGAATCTGTTATTGATAACTGTTTTTTATTTTTTTATGTTTGTTTATTTATTTATTTTAACGTTTATTTATTTTTGAGACAGAGAGAGACAAAGCATGAACAGGGGAGGGCCAGAGAGAGGGAGACACAGAATCTGAAACAGGTTCCAGGCTCTGGGCTGTCAGCACAGAACCCGACGCGGGGCTCGAACTCATGGACCACGAGATCATGACCTGAGCCAAAGTCGGCTGCTTAACCGACTGAGCCACCCAGGCGCCCCAATGTTTATTTTTGAGAGTGAGACAGAGTGTGAGTGGGGGAGGTGCAGAGAGAGAGGGAGACAGAATCTGAAGTAGGCTCCAGGCTCTGAGCTGTCAGCACAGAGCCCGACATGGGGCTCGAACTCACGACCTGCGAGATCATGACCTGAGTCGAAGTCAGATGCTTAACTAACTGAGCCACCCGGGTGCCCCTGCTATCGATAACTCTTAACATCATGAGCCACTTCGTGTATGGACCATCAACACTAGTAGGGAAACAACATAGATGATCCGTGCCACTGGAATGATGCCTAACATTAATCTGTGTATCTTTTCAAAGTAAAAACAAATAACAGCCTATCTCTATACTCTTTAGGTATTTGTTTACCTTATAAAATGTAAATTGAGTTTACAAAACATAAAAAAAAAAAAAATCCACAGTGTTAAAAAGTGTGTCGGTACATCAGATGGCTATTTTGTGACGTTTCAGAATATTATCAATAGAAGCAACCTTTGAATATCTGCTCTAACATACATCTTCCAGTATGTATACTAAATTTACTTTCATGTAAGCCTGTATTTACCCTTTAGCAGTTATCACATACTGAAAAGACTTAAAAATACACATATATACATAGACACGCACACAGATAGATATCTGTACCACTTAACTAAACTTAGCTGTGTTACAGAATTTTGTTCCTAAAATTATCAGAAGGGATTCATTTTTAAAATACCATAATTATGAAGTAGATTAAAAGACAAAATTGAAGTAGCTCTTAAAAATTTATCTTGAGGGGCGCCTGGCTGGCTTAGTCGGTAGAGCACGTGACTCTTGATCTCAGGGTTGTGAGTTTGATCCCCACGTTGAGTGTTGAGGTTATTTAAATAAATAAACTTAACATGGGCATTTACAATACCCACATTTCCAGGTTGCTCTGAGAAACTTTTAATATGAAGAATATTTAGCAAAGTGCCTGCTCACTTACGGTTTATGCTCAGTAAGTGATACAAACTGATAACGGTTTTCTAGTCGTAGATTACTGCTCAGGTTAAAGAGCTTATTACAAACACTCCCCAAAAGCTTATTTTTCTATTTTTCTTTTATGATACATATATATTTTTCGCAATCACCCACTGCTAATTCTTTAATCAATATTAGATATTCTGACATCTACTGCTTTGATATAAAACATTTTAAAGAAGAGAACAAGAGAACACATGTATCATGATTTACCTGTTATAAAGTTTATCACAGTTCTCCTTTAAAAGTTCCCGTTCCTTTTCTAAGTCATTAATTCTATCCTGCAACTAAAATGAAAAGAAAATGACACATTAGGTGATTATCATATCAAAACTACATGGGGATAAAATAACACGAGAGGAGGCTAACATGTTTTAGTCTTGATTTTTAAATTGCAGCTGCTAACTACTCAACTAATATTGTCTGCATTTAATTTAGCACTGATTTTTTCTAAGTTGTTAAGTAAACACGAAATTAATATTTGTTTTAATTTAGTAGAAACGTATGCACTTCTTTATGCTGACATGTGCCAAAACTCAATAAAGAACGTGCTAAAAGTTTGCTATGAAGTCTGGGAAACATATTTTTTTACTTCCCTCCCCAATGAATTCCATCATTGTATTAATTTTGTGTTAATTTCTAATTGGCCCATTAAAAACAAAAGGATTAACCTTTCTTTTGGTTCGTGGCTCAAATAAATTGCGTTAAGCACAATTTACTCTGAAGACCTAATTTCTTATGTTACCTGGAATTTACAAAGAGCTGGCAGCACATCTTTTAAATAAATGAATGAATAGATAAAATTGTATACCTTGCTTTATCCTGATGAACGACATTTTTAGAAATAAACTGAGGGTTATCATTAATACCTTTATGACTAAAATGTAGCTCTCTGTATTTCTTTCTAGCATTTATGTTTAAAGTTTTATTCACCAGTATATTGTGTAGTTAGCAATCCTTTCCCATGGATCAGAGTACTCTTAAAATTCATTTCCATTTTGGTAATTCCCTTTTGATGCAAGTATGAGACACAGTAAAGATTCTCGCAAGATCAGAACAGAATGTAAGCATCTTATTTCATTGCTTTATTTCATTCTTTTTAAGAACAAATTTAAGAGACTACAGAAAGAGATTGTGCTCGCTGGGAGATGTGAGTCGTGATAATAATAGAAAGATGAGTTTTCAAACAACTTCCTAGGAAAAAAATTAAATAATTTCACAAAATTGCTGATGTTGCGGAACAGAATATCCTTCCTTCTCCCCAGAAACAGATGTGTATTCCTTTGTCCTGGTGTCTCAAATGGCTAATAAGATGTTAAGGCTGAGAAAGTTAGGTTCCACAGGTAAGTTCAAAATGTGTTTTCTTTTTCCTCAAGAATCAACCCTTTAGGTGAACAGTGGATATCAGCATGTTGGCACATATTTTTAAGCACTGATGTGCCTTGCACATAACAAACGGACTATATTTTGCTGTGCTCAAAGCACCGTGTATGTAGTTTGGGATTTTTAAATAAATATACTGCTTAGAATGTCTCTATTTTACTTTTTCAAAACAGTTACAGAGAAGTTTTAACACAACCAATGGCTAATAACCTCTTGGGCGCTTACCTCTTCTATTTTTCTTTCAGAAAATGTCACGGAATGTAACTGCTTCTCAAGGCTGCAGCATTTTAAACGCTGCTCTTTGAGTTGCATATTTAGCTCATCTCCATTTGCCATCAAGGCGTCATGGCTGATCCGGAGACTTCTCTGCTTCTACAAAACAAAATCTTTTTGAAATTATTTTTGGATTCCATGTTAAATAAGTGATTGCAATTTTATAAGTGAATTTACTCCTGAAGTTCACATTATACAGTTTATTCTTCACCTCACAATGTATATGTGCTACTTGTCCGTGGAGACACTCTTGACCCAAGTGTATAATTAGGAAAAGAATATAGTTTTCTTAGCACAGAGTCACATAATGCAAACTTTTTGTCTTTTATTTTACTTCCTTCTAGTTTTTGACTGGTTGATCGGTGACCAGTGAGTAAATTGGTTTTGGCAAATTTTTTTTCTTTCTGTTGTGGTTACAGTGGTTGGACATGCTGTCTAAAAATGCTGCCGCATGGGTCAAAAATAAATGCTGACCACAGATAATGAAACTTGAAAGGATTTGTCACCACAGCATATAAACAGCCTAACAGAAGGTTAGCTTCTAATTTTAATACAATTAGGTTAAAATTTTCAATTCAGTAAAATAGTTACTGAAGTTTTTTCAATTAAAGAATTTTTATTCTTATTTTAAGTAATCTCTATGCCCAAAGTGGGGCTTGAACTCACCAACCTGAGATCAAGAGTCACATGCTCCACCGACCATGACATGAGATCATGACCTGAGCCGAAGTTGGACGCTCAACCGACTGAGCCACCCAGGTGTCCCTACTTTTTTTTTTTTTTTATAAATAAAAAAGGTGATGATATTAAAGTCTTTTCATAGAGACCATAGCCATAACATGTAATGGTTCATGTGCTAATTAAAATCACTTAAGTTCTGGGGCACCTGGGTGGCTCAGTCAATTGAGCATATGACTTTTGATTTTGGATCAGATCATGATCTCACAGTCGTGAGATCGAGCCCCTCATTGGGCTCTGTGCTGGAGGTGGCCATGCTTAAGATTTCTTTCTCTGCCGCTCCCTTGCCCATGTGCATGCACAGCATCTCTCAAGAAAAAAAAAAGGATAAAATCTGAAGTTCTTCAATCATTTAAAATAAACATAGCTATTGAGTAACTGAAGTTCAATTTTTGTTAATCTTGGTATTATAACACATTATCTTTAACCAGCTTTTCCTGGGCTTCCTACCTCATTCATTGAAGCTGTTGGTCTGAACCTGTCAAACCTTTCTTTACCCAACATCAGTCCTCAAAAGAGGAGCCTGTGCTATAACAGACACTTAACAATTGTTGGTACTGGAAGAAGTACCTGGCATCACTGTTAAATGGAAGTCAGGTGGTCAAAGTGACAGAAGGTAATATCATTGGTTTTTTTTGTTTTTCTTTCCTAATTCCCCATGTTAGAAATGGCCCTCGGCTCCATGTTTTCTGAATTTCCCTCTTGTATCTATAGGTAGACAGGGCTATTGTTTCCACTCTGCAATTAGCCTTCTTTCTTTCATAAACCCTCATATTCATACGGAAGACAGTTATTACTTTGCATTTAAGGAGGTTCCTGCAGGATGGAAAGCACAAACCAGAGTACAAGTTTAAAAATATTTATCTAATTTAATAGTAAATTTAGGCTTCCGATGACCCTATGCTTTCCATCAATTTACTGCTTTCCTGGTCTCAGTACTGCAGAGAAAGTACTGTTTAATATGAATTGTGTTCATCTGGAATGTTTGGGAGTTCATGAATTCCAGAACCTATGTTAATTATGCAGTGCCAGTCAATAGGAACCTTCTGATGGCACATACATGTAGGGCCACAATCTTGTTAAAGCAACCATAGGGATGAAGGGTCCCAAGTATTGTCGACCTGAACGATCAAGAATTAAAAGAAGTACACTGACAGCTGCTGACGTGACGGGTCTCAAATATTTTGTGATAATGGGAGACAGTGACAAAACAAAACACATCAGAGAAAGATTGAACAAAACCTGGTTACTGACCTATTTATAACTTGGTCTGTCTTGGCTATTTCATAAATGCTTAGAACTGAAGATATTATGCAAAAACGTCTAACCCTTCAGTGCTATGTGCCCGTATGAATTCAGAGAAGAGGAATTAAAAATAAATTTTCTTGGCATGAGATAATTTATGATAAATATGTTTATTATTTTAAGATGACACAGGTATTCATAAACAGTCCAACCGGTTAGTTATTTCTTTAGCTATTAAGTTAGAAATTACAAATAACACATGAAGTGAAATAATACATGTTTAAGAATAAAAAGAGCATCTTTAAAAATAACTTTTCAGTGTTACAACCATTCTATTTAAAAAGTATAACCTAAACACTCTCTTTGAACCTTTGTGTCTATGTATCACCATAATAAGATAAATGATCACAGTACCTCTTGAAGCTGAATAAATTTTCCTTCCAATACTGAGAGAGCATTGCTTTTCTCCACGAGTTGTTTATGAAGCTTAATCATTTCTACATTGTCCCGAATGTTTGACCTTCAACAATGTGTTTAAGAAAAAGAGAGACAGAGTAAAAAATGCAAGGCAAAAGAAAACAACCTGTGGTGGGATCACAATTTTTCACTACAAAGTTACCTAGGAAAAATGTGCACACTTGCTTATCAGTCACAGGGTTTTTAGCTTAACATACACTTAGGACAGATGCATTATTTAAAGCCAACCAATCGTTGCTCTTGAACTTTCATAAATTCACAGATTCTCAGGATTTGAAGGGAGACCCAAATTTGATGACTTGGGTCACCTCTCCGACATCTTGTAATGCGCGCTTAAAACCGTTTTACGGCATCCTGAAAGACGGTGCAGAAGGACGTCAGTTTATACAGCACAGCGATCGTGCCGCCCTGCACTTCGGACTTATTTGAAAGAGGACTATCCTACGGCCACTTCCTCCTAAGACAAAAATGCGCAAGACAGCCACTCATCTTCCTACCGCTCCCTTGAAACAAATGGTATCATAAGATTACCATTTATTGGAGTTTCCTCCTGGAGTTGCAACCTTTCAAAATATTTCCCCAAAAAGTGACTTAGCATTTCATACTAATAATGCCCAAAGCTGGCATTTAAATATGTTGCAGATGTGCCTTTAGCTGTAAGAGATCATTTAACGTCCACAGGGTATATAGAAACTCTATACGCTGCAATACTAGTTTGTATTTTTCCTACTGAGATTAAAGCAAATGTAGAATTTAACAGGAAGATCTTGTTAAAGGTTAATCATAGACCTAAATGAATACCCGTTTTCAAAAGGCACTTACTTGCCTGACAGAGAAAGGTTCTTTAATACGTTTTATATTCAAAAGTATTTCAAAAATTGTGAGGCCCAGTTTTAGACTTCATTCTTTTTTTTTAAAAAAAAAAGTAAACATAAAAATTTTAGATTCAGAAAATTATTTCAGGACTTCAAGTAAGTAATTTTACTTCCAAAACTTTATCTAGTGTACACATATTGGAAAAATTGTCACAATGCCCTACTGGAACCAGAAAATGGACTACAAAGCTCACACATCTGTAAACCAGCTGAGGACTTGAAATACTTAATTTTCCTCTTTGATATTTGAAAGTTCATTGTATTTTGGCATCGGACAGTTAGTTGTCCTCACACAGAAGATAAACAAGTCCAAGAACCTGGATCGTACCCAGGATACAGTCTTAACACAATGTTAAAATGATTCTGTGCCGAAAACATGCTAACTAGTAGAGTTCTGAGCACACGTTCAGCAGTACCCCACTATGATTCCCCACTACGTGATCTGTACTCGCCAAAAACATCAGAACACGAAGGAAAAATATATTTTAAACAAGTCTAATAAAGACAGTATCCCCCCCTTTTTTCATAATTAGAAGTCAAAACATAGCTTAATCTGTTTTCCTCAGAATTACTTGGTTTGACCACTTGACAACGAGTGACAGTTATTCTATGCAAGGACAGAGTCTTTTTCAAATAATTTCAAATCTTTTCTTATATTTTCAGTTGCCTCGATATTTTATTCTTCCGGTTTTTAAGAATGTGAATATTTTCAAGAAAATATACATATATGTGTTTGAGTAATAATACTTGCTTAATGATATTAGCAAGAATTAGGTCCCAATAACCCATTCAGCCACCTAGGGTCACAGAAAAATAGCAGGTTTTAATTTTGAATTTTCCTTGCAAGGCCAAGGCTGCTAAGCATCTTCCAAAAACGCTCAGGGTGGTTTAACTGGTGGATGCTTCCTTGAATATTTTCCTTAAACTCCTTGAAGATCAAAATTTTCATTCAACATACTGCCAAGAAAAGTGACTTAGTACTTTATGCTAGTAATGCCCAACAGGTGGGCACAAGGATGACCGAACTAGTTGGAAAACAACAATAATCATGTGGTGCTTTACACAGAAATCAGTTTGCGTGCAACACCTGCAGATGTCTTTAAGAATTATTTTCAAGTGTCAGTTTTGGGGGCTTTATCCAGGAGTCATTACTATGATTAGATATTTCTGAGGCTAACAGGGGGAAGGAAAGGACGACTGGCTGTTCAGCTGCAAGCGCTAAGACATAAAAGATCAAAATCAACAATGTGATCACTGTGGTCTGGCCTCTAGGAAGGCGTACAATGAAAAATCGTCTCCAACCTGACAACTGACTCAACATCCTTACACAGAGGAAATGTGATAAAAGCATGAGGGTGGAAATGAGAGGGACAAGAGGGAAGGGAATGTCACAAAAAGCTGACAAGGGATGTGAGGATGATAAGAGGCAAGAGGGGGCCAGGGTCGGTGCTTAGAGGCTTGTCCTAGACCTCTTTGCACTAGGAGGAGGGCCTCAGGTTGGCTTCCTTTGAAGCACAGAGATGGGGCTCATTTTATGAGTGGTGTTTTGAGTGGCCACCACATCCTACTTTCTTGCTCTGTTTCACGCACTGTGATGGGAACATCACATCTTCAGGAGGATGACGTTCTAACAGAAAGAACAATCCACGGTAAAAATATTCAGAGGAACTCTTGACAGTCCTGAAGCGATTCATACATGCTGCATTACACATGCTGAAATGATCTGCAAACAGATATCAAGCAGACTAATTATGTGCTTTGTAAAAATAAATTTCTCAAATTTTTCAACAAGGATTTTGAAAAAACCTTGGGCAATTAAGTTGGAAAATGCGGTTTCTTTTCTTTTTCTTGTTTTTTTTTTATAGACATATTATTTAGAATTATGATCAAATCTTCTACAACGGTTGGAAGAGATGTTGGCCCATCTCTAGATTAAAAACAAACTGAAATAAATTAGATTTTATGTTGAAAAAAGTAATCCAGTTCAACAACCTATGTGCCAAGTTTCCCTCATATAATTGGAAACAGTCAAGCAATAAACTCTGAAAAAGGAATTTCTAATGGAAGCCTTGAAAACACTTGACTCCGGCTTTGCTACTGGGTGCCATAATAAATCCAGAAACTTAAAACCTCAGATATACTGGAGAAGGAAAAACTTTCAGTGGAGCTATGTAATGTATAGTCTAATATGAAATCTTAAGAGGCAAAAATCTCCTCCAGTGAAAGTTTCTTCTACTTCATTCCCCAGGCACATAATTCTCTCACTTCACCCCCCGAACCTCCACTGCCATTTCACTCTGTTACAGTAAAGATTATGAATGCTCAAGAAAGCCTCTTGATTTTTTTGAGGCAAAAATGTTATAATGGAGTATTTAACACCACTTAGAAGAGAGGGCTGTAGAATACAGAAGCTAGGCTACGAGATTCGGGACAGTAGTTGAGTAAAATATTTATGACAGAATGGAGAGGCTCTTTTTGAATAATAGTTTTAGGATGACTGAACTTGGGGGATAAGGTTGAAAACAACCTTAAAATTAAAACACCTCTACGGTACATTTTTTTTTTTAAACGGTGGCAGACATTATGTAAGTTTATTGTTACAAGAAATGTAGGTCATTTATAGCTTTTACTAGGGATACACAGACAACCATCACTAGCAAAGTAACAATACCGAGTAAGATTACAGAAGGTTGCTAGTAAACTAAATGGAATGGCTTTACTAAAATAGCTGAGGAAAGTCTATTTGAAATGCAACCGTTTTTGCTCTAAACTGCTACCTGCCTTCGTAGGTAAAAATAATGCTCTCTGTTTTAAGATGAAAAAATTCATCTGTGTCTGTCTATTTGCCTCTGGATCATACCTTTCTCGTGGTGGTGGGTCAAAATATAAATCAGAGCTCAGTGTTTTCCCACTCTTGACACCCACAAGGAATGGAGAGAAACATTACGTCAAGCTCCACATGCATATAACCACTCTTTTATGAAAATGGAGGGAGGACTCTGAAGGACCGGTTGGAGGCGGGAAGACCTGAAATCCTGGCTGATTTTCTTAAAAGCATCATTTTGAAGATCAAGTTTAATGGATTCCAGCTAGTAATGGGAATCTGAGAATTATATTTAATATATCAAAAAGCCCAATGGGAAATAGAGATTCACCAGCAACTAAGTTGCAAAAGTGAAGGTTTTGTATTGTTTTTTATTAAAAAAAATTTTTTTTTTAACGTTTATTCATTTTTGAGAGACAGAGAGAGACAGAGCATGAGCGGGGAGGGGGCAGAGAGACAGGGAGACACAGAATCCAAAGCAGGCTCCAGGCTCTGAGTTGTCAGCACAGAGCCCGACACGGGGCTCGAACTCATGGACCACGAGATCATGACCTGAGCCGAAGTCGGATGCTTAACCAACTAAGCCACCCAGGCACCCCTGTTTTTATTTTTTGACAGAATTATACCAAGTCAGTTCAATAAAACAGGTTATCTCATAATTATCAGAAGCAGTGATTGGCATGATATAGGTCTTTGATGAATAAAAAAAAAAGCACACTGAATTGATTAAATTAATAAATGCTGCTTATTCGGCAGACAAAATCTTTCAGAGACATGAGTTCCCTAGGGATAAAATTAGCTGCCGTTTAAAAGGTAGGGAAGAACCACTTGCCCATTTCAATCGCTTCATTTCACAGTTGAGGTAGCTAACTGAGGCTTAGCGAAGTAAGGAATTTGGCCAGAGTCCTTATGTGAGGGAGCCGACAGTCAAATCCAATTCTAAAAGATCAATTCTTCCCACTCTTCTAAGTGGTCTCCTTCCTCTGAGATGTTCCTAGTTTTAGCTTTCTCTCCACTCTCAACTGTGCACTAACACACTAGTTTTACTATTAATTGTGACAATTTCTGTGGTTCAGATAAAGGGCTGAGAAAATACGTCAAGCTGCTATCACAGGACAATCTTAGATAATATTAATAATAAAAAAACATGGGGATGAAAGAAATGGTATTTGAGTGCGATACTTTTCATTGGGCAAATTCTAAGGTATTCAAACAACAGTCCAAGCTTGGTGGATATATTTTTAAAAAATGACAGATCACCTGCCTGTAATAATAATGTGTGCGTGGTTATCCCCGGCCCCAGTTACCCTTCCATCCAAGGACCAGATGTGCCCTCTAAATTAGGGGGCTGGGCAATCAGACAAATACAAATTGAGGGGTGTTCTGCAAACAACTATCAATGGGCTGGAAATGGGGAACCACTCCAGAATAATGGAAAGCTAAAAGACAGGACAATTAAATTCAATGTATGATCCCTGAATGGATACTAGATCAAACCAAAGCAAAACAAACCACAACCAGCTATTGGGGGGGGAAAAAAAAAAAAAAAAAAAAGAGTTATAAAGGGATACAGTTGGGAAATTTGAATGTGGACTGTGTATTAGGTGATGCTACTGTATTGTTGAATGTCTTGAATGTGATAGCCATACTGTAGTTATGTAGGAGGATATCTTTGCTCCTAGAGGATACTTAGAAGTGTACACAGGGTGAAATGATACATGCGTCTAACTCAGATTGGGGGTGGGAGGGAGGGGGAGAGAGTAGAGAGGAGGAGGAAGAAGGGAAAAGGCCTCACGTGCAGGATGCAGAAGAGGCTTGTGTCATTCACAAATATGCAAAGGGGTGAAAGGTACGTGTGAGTGTTCACACGACTATCCCTAAGACTTTTCTGTAGGTTTGTAATTTTTCAAAATAAAAGGCTGGGGAAGAACTTAAGAGAGCTAGGAAGTAATCCCGCGTGTGCCTAGAGGGGAGAGATGGGGCCCTTAAAGCCAAGTTGTTTCTGACACTGCATGGCTGCAAAAGGATTCTCTGTTTTGAGATTTGACAGTCTGCTGTCAACCAAAGGGAAGAGGGCAAGTCAAGAGTGTTTGGAACATTTATAGGTTAAATTTCCTCCACTGGGATATTAGGGAACTTACATGATTTTTAATTAAGAAGGTAAACACTGTAACATTTACTTAAAAAAAACTACTTGGTACAAACTAGTTACACATTTGGTAAGAGTATAAATATTTTTGGAGTTGAAAAAGCCAATAAAAGGTAAAATCATTCTGATTTTAATGTTCACGTACATGTGTTCACTGGTTACTGCTTTGCATTTAATTTAAGACGGCCTTTTTAATAAGCAGAAAATGTGCATTTTTATATTGTTTAAATTTTAATATGGATTTTTGTTCAAAACAACACAGACATTCAGGCTACTTGTAAATGATACAAGATTTTTTGCTAATGAGGCATTATGTAGAACATATGCAAAAATCACAACTCAGTCTTCCAAAATAGACCACAATCACAGGAAAAAACATGATTTTAATAAAAAACAACAGCACTGGGCTTTTACTTCAAAGCAATTAAGGGCTTTGGATAACCAACAGTTTATGTCAAGTTGATGCCAAACCAAACTGGTCTATTAAACACATACTACGAAGAGTTTCTGTAATATTCTATGAAAAGGCTCTTTGCCATAAATATCAAGCACTGCACTCTGAAGATTACAACTACGTTAGGTTCATGTTTGAGAACAAGGAGCCCAACATCCTGATCAGACTTCTAGAATTTCAAATTTGAAATAATGTATCCGTGAAAGAGAAGTTTAAATATGTTTTCCATTTTGTGATTTTTCTTTACAGTAAATTATACCAAGTTTTATATTCTCCCCAACATTTTTTTCAACAGTTTTCCATTAGTCTCAAAAAATTGCTGTGACACATAAAATTTTGAGCTATGTGTAAACATACAAGAAAAAAAGACTTAAAGACCTTTATTGGAAGTCATTTCTTCAGTTTTCAACAACTGTATTTCAAGGAACAATACGCTATTTACTAAAGTTTATTTCTTTGGCCTCTGGCAGCAAAAGTTCCTTTACCTGTAATACTCATTTTGTTTCTACTTCTACTTCTTGATGTGACAAAAGAAACTGCTACTGAGGGAGGGCCATAGTTTAGCTGTTAAGGTAAACTCGTCTAGGTGCATATGTTGGTGTCTCTTGCTGACAATATTCGTAGGAGAAAACATGCATACCTGTCTATCACTCTATTTCTTCTGCTGTTCTAGTCCTAGGATTGAAGGACTTTTGGATTTCCATTTCAATGAACTGGACACTCAAGTTCCTAGGTGATCATATCCCTTTGGAAGAGGGAAATGGCCAACACAGTATCCATCCTACTCTTTGGGAATTTAGGAAGTATAACACAGAAAGTGGTCTCTGATAACCTTGCTACTCAGCTGTCGAGTAAAGGTGGTAAGGATGGGCTCTAAGCTTGGGCTTGGTCTAAGTATAGAATTTTCATATTTAGCTAATATCTTAAATATGGTTGTTGGCAATTTATTAAGATCATATTCAGTGTTGGGGTCTGGTCCTTTAGCACTGTTCCTCACAAGGAATCATGTCTTGGTTTTCCAATCAGACCAAGTCTAAACCAGTTTTTCCTGGGGGAACATGGACGACTTCTAGGTATTCAAGCTGGTTCAGAATCAGGGTTCACATTACATCCCCTAATATAATTCTCAAAAAGACTCATGTTTCTTTTGCCCTGTCCTTAGAAGGGTATATAAACATCACTAAACATATAGAATTTCATTATATAATTTAATTAAATTTTACACATAACTTTTTAGGAACAGAAATTAAGAGAGAGAATACTAATCTTTTGAGTCTCCGAAATATAAAGCTTCTTGTATATTTTCAGCCCACTTTATTGTTTTTAAAACAAGTCTCATAGGCATATTTTCCTAGTTTTTTTCAAATATTACCGTGTCAAGTTAGTTTGTTGAAGGAGGACTAAACTCTGAATCTGAAATGAAAGACTAGAAAATCATACTGGTGTTTCTAAATGAGAACTTAGCCACATAAGCATGACATCATATACACTGGAGAGGGGAAAAACGAATAGAGGCTCGAGGTCTGGTTTGAAGGACACTAAGAGAGAAAGAAGAGACCTAAGAGATAGCAAATGCAATGTGTAGACCTCATTTGGATTCCAATTCAGACAAACAGGACAAGACAGCTTCAGGGAAGTTTAAATAGGGACTGGGTACTAGAGAATATTAAGGAATTGCAATTAATTTTGTTAGATGTGATAACGGCATGGTGCCATGTTAAACAAATTCCCTATCAGAGATTTATATTAGAGTATTCCTACGTGAGATGACATCCCATCTGGCTGAGGCTGATTAATTCAAGAAAACAAAGTTGAAGGGATAGGTTAAACAAGATCGGGAACATGGTAGTGATCATTTAAGCTAAGTGATGGGTACCTGGAAATCCAAAATACCACTCCCTCTCCTTCTAGGTCTCCTTGGTCCACAAAAAGAAACAGAAAGGAAAGAAAAGGAAACAAAAGAAAAAAAAAAAAAAGGAACAAAGGGGAGAAAATAATTCAAGAAAGAACATGGTAAGAAGAGTCTTGCTGGAAACACAGTGTGGAAACACAAAATGAGAGAGAGGAATTAGAACCAAACCTGACAAAGGAGGATGGAAAAGAACACTGTATACATTACAAACCATCAACACTGAAGGGGCAGCAAGTAGACTACTGAAGGGCTCCACTGTCATCCATGACAATCAACAGAATTTGAAGCAGATTTTGAATATTAGGAGAGGTGACAAGCATCTTTTTGGGGTAAAACAACCCCAACAACTTGGTGCCGTATTACGGAACTCACTTCTAGTGTTGAAAAAAAAGTTAAATGAGGCTGGACTTATTCATAAGACATGCCAACAGCTGGGTCCTTGTCACACACCTTTCTCTCGGTGGGTGCAACTGGATGGCATCAGAACTTCCTACAGTTATGGTAAATGCAGCAAAAGGGGCCAAAGAGTGGAGGAACAAGGTGAGCCAGAGTAGGTTAGGGAGAAACATCCTTATACAGAGTTGTTGATAGCAGTTAGTAGGTCTAGAGCGGCTTCTATGAAGAATGTTAAGTGAAAACATGATTTTTAAAATAGACTAGACTTATCCTTCCATGGCATATGATAAAGTATTTTAAACTAATTTTGACCTTATCAAAGTGAGATTTCTGTTTTAACATACCTTTGATCTGTAGCCTGCTGTTCTCGAAGCTGAAGAAGAGATAACTCAATTTCATTTTCTTTTCTCCTCAACTGAGTTTTCAGGATCTCAGCCAAGTGCTCTAACTCTTCTATCTGGCCTCTTTGTGACTGAATAACATTTTCTCTGAAATAAAGAACGTTTACAAGAATTTGTAGTTTGAGGAAAAATCTGCAGTATTTAAGATCAGGACAAAGAAAGTCCTTCATAATAAAGAGCAAGTAAGAGTTAAAAATTTTAGCTTAGGTGCCTCTGGACATAGTGAATAGTAGATGAAATGTGACGAGTTAGAAGTGCATATGGAACAATTCAAAATATTGCTTTTTACATAATAATATCCTACGCAATAACCTGGACTTTGGTTCACTTCAATTCAGTAAGTATTGTTATTGGGTTACCTACTTTGTCCTCCACAACCTGGTCATAGATAATTTATATGCTTTTGTTCTATCCTATGTATATATGCATAGATCACTCAAATTAACACTTCAGAGAGAGAGAGAGAGAGAGAGAGAGAGGGCGCAAGAAATTTGCAAAACAGAACAGAGGTTTTTTGCATATATTTATTTATCTCTACCATGGGTGGCAGTATCTCAGCGTATTGAGCCTCAGGAGACTGGTATGAACCTGGTTTTTCAGACTATTAGCAGGTAACAAGATTAGGTATAATCTTTTGGTTTTATTCCTTTACAGGATAGTCATGGCCGTAACTGGTATTTAAAATATTCAAAATAAAATAAAATAAAATAAAATATTCAAAAGAACTAGTTTGAAGCCCACACTATCCTTAAGCAATGGTCTAAAGTGTGATGCTTTGTTTTATGTTTTCTTTCCTCATTTAGAATGGTTACTTTTTGATGATCCAGGTAAACGCCTGTCGATAAGGTGGAGCCTTATCTTCATTGCTGTGACTCACAGACACTGAAGCCATGAGGCTTTCATGAACTGGAGAGGTAAGCTAAATGCGGCAGAAGTAACTTTTTGAAAACCAGAGGATGATGAAGAATGCAGTGCTATAGAATCACAGTGAAACAAAATCTGAAATCCATATGTATTTGATAATTCCAAACTTTTAAGCCACTCCCTCCAATTCTTTTTTTTTTTTTTTAACTGCAAAAAGGCTAATTAATTCGGGATTAAAAAAAAAATTACCTGTAATTTTTCTGAGCATGGAAATGCTGCCTCTAAAGCTTATACTACTCTAAATGACTGGGCTTTACGCCATTCCTTTGGGGAGAAAACTGTAATACAGAGACTATTCTATAAACCCCTCCATTGATGCAGTCGGTTAAGTTGCTCATTTGCCTCATTTTATTGGAAACATGTTCTATAATATCTGTTCTTACCCCACGGATCAAGATGTATTTAGTGGAGCAAATTATTTGTACATAAGCCAATTGTGTTTAAAATAAAGGAAAGGGAGGGATCAAAAAAGACATGATCAATCAATAAATAAAGCTCTAAAATGACCATAAAAAGAATACATACAAATTTCTTATTTCTCCTCTGGCTTCTTCAAGTAAACTGTTGCCATGTTTTGTAAGCATGGGTTGTAGAGTTTCTGCTACGTCAATATCTTGGAAGCGAATACCTAAAAGTCAATCAGCAAGATTATAAAAGTGAAATTAATAAAGAAGGATTCTTGATTTGCTATCATAAAGAAATGTGTATATAAGAAAATTTCCTAAGTACTGAGATACAGGAGCTCTATAGTGCAGAGACTTAGAAATCCATTGTCCAAGGGAGTATCATTGGCATCAAGTGCACACAGCAATATTGCCCATTAAACAAATTCTGCTATGGAAACCAAATGACCTAGAAATAATTTGACTCCACTTAGATTTATAACTCCTAAAGTCATTCTGAAAGAACCAAAGTCTTCAATTCAGGGCTTTACGATATAAACTCAGGTATGAAGGAAAGAGATTTCAATGACTTAACTTCCCCCCCGCCCCCTATATTTTGGCTAAAGACTTTTATTTTTATTTTTTTATTAAATTTTTTTTTAATGTTTTATTTTTTTGAGAGAGAGAGAAAGACAGAATGCAGGTGGAGGAGGGGCAGAGAGAGAGGGAGACACAGAATCTGAAGCAGGCTCCAGCCAGGTTCTGAGCTGTCAGCACAGAGCCCAACATGGGGCTCGAACCCACAGACTGCAAGATCATGACCTGAGCCAAAGTCGGACACTTAACTGACTGAGCCATCCAGGCATCCCTGGATGTAGATTTAAAAAAATTTTTTTCCATTAGCCATTCACATTCCTTGCCCTTACATTTTGAACCTGATCTTCATTTGTGCGACTCACAGATACTGTGAGTGTGAATCAAAATGTTCTACACTTTGGTTTATTCCATCTCAATAAGAAAATTCACATTTAAACAAAGGTAATTCAAGAAGTGATCATGAATGAAATTCCTTTAAATAAAAAATTTTGCTGCTGCCTTAAAAATATGGTTTTTCTTGTAAAAGTCGTTACATGCAACTTTACAAGTCTAGTCCCGTTGTTAAAAGTGAGACATGATTTTAATTACATGATTGGATTACACTTAAAAAATAATTAAGTAACTAGAGTTTCAAGTAGATTAAATATGACAAATAATTTAGATTTTTAGTGGAGCATAGTCTCAGATATGAGGTATAGATAAAAATTCTTTCTTGGGGCGCCTGGGTGGCTAAGTCGGGTAAGTGTGCGACTCTTGATTTTGGCCCAGATCATGATCTCATGGTCGATGGAGCCCCGCGTTGGGCTCTGCAGAATCTGAAGCAGCCTCTGGGCTCTGAGCTGCAAGCACAGAGCCTGATGTGGGGCTTGAACTCACAGACCGTGAGATCAGGACCTGAGCTGAAGTCGGCCTCTTAACTGACTGAGCCACTTAGGCGCCCCTATCCTTAAAATAATCTTAATACTTATGGTGTAATAGTGGGTTGCCAATGGTTACATTGTAAAACATACACACTTGATAAAAATCTTTGTTCTACCGGTTCTTCACAGTAAGGATTCTTTCTACATTACAATGATCGCACGTTAAACCAGTACTTTCCATGCTTTATCCTGACAAGGCACGCATAGAAAAAGGTAGTATTTGTACAGCAGCTTGAGGGCAAGGCTGCTTATAGCCAGAGAGGGTCTACTGTCTGCACGTGGCCACCCTACGCTGTGATATTTCTGACACGTGTGGCCTAAGTCCCAAGCTCAAAGGCAGTCTTCGAGAGTCTATTCAGATTACTAAGGTATCAACCTTGATAATGGTGCCTGGAGTTTACTCAGAAAGAGAACGTATTCATCACCAGTTAGCACTTTGTGAAGCTTCTACCTCTTGGACTCTGTACCAAGCAGTGAAAAAGGTTTGAATTAGTATGATTTTTTTTTTAATGTTTATTTTTCTGAGAGAGAGAGAGGGACAGAGTGCAAGTGAGGGAGGGGCAGAGTGAGACACACAGAATCTGATGCAGGCTTCAGGCTCTGAGCAGTCAGCACACAGCCTGATGTGGGGCTTGAACCCACGAACCGTGAGATAAACGACCTGAGCCGAAGTCGGATGCTTAATCGACTGAGCCACCCAGGTGCCCCTGAATTACTAAGATTGTATAAACACAAGGAGAAGTTCAAGCTATGTAGTCACACTGTAAAGACTGTGCAGCTCTTTTTTTCCCCTCCATAAGAGAAAACTTCCATCAGGCTCTTCTTTTTAAACAGCAATTCATAGTACTAGATTAGTTTGCCATATTCATCTAAAATTTGGGTGTTGCTTTTTTATTTAGTATAAAAGACCTTACAGACCTTAGAGATCATCTTGCCCAGCTATAGTCACAGATGCCAAAACTAAGTTTTGGAGTGGATAGGTGACTTCTGAAAGGTAACATATTTTACCATGGTGTTACCATCTCTTGACTTTTTGGCTAATCTGCTGTTATCACTCCATTCTACAGATAGGAAGAATGAGGCTCTGAGAGGTCAAGTGCTCTCTTCCACGTTAATTAGCAGCAGAATAATTTCTAATTTATCATTCATTATGATTGCTTTGGTTATTTTCAGTCTGTTGCCAACCTCACAAGCTAGAGTAGCTAAGCCCTGCCATCCTGCAGCTGCCTCCTAGGTGGAGGCCTTGGTGACTTCCAGGGAACTCTGTCTGGGGAAGAGATAGTGTCAATAATCAGTCTGGAGAAAAAAAATAGAACAAAATTTTCTCCTTTTCTGTTTATATGGCATTTTTTTTCCTCTCCTCAATGAATTGAAATGAAAGTTTTACATAATTTTTTTGTGTCCCTCAAAATGTTTGGTCTTGATGTGAAGCATGTTCCAAACAAAGATCAATTACGGCTATCATGTTATTTCCTTCCCTAGTTGATGAAATTTTAAAAATGTTACTTAAAATACATACTGATTTTTCGCTTCATCATAAATAAGTAAGTTCATCACGGGCGGAGAGAATTGGGGATTTTTATTAGAAGTATTTAGGTTCTTTTCATATTAAGTTTCATCTATGCAATTGAATTGCTTTGTAACCTGGGTATGTTTTACGGGACTCATTTTCAAAATGAGGAAAGTGATTGACCTATGATCATTTTTGGAGACAGAGGAGGCCTTTATGGTCACTTGCTTAAATCCTTTTATCCTACATGTAAAGATCAAGGTCAGAATAATCAGATGACTTGTCCAAGGTCACCAGACAGTAAGTAGAGGAGCAGGAACCCAGTTTTTGAAACCCTTAGTTATACCCATATTGCACTGTCATGCTGTTGCCATATGATGAAGGCTTTAAACAATTCTGCAAATTTTATAAACAGCCTTCTGACAAAGAAATTAAGTGCGATCATAAATAAGCAAACTAGCTGGTTTCCTCGTTTGCCTGAGTCAATGCGATTTCCGTCTGCAACACAGAAAACCAACTCAAACTAAACTTCTATTTTACGGTTGCACATGTATCTCCCGTATCAGGATAAAGTTCAAGGTGTTACCTAACAAATTTGGGTGTGATCTAGGGATTCTTGAATAAAAGGATCTTCATGTTAATATTAACATTTTATCAAAAAGCAAGTCAAAAACATTTTTCTTTCTGAAGTTACTCAAAACCATGAAAAATATGGAAATAAAACTCTGTGTGTGTGTAAAACAACCTATTAAAAGAGTTACATTTAGGATCTAATATAAGTCAATATAAGCTTACTTTACCTTTCCTGGGGCATTCCTGTGAGCCTGCATTTTCATTCACTTTTCTACGCCCCGTGTTAACACGAGATTGCACGTAATTGTACGGTGTTTGCCTGTAACCCTGGATTTGAAGTTGCTGTTTGGTTGAAATGAGTCTGTTTTTGAGGACTTCATTCTGTCTTTCAAGCTCATGCACTTTCTCTTGCAGCCGCTCAATCATTTCTTCCATTTCCACATCTCGTCCCAGCCGCTTGGGGCCGCCACCACCCCGCTCATATCTTTTCTTGTCATTAACTAGCCGTATTAACTTGGTGGCCATTCTAGGGAAATAATAAAAAGATGAAAAGGAATGTGAGAAGTCAGCATAAAATGCATTCTGTTGAAAGGAACATAATCACTGTGAGGACTTCAGTGCAGAACCTGAATAATAAATTTCAGGTTTTGATGTAACTATTACTGCCTGTGAAGAATCCTTTGATGATAATTGAAACCACTGGGCAACAATCTGCTTTATAGCACTGACAAATAACAGTTTCCTAAGGCTTATCATTTAAGGTTAGTAAAGAGAGGACACATATTTACTCCATATGTTCCTCAAATGCAATTTTTAACGCATGACCTTATGTAGGAATGCTGTATGCACTTAAATGTAGCTACAGATTGTGGATGTGGTGGGTTATAATATGCAAGCCACAGTAAGTTACAGTTTTGAAAAGTGTTAAGACTGCAGCACTGCTAAGTTTTAGGCGGACTGTTTTCAGTTTCTCTAGAATTAAGACATACTACAAATACAAGAAGGTTAGAATGCACAGGTACACATTTATAAAAAGCCCAATGAAAAATTCAGAGGAACCAAAATGTGCCACTAAATGCTGCTTCGAACAAGAAATCCTCGTGTTTGATGGCAGAAAGTAATCAGATGCAAGAAGCGTTATTTTAATGCTACCTTTAAATTTAGACATAAGTTGTGCTTTTGACATCTCAGGAGTTTATACCTTTCATTCTTTTAAGTTTTGATAAAAACTGGTTAGACAGAACAAAAGACAGAAAGGGCACATGGGGGTGATGTAATATACACGTACGGAAAACATGCCTGACAGTGAGTGGAAAAATGTTGGCAGGACAAGAAAGAAAAGGTGGCTTTGATGAGAGACACAAGTTCAAGACTTTACAAAATTGGTCGCACATCTTCAATAGCTGATTCTGGTTTATAGTGAATCTATTTTTATAAAGAGCCAGACGGAGATTGAAAATAAAAACTCACTTCATTTTTCTTTAAATGGGGTTTGCTTTATTTTACCATGGTTATGGACAGAAGCTTTTACTTAAGAGAACAAAAGTGAAATAAAAAAATCCTTAATAGCTTTGGGATGTCATAGAACAACCTTTTTTTGCCCTGAGCAGAGTCCTCTGTAAGAGCGGTAGTAATACAGGTCTATCTACACTTCTGGCTACCCGGCCTACAGCATGTGGCATCAGGGAGAGCTATGCATAACATAATCAGTTAAGATTGTTTTCTCTTTCCCTTGAGGCAAATCCATTAAACATGCTTTATAAGGGATATAGGATAATAAAAACCAAGATCCAAGAGTACCACAAACACTCTAGTAAAATAATCAATGGATTAGTTCCTTTTCCACCTAATCCAGAGAATGATATATCATTGGGAAATTGGGGCAGGTATCATAAGCCCGACAGAGCCACACACTCTATCTATCCCTTTAATGAGTTTAGCATCCTTAGCCCCGCCCAGTGGCTTAGCCACAGAAATATGGTAGCCATCCAACTGAGATGTCGAGCTAAATATCTGAATCTTTTGTTACCAAGAGACCTTCACAGAGATAGAGATTACATCCAAAGGACACAGGTTTAATATAAAAAGTCAGTCAACATGTGGAGAATAACAAATGACCCAAATTTTGAAGGAAAGCAAAGCACATCAATAGAGTGGCTTTAAATTCCTTCAGGGATGTACAAATAAACTTTTTGTCAAGAAACCTAAGATCGCATGTTCGTACAGGAATAGCAATAATTTTCATTTGTTTCAGGTGATTATTTTGTAACATTAAAGAATCATAAGTGATCTGGTAAAGTTTGAGTACTTATTTAAAAAGGTGGTTTATCAAATCTACATTTATACCAATGTGATACTAATTCCATCTTAAGGATAAATTTAAAAGCAGTTCTGGACCGCCTGGCTGGCTCAATCGGTAAAGCATGTGACTCCTAATCTTGGGGTTGTAAGTTCGAGCCCCATGTTGGGTGTAGAGATTACTCAAAAATAAAATCTTAAAAAAATAAATGAAAGCAGTTTTACACATGTTTGTAGGTAGTGTCAGTG
This sequence comes from Prionailurus bengalensis, assembly GCF_016509475.1. Taxonomy (NCBI): domain Eukaryota; kingdom Metazoa; phylum Chordata; class Mammalia; order Carnivora; family Felidae; genus Prionailurus; species Prionailurus bengalensis. The sequence continues at coordinate 31,725,753 of NC_057352.1, forward strand.
GCATAAAATTCAGAAAGGATTTAGAGCTTTGGGTCATAGTGGTCCTTGGTTCACTACTCCCAGGGCTATATAAAATAAAATCCCAAGAGCTTAAATGGCTTCAGCCTAATACCATAGGCTAGTGGCAGAGAAATAATAGAACACATGTATACAACTTGACTCCTAGCCGAGTCCTTTTTCTATTAAACTACATGGCTCGTTATTAGGTTGTTTTATATTTTCTGGCTAGGACAGATTACTAATGAGGTCAAGGTTGTGAATTCAATTATTTAACTGGCCAATTAGGCTTACAAAGGAAAAAAAATGGTTCTGTGGTCATAGACTGCATTCCTCATTCTGATAGGACATGTGTGTGTTACTGGTCAGAAAAGGAATCAGGTAAGCGAATCACAGGTCTTGAAAAACCATGTTATCAGGACTCAAAAATGAACTCAAAAACCCCCCACCCAGCAGGTCAGTGAGTCATTAAAACAAAGCCCACAGAGTACAGATAAATTCTTAGCAGGATAAATTCTAATCTCAGAAAGACCTCCCCCCCACCCCTCCCCACCCCATACCATCATCTTTCTTCCATGGCTGTCCCACCTTTCCATTTAGCCTAGAACATGAATATGAATACAGGCCTGTGCGAGCTTACAAATGGGAATGTACTTCTTTGTTTTTAAGGCCATACATTCCAAAGATAGTAATGGTGTTTGTGAACAAGAAAGAAAGAAAGAAAGTCTACTCTTAAGAAGTTACCCCTGCAAAAATTTCTTGCACACAAATCAAGTGACAATGTTTCTTTAAAAACAGTAAGGACTCTTTGAAATATAGGTTCTAGACTAATCCAAGCAAAGTTAAATATGTTCCAGACATTGAAGTGAGGTTTTCATTAGTAAACCCCCAATCTTAAGGGAACGTGTATCCTAACAAGTTAGAATAGCTAATTACTTTTTCAAACTTTCATTTTAAAACCAAGACATTTAAAAAACAGATGCTTTGGCCATTTGCTTATTAAACTATAAATATTAAACCAGAAGTTATTTATAGATATGATACACTTGTACTCTTAGTTATTAGCTCTTGCTTTCAAATAGCAACTTCAGACATAATAAACACTCATAATCTTTTTGGTTTATTATTCTATTTTGTAAGATTTTCCATTTTTAAAATTGTATTTATTTACAACCTGCCTTGTTCCAAAAAAGATTCCAGGTGGAGTTTTCAATTAAGTTTATAAAACAGCATATCCTCCAAACTTTACAGAGTCAGGAAAAAAAGCTAAAAGCTTTTTATCATAACCTTTTAATTTTATCCTCTTGCTTGTGGGCATGCTGTTTAAGTAAAATGTTCTCATCATGCAAACGCAAAAATCTGTCTTCCAGTTCCTCACGACTGATACGTGACACTGCCTGGCGAGACTTCATTGTCCGTGTTGTTGAAGTTTCTGTAAAAATGCCAAGGTAATTAACAGTGGGATTACTTAACATAGTCTCTAAAAATGGTAACAGTTGATATTAATATAATCTCTGATGCATTCATCTTTGTTCCTTTCTGACATATAATTAAGATTGTTGTAGAAAATGTTGTAACATTGTTTACGTCACCAAGCAGAGGGGAGAATAAAAATCTTTGCTATTACAGTTTATGTGCAATCTTAAGGATTTCAGCAATAATAATATCCATTCAAACGATATTGAAATGACCATTCTTTAAGACTGTAAGAGAATTCTGATAGAGTAAGATTTTCAATTTATATGCTCAATGTTGAAAAAAACCAAAGTCAAAGTATCTGAAAGGTTTTTTTTTTTGTTTGTTTGTTTTTTACAAAAGAGTTGTAACGATAATTTGGTGAACGCAGGATATATTTCAGAGCTATGTATGTGTTTTGGGTTACAGAACATAAACTGTAAAATTTGCAAGTCCACACAATGAAATCAACCAACCTTTACAAATTTATAAGCTATTTTACATATTTTAAAAGAACTTTTATATCTTTCAGCATGTATATATATTTTTTTTATATATGCTTAAATTTGGTATTTTCCATATCACTGGCTAATTTTCATCAATCATCCAAAAGAAACAAAGAACAAATGGACAAAGATTAAAGCCCCTACGGTGCGTTCCTGAGGGCAAGAATTGAACTTAAAGTAGCAAATTCCAATAAATAGCTTTGCACAATTAAGATTTATTGGTATTTGAATACTTGGTACTCTACCAAAGACCTAAAACAAAGCTTATACATACTTTTCATTTTAAACAATAGAATCTGTAGACTTGGACTTATCTTTTTCAATAAAAAGCATACTGACCACCTTTCTGTGGTAGTTCAAGGTGGCCACTTGAACTGTTCTAATGAACAGGTGTATGAAGACACCTTAGTGGAGGGTATTTTACATCCCAGCCATCTCAATGACAAATGCACTGGCACGACATGCTGTATACACAAAAACATAGCTCTACACGCTCAATTGTTCCTCAAAGCAGTTATTTTACCTTTTCAATTTTAAAGTGCTTCTTGAGCTCTATAGCAACCACTAAGTGATAAAAGGATAAAGAAAACCTTTAATGTATATTAATTTGATAAAACAAAGTCAATATCGCTTGGATAAACAAACCATTTTGAGGTACTCTACTTGAAAGGCCAAACATTTTTAAATATGGCATTTCCTGCCATATAAAATTTCAACATAAAGAAACATTTTAATGGTGAATGTGATTTAAACCAGGCAATTCGGTTTGGAGGCTTGAGACTCTCTGCGTAGTTCCTACTGATGTGTGGAATTTTAAAAAGATGATTTATAACAATTCTTTATCAGAACAGAGGGGGATTTTACAGTTTCTATGAGCTGTTGATAATTAATGCACGCAGTAAAATACCATATGTTGTTCTAAACTCTCCATGTGCCTGTTTAGTCCAATCAAGAGCTATATAGTTACTTAAACGGCTTCATTGGTGAGGATATCAGAAATACTTTAAATTAACAGAAAAGAAGTTACTGATCAAAGTTCATAACAATAATAAATAACAGCTGGCCGTACCTTGTAACCCTCCCATTCCAGAGAGGTTTAGACCTGTATCTTTCACAGGCAGGTCTCCTGCCGTCTCATCAGTTGGACCAGACATGGCCTGTCTGCGGAGAAAAGAAAATTCAAATAAAATCTTCTCAACATACAACATCATGCAATGGAATGAACCAAATAAAATGAATAAGGCACTATGGCTTTAATGGACTTCTTAATGCTCACATGTGCTGCTTGAAGAAGATGAAAGCTTCATTTTAAAAGTAATACTACGTTCAATCATGGAGACAGTGTTCCTTTCAACAGTGTATTTCCTATAGTTTGCTTAGGAAATGAGGTAAGATTATCATTCTTCCTTCTCTCTTCTTATTTCTCTGTCTGAAACAAAAACAAACTCCCCCCTAATTTAAGAAATACTTTCCTCTCCATCCCCCTTTCCCTTTTGTGCCCCCCAAAGCAAGCAGGTACCTTGAAAAAAACCAGTCAGAAACTTGATTCAAATGGTTGTTCTATTATTTACTAGCTGTTGCAGTCACCTAATCTGAGTTTCGGTTCCTTAATCTCAGTATTTCTTAAAAGGTCATCTTACTTTGTTTTACACACACACACACACACACACACACACACACACACACACACACACCCTTACATAGTATATATGTATGTATACAAGTAAACTCTACCCCCAGCATGGGGCTCAAACTCATGACCTGGAGATCAGGAGTCACATGCTCTACCGACAACTGAGCCAGCCAGGTGCCTCAGTTCCTTAACTTCAAAAATGGAGGGGCGCCTGGGTGGCGCAGTCGGTTAAGCGTCCGACTTCAGCCAGGTCACGATCTCGCGGTCCGTGAGTTCGAGCCCCGCGTCGGGCTCTGGGTTGATGGCTCAGAGCCTGGAGCCTGTTTCCGATTCTGTGTCTCCCTCTCTCTCTGCCCCTCCCCCGTTCATGCTCTGTCTCGCTCTGTCCCAAAAATAAATAAAAAACGTTGAAAAAAAAAATTAAAAAAAAAAATAAATAAAAAAAATGGAGAAAATAATACCGATCTCACAGAGTTATTCTAAGGGTGAGATGGTAAATTAATAGCAGTGAGCACATTTGCCTGGGAGGTCAATACTACTTGAATATTAATTTCCAGTTTGGTGCACAAATGAGTGGGTAGGTCCAAGTTTTGCAAAAAGATGCTTCATAAATTCGCCCACTGAGTTTTTGTTCTGTCCTGTCTCTGTCGCCACGAGGCCTAGTCCCAGGGCTTCCTACCTCAACATACAAGCTGTCCAGTTAATTCTGGCATCTTTACAGTTTCTATTGTTCACAGAGATGCCCCACAGTAACTCAGTTTTGTATGTGGATGTAAACGGTCCATGCAATGTCTAGTATGCGGAAAAAGAAAGATTTCGTATTTTCATTTCAAATTACCTCGAAAGCCAAATGCAAACTACCAGTGAGATGCCCTAAGGCAGAGGTTCTCAATCTCTAGAACGGCGGGCCTAGAATGTAAAGTCCAAGAGAGTACCAAATTTGTCCTGTGCACCTCTGTCCTGTACTCTCAGAAGCTAGCACAGAGCTTGGCACATAGCAGGCATTTGCTAAATACTTGCTGAATGAAGGGAATCCATGGAGCTTTAGGGTCTGGGACCCAAGAGATGGTTTCTCACATCTTGTATGCATATTTGTATATGCACACTATCTTTTAGGGAAAGGGCTCATAACTTTTACTGTAACTTACCGAAGGCTGAGAACCACTGCATTCAGTCGTGACACAAACAATTAACAGACATAGACCTGAGAGATCATCTCCTACTTCTGGAAACACTACTACAGAAAAGGTCGATTTTAGGAAGCAAATCATCAACAGTTTAAACATAGGACACTTGTGAAAACGGTAACGTTGCCATGACAGAGTTATGGTAGCTTTTATGATCACGACGATGATGATAGTTAACGTTTACTTACTGAATGCTTACTAAAATGTGCCGGACACTCTTCTGAGTGCTCTGATTAGGAATTAATCAATTATCTCACAATATCCCTGTGAGGTTGTTACACAAATGGTTCTTACTTTACAAATGAAAAAACCTGGACACATCCTAGGGAGCTTGCCTAAGGTCACACACCTAAGAAGTAGGCGTCTGGTCACATTTTTGTCATGGCTGGGAAGGTGGAGGGCAGTGTTACTGGCATCCAGAGGCCAGAGATGATGTGAAACACCCTACAGTACACGGGAACCACAGCAAAGAATTAATTACCTGGCCCCACAAGTTAACGACGCCGAGGCTGAGAAATCCTGCACCACGCTGTAACACCTCTCCATACCATCTCATGTCATCCCTCCTCGCTCACCATGCCCAATCACACTCCTACATTAGGTTCCTCAAATCCAGGGTCCCCTTCGCCTTGCTCAAAGCCTTTGCATTAGCTGGCTCCTCATTCTCTGGGGCTCAGCTCAAATGCCACTTCCTCAGAGATGTCTTCCCTGATCATCCTATGGTTACTTTCCTTCCCGTTTCATCACTGTGTATTTCTGTTGTAGCAGTCATCTCTACCTAAAATCGTCTTATTTGTTTACTAGTTGACTACCAGTTTGTCACCTAGTAAGTAAAGCAGAAGCATCTTGAGACGGGTATCAGTCCTGTTCACAGCTGTAGGGAACAGGGCCTGATGCAAGGCACTGATGCAAGACCGACATTAATATTTACTGAATGTTTAAATGAAAACCTGGCTTTGAGACTAAAATGGTAAACAAAATCCCCGCCTGTCTGTAGTTAACAGGCTATGGGGTAATCAAACCATAAACAAGTAATTATAAATCATTAAGCCAACAATAGGCCACTTAAGAGGCTAAAGGGGCTACCAACCAACTCTTAACCCAGGGTTAAGGAGCGAATTGTGATTATGTGCCCTTCTATATGAAGGAGGACTTGGAAAGGCACGGCAGGCAGCATCAACTCTCATCAGCCTGGTTTAAGGCTGGGCTGTAAAATTTCAAACCGGTGCTGGGCGTGGGGATAATGGGCGGGCTGTGATTCAGGCCTGAGGATGTGGTGTCTCGTGCTGGGCTGCTTTTCACGCAAGCAGAACTCTAGGGCCTTCTCTAGGCCGTAGAGCGGATCCCAGGACCCCCACCCGTGCTGTAGGTAGAGGGTGGGGCCACCTCCGTCCCCCTCACCTCCCCCAGAGTACTCACCGCCACTGTCTCCCCGCAGCTAGCTACCGTTGCTATAGCGCCGACAGCGTGCTGGGCTGCTGGCCGTGAGGAGCACGGGAAAAACATGGCAGGCTCCGTTGCCTCCTGGGAAATGTAGTTTTCCTCCGGCCCTCGCCCGCCCTCTCGCTGCGTAGCTGTCGGCCCTGGGAAATTCTCCTGCCCCAAACCCCGAGGCTCTCTCGGGCGTCGCCGCCTTGCATCCTGGGAAGGGTAGTTCTCGAGGCTCTGAAGGAGCATGGAGCTGGGCGGAAGCAGGACGCCGAGAGAACTACATGCAGGAGGCGGGGTCCAGAGCGAGGAATCTAGGCGGCTAGCAGTGGCGAAGGCGGCTTTAGCGGCAGCATGAAGCGGACCCCGACCGCCGAGGAACGAGAGCGCGAAGCTAAGGTATGTGGGCTTCTCCAGAGTCTGGGATCTTTGGTGCACGTATAGCTAGGGGCCGGGAACCGGAAGGGCTTGGCTGCCTGGCGAACGGACGCACGGTCTTAAGCCAGGGGATGACAAGGCCTTGTCAGCAAGGGAACCAGAGACATTGGGGTATATTACATTCGTGCTGCTCAGGATGCAGGCCTAGCATCCTGTTGGATCAGCTCACCAATGAGAATCACGACACCCATTTCCTTTTCCTGCTTCTGCACTTCATTCCTTGGTCAGCTTTGTAGCTACCCTGTGCCTCAGTTTACCGGACTCTCAGATGACCGTGATCGTAATAGTTGTGCGTTCTCTTCGGTAATGAGGACGAGATTGGTTCAGATGAAATATCTGTGCGGTCAGATGTATTTATTTGGCACAGTTGTCTCAGTGGTTGCCTGTTTTGTTCTGTGTCTTCAGCACAGCGGGTATGAATCTAACTACACTCCTATTTTCTACCTTTGGGGTTCAGCCTCAGGTAGTTGCCGTTCCATGGGATGGCAATAATAACATCTATAGCGACGTTTTGTTTTGTCATTTGTTACATGCATTTATTTATTGTCATTTATTACAAGCATTTATTACATGTCAGTTTCTGCGTTAAGTTCGTAAAATTTATATTTCATATTCTCACTGCAGCAGATTTCAAGATAGATATTATGCATATGGAGCATCAACAGCCCTGTTTTACAGGCGAAGCCTTGAGGTTCAGAAGAATTGAGTGTTTTTCTCTCCCATTCCCCAAATCAAGTCCTGTTGATTTGTTTAAATACGTCGGTAAACCGGTCCATTTTTTCAATCTCTGCCACCTTGGACCAAGCTACCATTATGTCTTTAATGGATTGTTGCATCAGGCTCCTTATTGGCCTGCACTCACTCTACACACTAACACTCCTTTGTCCCCTCATCCCCTTTCTCCCACACAACCAGTCTCTTCTGCACACTATGGAGTGTGATCTTTTCAAAATGCAAATCTGATCATGTCCCTTTCCTTCCTCCCTCCTCTGCCAACCACCTGTTTAAAAGTTTTCCATGACTTCCTGTTGTTCTCAACAGAGAGACAGAACTTCACATGGCCTATGATGGCCTGGACATCCCACATGACATTCTGCCCACTCTTCGCCCATCGGCCACGTTGGTCTTTTTAAAAGGCTCTCTTTTCTGCTCTCTCTGGTTACATGGCCTTTACACATGCTGTTATGTTGCCTACTCTATATTAGGCAAATATTAGAAGTGAGAACCAATTATAAATATAACACACAGTTCTTGCTCTTGTAGAATTTCGAATCCTACAAGTGAGTTTGTCTTAGGGAATACTTCTATGGATTTAAAATATGAAATCTGCCCTATAATGACCTGAGTTATGACCAGGTTGCACTGGGGACCTGAAGTTTCCATGCTAGGGTCTGCCTGTGATATGGACAGAATACTGAAGATGGGTTCCACAGGGGGAAAGGGAGGGGAAGGGAAGATTCTTTTGCATTAGTCCGCAACAGTGTAAAGGAAGACAGAAATGTCATCCAGTGGCATTGTGTATGATGTCTTTCTCACCTTTTAGCTTTACATTTGTGTTATCCATCTATTCTGTTAAGATTTATTGAGCACCTATTATTTATTTGCTAGACACTGGGATTATGACTTTAGCTAAGATAGAATCCATGCACAAAGAAGCTTTTACTCTACTGAAACCGTGACCGTTGCCTGTGAGATAGTTATTCATGTCTTCCACATTTTACAGATGTGGAAACCAAGGCTTAAGGAAATCATGACTTGCTCAAGGCCACTTGGTTGCTATGTGGAACTAGGTGCACTAGGAACTAGGGCAGAGCCAGGTCTATCGGACTCAAAGCTTTTTTCCATTTTCTGCTGGTGAAACATGTTGAATTGATAGAGCAAGTTGTCTTCCTGTTTTCTTTAAAGAAGTTCTTTGATATTTATTTAAAATTTGCTTATGCCAGTATCATCGGTTAGAACAAAGTATAGGCAATTGAGTTTTAAATCTTAAATAGGAAATGTTCAGTTACTCATGACCTACTTTCTCATTTTCTAATCAACTTTATTGAGGCGTAATTTACGTACAATAATTTGCACCCGTTTATAATGTACAATTTGATGAGTTTGACAGGTGTATACACCTGTAAACCCACCATCATCGTTGACATAGAGAACAGTTCAGTCCCTTCTAGAAATTTCCTCTTGCTGCTTTGCAGTCAGTGTCTTCCCCCACCTTGGCTCCCAAGCAACCACTGATAATGTTTTCTTTTGCTGTAGATGAGTCCATATTTTCTAGAATTTCATACCAATGGAAACATACGGTATGAACTCTTGAGTCTATTTTCACTAAGCATAATGATTTTTGAGACTTATTCATGTTGTCATGTATAGCAATAGTTCATTCCTTTTTATTGCTGAGTGATAGTCTACTGTGTGGATTTACCACATATTGTTTATTCATTCACCTATTGCTGAAGAACATTTGAATTGTTTCTGGTGTGGGGCTGTTATGTAAAAAATGCTGCTGTGACTATTCCTGTATAAACCTTTGTCTTTCTTTCTATTGGGTAAACACTCAGAATTCCAAATGTTGAGTTCTCTGTTTAGCCTTCTAAGAAACTGCCAAAGTGATTCTGCCATTTGTGTTAGTTTTCTAATGCGGCTGGAACAAGTTACCACAAACCTGGTGTCTTAAAACAAATTTATTCTCTCTTAGTTCTAAAGGTAAGTCTGGATGCAAGGTTTTGACAGGTCATGGTCCCTCTGGAGGCTCTAGGGGAGAACCCTTCCTTGCCTCTTGTAGCTTCTGGTGATTACTGGCATTTCTTGGTTTGGGCAACTTAACTTTATTTGGCTTCTGTGTTCCCCTGGCCACCTTCTCTGTGTTTCTGTGTGTCAAATCTCCCCCCCCCCCCCCTTTCTCTAGTAAAGACACCAGTCATTATATTTAGGGCCTACCCTAAATCCAAGATGATCTTAATCTCAAGATCCTCCATTTAATTACATCTACAAAGACCCCTTTCCCAGAGCAGGTCACAGTGACAACTACCATGGGTTAAGATTGGACATGTCATTTTGGGGAATGTTATACACACCCAGTACACCATTTTATATCTCCATCGGCCGTGTACGAGGATTCTAGTTGCTCTGTGACCTCCCCAATGCTTAGTGTTGTCAGTCTCTAAAATTTTAGCCATTCTAGTGGATGTGTAGTGGTATCTCATCGTGGCTTTAATTAGCATTCAGTGATGACTAATGAGGTTGAGTATCTTTTCTAAAAAGCTATTGAGGTACAATTTTTGTACTGGCAAAACTCACCTATTTTAAGTGGACAGACAATTCAGTGATTTGTAGTGTATTTACAGAGTTGCGCAACAATCAACATAATTTTATTTTAGAACGTTTTCATCATCCCCTAAAGAAGGTGTGTATTCATTTGTAGTTAATCTCCATTTCCACCCCCTTCCCCCCCCCCCCCCCCGCCCCGATCCCTAGGCAACCGCTAATCATTTATTCTCAAGATTTGCCTTTTCTGGAGATTTCCTGTGAATGGAATCAGGCAATAGGTGGCCTTTTGTGTTTGGTTTCTTTCACTCAACATGATGTTTTGAGCGGTTCATCCGTGTTGTAGCACGGATCCGTACTTTGTTCCTTTTTGTTACCGAATAGTATAATATTCAAGTGTATGAATACACTGCATTTTGTTTAATCCGTTCACCAGTTGATGGATATTTGGGGTTATTTATACATTCTGGCTATTATGAAAAATGCTGCTGTGAACATATACTACTTTTTTTATATGGACATAGATTTTCCTTTAAGCTCTTGGATAGCTGCCTAGGAGTGGAATTGCTGGTCCCATGGTAAATCTATGTTTAACATTTTAAGAAAGTGCTGTACTGTTTTGGTATAAATCTCAGAGTCCTCCCCAATTTTTATGTTGAGATCCTAATCCCCAAGGTAACGGTATTAGGAGGTAGGGCCTTCAGAGGTGATTAAGAATGGGATTAATGCCCTTATAAAAGAGGCCTGAGAGAGCCCCTCACCCCTTCTGCCGTGTTAGGACACAACCAGAAATTTGGAGTCTGCAACCCAGAAGGAGGTCCTCACTAGAACCTGACCGTGCTGGTACGTAGATCTTGGACTTCCAGCCTTTGGGACGGTCCATTTCTGCTGTTCATAAGCCATCCAGTCTGTGGTATTTTGTTACAGCAGCCTGAATGGGCTAAGACATTGTTTTCCAATACGGACACACCATTTTATGTTTGCACTAGCGATGCTTGAGGGTTCCAATTTCTTCACATACTTGTCACCTCCTGTTACTGTCGTTTAGATTATAGCCATTTTAGTGTGCAGCGGCATCTCATTGTGGTTTTGATTTTCATTTCCCAAATGTCTGATGATGCAGAGCTTCTCATGTGTTTATTGACTATGTAGATATTTGTTTTTGTGAAGTGTCTGTTCTAATCTTCAGCTCATTTTTTTTTTTTTTTTTTGGCTGGATTGTCTTCTTAATATAAAGTGTTAGGAGCGCTTTATATTTTCTAGATATAAATTCTTTGTCAGCGATATGTATTGTGAACATTGTTTTCCAGGCTTTTAGTTTGCTTAATGGTTTTTTGAGGAGCGAAAGTACTTAATTTTGATAAAGGTCCAATTTATTGATATTGCTTTTTATGATTAATGCTTTTTGTGTCATATCGGTGAAATCGTTACCTATCCCAAGGTCACAAAGATTTCTTGTTTGCTTTTTAAATTAAACTTTATCATCCCCATAATGGGTAATTACTTCTGGTTTTTCTTTTTGAAATAGCTTAGATTGTATTTTCTTCTTGTGATTGCTTATATACAGGCTTTTATGCAGTTTCCAAGTTTGGAGGGTGAATAAAAAGGCTGGACAAATGTTATCTAGCATTTCATGATAACATTTATTTAATCTATGTTCAAGGGTAAGAGAACAGCAAGGTATATTTATGCGTTTTTCTCGTAAGACATACAGTGGTATGGTCCAGATTAGTATTTGATAGTCTGAGTTGGAACCACGCCCTTTAAAATTTCCTTGCTGTTGGGAGGGAGGGTTGGCATGTGCTTCAGTTTCTTCTGACAGAAAATGGAGTCAAGAATGGTTGCTTCTGTCCAAATGGCTAACAGACACATGAAAAAATGCACGACATCACTCATCATCAGGGAAATAGAAATCCAAACCACAAGGAGATACCACCTCACGCGTGTCAGAATGGCTAAAATTAACAACTCAGGCAACAACAAATGTTGGCGAGGACGCGGAGAAAGATTTCGCACTGCTAATCTTTGCAGTGCAAGCTGGTGCAGCCACTCTGGAAAATACTATGGAGGTTCCTCAAAAAATTAAAAATAGAACTACCCTATGACCCAGCAATTGCACTACTAGGTATTTATCCAGAGGATGCAGGTGTGCTATTTTGAAGGGACACAGGCTCCCCAATGTTTCTAGCAGCACTATCGACAATAGCCAAAGTATGGAAAAGCCCAAATGTCCACTGATGGATGAATGGATAAAGAAGATGTGGTATATATATACACAATGGAGTATTACTCAGCAATCAAAAAGAATGAAATCTTGCCATTTGCAACAACACGGATGGAGCTAGAGTGTATTATGCTAAGTGAAATTAGTCAGAGAAGGACAAATATCATATGACTTCACTCAAATGTGGAACTTAAGATAGATAGAGAGCAGATGAACATAAAGGAAGGGAAGCAAAAATAATATAAAAACAGGGAAGGGGGACAAACAATAAGAGACCGAAATACGGAGAACAAACTAAGGGCTGCTGGAGGGGGTACGGGTGGGGGATGGGCTGAATGGGCAAGGGGCATTAAGGAGGACGCTTGTCGGGATGAGCACTGGGTGTTATATGTAAGTGATGAATCGCTAATTCTACCCCTGAAATCATTATTGCACTATATGCTAACTAACTTGGATGTAAATTTAAAAAAAAAAAAAAAAAGAGGAAAGAAAAGAATGGCTGCCTTTGCGGGTGCCGTGAGGGTCCAGTGTGATCAGGTTTGGTCACTGTGCCAGGGACACAGCAGGTATGGCCTCAAATGAGTTTGGTTGTCCAGAGAGCCCTCTGCTAATGCAGAGCTGCCCCCATGCTTCTGGTTTTTTTTTTTTTTTTTTCAGATGACATAATTTCTTATTTTACAACGATTTAAAATTTATAGAAGAGCTGCGAGAGTAGAAAAGAGCTCTGCTAGGCCTGTCGTCCGGATCCACGGGTTGTTAACGTCTTGCCACATTTGCTTTTTCACTTTCTCTCACCCTATATAGACACACAGGAATCACTATTACTATTTTTTTTTAACGAACCATTACAGAGGAGGTTGGAAAACCTCAATCCTCTTTACCTCTGAATACTTCAGCATCTATTTACTAAGAACAAGGACATTCTCTTACATAGAAACATAGTGAATTGTCAAGTTCAGGAAAGTTAATATTGATAAAATACTCCACTTAATCCCAAGCCCATATGCAAATTTTGTGAATTGTCCTAATAATTTCTTTTCTAGCATTTTTTTTTCCTGGCCCAGGTTCCAATCCAGGAGCACTACTTTTCATTGTCATGCATCTGGTTTCTTTTAACCTCCTTTAATCTGGTCTCCTTAATTTGGTTCCTTATGCTTTTCTTTTTCTTTCATGACATTGACATTTGTGATGAGGAAGGCGTTGTTGACATTTGTGATGACTACAGGATATTTGTTTTGTACACTATCTCAGGATTCTTATTTGATATTTCCTAATGAGATTCAGATTATGCATTTTTGGCATGTATGTTTTTGCGGAAAGGTAGGGGCCGTTCGAGTTCACACATTTACAACTCACGTATTCATCCTGCCTGTAGATGTGTTTTACTTGGCCCAAACTGTGTTTGAAAGTTTCTGAGTTATTTTCTAATACAAAGTTGAGATAAAAATCTGGATGTCTGGCTCTCCTGAAAGCTAGACTATCTGGCAACACCTGGCCTGCACTGTAGTAACTACAGCTGAATATTGGCTCCCCCTTTAGATGGGAAATGGATTTTCCATTTTGCTGCACTCCCGCTTTGCCCATTAGCAATAAAATTGTGGTGATAGTTACGGTCATGGTGAGAATTAAGTGTGATATATGTTAAGCACCTGGAACATTCTAGCATGTTTTCAAAGTAGATGTTGTTGTTACCACCATCATGTCATTGGCATCATCATTTCCACCTGTCTGATCCCCATAGCTATTTTAGCCTATATTCAGAATAGTCATGCGGTAAAAACTTAGGTCAGCTAATTGGACAGATTTTTCTCAACTGGGGTTCCACTAACTTCTGTCCTATGCACCTCAAATGGTATAAAGTGTGTACCACCTTTGGAGGAATTAAGAAAATAGTCATTCAAACCATTTTCTGTGTTCTGTGGTTCAGATGAGGAATCTAGTTAAGTACCAGATTTGGTACTTTGGGGGCACATGGGGAAATATGGCAGATTTGGTCCCATGGAACTGGCCACTTTTCCATGAAAGGTAATAATTAAACAAGTACCAACAGTGGAGTGCTGTGTTTTATCATGGGAGCAGGACATGACAGCAAGGAGGATCTATTGTGCTATGGAGGTTTTGGAATTCCTTCCTCAGGAAGATCTATTTAACCTGGTCTTGGCGTCACGGAATTCCTTCCTAAGATCTGTCTAAGGATGTATCCTTATAAGACACCTGAGACTCCTTTTGAAGTTGTCCAGAAATATTAGAACTGTTTTTTTTTTTTTTTTATATTCCAGTTAACGCAATGTTGTATTCATTTCAGGTGTACAGAATAGTGATTCAACAGTTTTATACATTACTCAGTGCTCATCATGATAAGTGTACTCTTTTTGTTTTTTTCCCCCTATAATAGCTAAATTAACTGCTTTACTATTATTTTTTAAAATTTTACTTAAATCCAAGTTAGTTACCACATAGCATAGCTTGAACTCACAAACTGTGAGATCGTGACCTAAGCCGAAGTCAGATGCTTGACTGACTGAGCCACCCAGGCGTTCCCTTCTATCTCTGTTTTTATCTTATTTTTCTTTCCCTTCCCCTATCTTCATCTATTTTGTTTAAATAATTTTTTTTTAATATTTATTTATTTTTGAGAGAGAGAGGCAGAGCATGAGTGGGGGAGGGACAGAGAGAGAGAGGGAGACACAGAATCCGAAGCAGGCTCCAGGCTCTGAGCTGTCAGCACAGAGCCCGACACGGGGCTCGAACCCACGAACTGTGAGATCATAACCTGAGCCGAAGTTGGTTGCCCAACCGACTGAACCACCAGGTGCCCCAATCTGTTTTGTTTTTTAAATTACACATGAGTGAAATCATAAGGTATTTGTCTTTCTCTGACTGATGTATTTCACTTAGCATAATACTTTCTGGTTCCATCCATGTTGTTGCAAATGGCAAGATTGCATTCTTTTTGATTGCCAAGTAATATTCCATTGTTTATATATATGTCTATCTATATGTCTATATATCTATATATCCATATCTACATCTATGTCTGTATACCACATCTTTGCCCATTCATCAGTTGGTGGACATTTGGGTTCTTTCCATAATTTGGCTAATGTTAATAGTGCTGCTATAAATATTGGGGTACATGTGCTCCTTTGAATCAGCATTTTTGTGTCCTTTGGATAAATACTTAGTAGTGCAATTGCTGGGTCATAGGGTAGCTCTATTTTTAATTTTTTGAGGAACCTCCATACTGTTTTCCAGAGTGGCTGCACCAGTTTGCATTCCCACCAATGATGCTTAAGCGTTCCACCTTTCTCTGCATCCTTGCCAACATCTGTTCTTTCCTGAGCTGTTAATTTTAGCCATTCTGACAGGTGTCAGGTGGTATCTCATTGTGGTTTTCATTTGATAATGAATGATGTTGAGCATTTTTTCATGTGTCTGTTAGCCATCTGGATGTCTTTGGAAAAGTGTCTATTCATGTCTTTTGCCCATTTCTTCACCGGATTATTTGTTTTTTGGGTATTGAGTTTGAGAAGTTCTTTATAGATTTTGGATATTAACCCTTTATCTGATATGTTGTTTGCAAATGTCTTCTTCCATTCTCTAGGCTGCCTTTAACTTTGTTGATTGTTTCCTTCGCTTTTTGTCTTGATGAGATACCAGTCGTTCATTTTTGCTTTTGTTTTCCTTGCCTCTGAAGACCTGTTTAATAACTTGTGGCCAAGGTCAAGGAGGTTGTTGCCTGTTTTCTCCTCTAGGATTTTGGTGCTTTCCTGTCTCACATTTAGGTCTTTTATCCATTTTGAGTTTATTTTTGTGTATGGTGTAAGAAAGTGGTCCAGGTTCATTCTTCTGCATGTCGCTGTTTAATTTTCCCAGCACCATTTGCTGAAGAGACTTTCTTTTTTCCATTGGATAGTCTTTACTGCTTTGTTGAAGATTAGTTGGCCATACATTTGTGGGTCCATTTCTGGGTTCTCTGTTCTGTTCCATTAATCGGTGTGTCTGTTTTTTGTGCCTGTACCATACTATCTTGATGATTACAGCTTTGTAATACAGCTGGAAGTCTAGAATTGTGATGCCTCCAGCTTTGGGTTTCTTTTTCGACATTGCTTTGACTATTTGGGTCTTTTCTGGTTCCACAAAAATTTTAGTATTGTTTGTTCTAGCTCTGTGAAGAATGCTAGTATTATTTTGATGGGGATTGCATTGAATGTGTAGATTGCTTTGGGTAGCATCAACATTTTAACAATATTTGTTCTTCCAATCCATGAGCATGTAATGTTTTTGCATTTCTTTGTGTCTTCAGTTTTTTCCACAAGCTTTCGGTAGTTTTCAGTGTGTAGATCTTTCACCTCTTTGGTTAGGCTTATTCCTAGGTATTTTATGGTTTTTGGTACAATTGTAAATGGGATCTATTCCTTGATTTCTCTTTCTGCTGCTTCATTATTGGTGTATAGGAATGCAACCGATTTCTGTGCATTGATTTTATATCCTGCGACTTTGCTGAATTGATGTATCAGTTCTAGCAGTTTTTTGGTGAAATCTTTCGGGTTTTCCACCTAGAGCATCATGTCATCTGGAAAGAGTGAAAGTTTGAGCCCTTCCTTGCCGATTTGGATGCCTTTTATCTCTTCTTGTTGTCTGACTGTTGAGACTAGGACTTCCAGTACTATGTTGAACAACAGTGGTGAGAGAGGACATCCCTGTCTTGTTCCTGACCTTGGTGGGAAAGCTCTCAGTTTTTCCCCATTGAGGATGATATTAGCTGTGGGTCCTTATATATGGCCTTTATGAGGTTTAGGATGGTGTCTCTTAATCCCCTTCACCTGTTTCACCCATCCACCACCTACCTCCCCTCTGGTAACCGTCTCTTTGTTCTCTATAGTCATGAGTCTGTTTTTTGGTTTGTCTTTTTCTCCCTTTGTTTCTTTGTTTTGTTTCTTAAATTCCACATATAAGTAAAATCATGTTATTTGTGCTTCCCTGACTTATTTTCACTTAGCATTATATGCTCTAGCTCCAACTGTGTCATTGCACAAGGCAAGAGTTCATTCTTTTATATGGCTGAGTAATATTTCACTCTCATTATATATATCTCATCATCTTTATCCATTCATCGATTGATGGACACCTGGGCTGCTTCCATCATTTGGCTATTGTCAGTAATGCTGCAATAAACATGAAGGTGCATGTATTCCTTTGAATTAGTGTTTCTGTATTTTTTTGGTAAATACCAAGCAGTGCAGTAGCTGGATCGTAGGGTAGTTCTGTATTTGACTTTTCGAGGAACCTCCACACTGCTTTGCACAGTAGCTGCACCAATTTGCATTCCCATCAACAGTGCAAGAGGGTTCTTTTTCTCCCACATCCTTGTCAACCTTGTTGTTTCTTGTGTTTTTGATTGTAGCCATTCTGAGAGGTATGAGGTGATATCTCATTGTAGTTTGGATTTACATTTCCCTGATGAGGAGTGATGTTGAACAGCTCTTCCTGTGTCTGTTGGCCATCTGGATGTCTTCTTTGGAGAAATGTCTGTACTTGTCTTCTGCCCATTTTTTAATTGGGTTATTTGTTTTTTTTTGGGTATTGAGTTTTATAAGTTCTTTATATATTTTGGATACTAACCCTTTATTGGATATGTCATTTGCAGATACCTTCTCCCATTTGGTAGGTTGCCTTTTGATTTTGTGTATTTTTTCCTTTGCTGTGCAGAAACTGTTAAGTTTGATGAACTCCCAATAGTTAATTTTTCCCTTGCCTCAAGAGACGTATCGAGAAAAACGTTGTTATGACTGATGGCAGAAAAATTACTGCCTATCCTCTCTTCTAGGATTTATATGGTTTCAGGTCTCACATTTAGGTCCTTAATCTATTTTGAGTTAATCTTTTTTTATGGTATAAGAAAGTTGTCCAATTTCACTTCTCTGCATGTAGCTATCCAGTTTTCTCAACGCTGTTTGTTGAAGAGACTTTCCCATTACATATTCTTTCCTCCTTTGTCAAAGATTAGTTGACCCATATACTCATGGGTTTGTTTCTGTGCTTTCTGTTCTGTCCCATTGGTCTATATGTTTATTCTTGTGCCAGTGCCATACTATTTTGATTACTACAGCTTTGTAGTATAACTTGAAATCTGGAATTGTGATGCCTCTGTCTTTGTTTTTCTTTTTCAAAATTGTTTTCACTATTTGGGATTTTTTGTGGCTTCATACAAATTTTAGGATTCCTTGTTCTAGTTCTGTAAAAAGAGCCATTGGTATTTTGATAGGGTATTAGAACTGTTTTTCAGTCATGGAGTGAAAAGGTGTAGATGTTGAATTCCAAGTTCGCTTCAGAGGTTCCTATGGATAAGATGATCTTTTTAAAAAAATACTGAAAATATAACTAGTTAAGATTTATTACTGAGAGGGCTGTACACTTATTAGGAACATGATGATTTTATTTAAGTAATGTATACTTTTATCAGTGAAGGAACATATCCAGAATAAACTTGCTGTTTCAAATAAAAATCATTAACAAAGTCTTCTGTTTTGGTGGCTATTTTCTTGATATCATTTAATAAGATAAACCTTATGTTATACTGTCTAGTGAGTTATAAATATGATAGTGGAATAAAAGGAAGTTTGTGGTTTTGTATGTATTCATTGGGTCTTTTTACTTCAGCTTTATTTTATTTTTTTTTGCAGTTTGGCATTTTAGTAAGGTTCTGGAAAGGTTCTTTTGGTCCCTACCTTCACTATGGATCATCCTGGATTATATTGCTGGTTTATCTGTCACAGATTTAGGAAACTGAATGTAGAACATTTTTGGTGGTGGCCAATGACCAGCCGACTTAAAAAATTAAGACTTCTCCTGCCGTATTGCAGTGTGTGATCCCCCCAAACGTCTCTCTTTATCTTTTGCTTGATCTCTCTTCGAGTGTATGGCTCAACCTTTAATCACTATTTAGTAGTTTGGATTGCCTTCTCTAGATAGAAGGGTTAGTTTATTCATGGTTTCCAAAACACTTTAAGTATTTTTCCTTGAAAAGTTCACTAGCTAACCCACTGAGTCACATTGAATTCTTGTTACTTTGTATTACCACGTTTGTTTGGTTTTGAAAACTAAATACGCCATTTGAAAAGTCTTAGACGCTTTAGACAGCTTCTCTGAAGACTGCAGTGGTGTCTTTCTTATTCATCCTTCCTTCTCTGTATTGTACCCAGCAGAGTATCCTGCACATAAGAGACATTTGTAGGTGTCTGTTGAAGATTGAATGGTTGAGAGCCTCCAGTATCTGATACAGGTTACATGTGACCCTTAATAATGATCGTATTGGCTCCCCGGCTGCCGGTTGGATTCTATTGTGGTTAAGTCTGGCAATACAGGTATTGGCATTTAGACTGTTTGCTTCGAGAAAGTAGAGACCGTGGGTAGTTTTGTTCTTCACCATTGTATCCCTGGCACTTCACACTGTTCCAGGCACATAGTAAATATCGCATACATATTTATCAAAAGAATGAGTGAATTCCCCCAAAGCATCACCCGTTATTATTGGTCATTAGGCTTTGCCCTAGTGAGAGCTGAAGCTGGAACCTGAAAGAAAGAATGCAAAATGGTTACATATGGATTTTAAATTACTTGACACACCATAGATATAGGTATTAATGTTGAGAAATAGGATTCTTCTCTTCGGCACATGCTTTAGCAACTGCCAACAATTGTTTTCTAGTGCTCCCTTTAAATTTAAGATGCTAATTTACCCTGGAGGATTGGTGTATTTTGTCGGTGCTAGTTTATTATGGCAGATTTCTTGATAAAGTTACATTTAAATTATGACTTTCTAATCTCTAGAAGACAAGAACTTTATAGTTGAGGTGGTACTTTTGGAACCTTAAAAAAAGGTGCAGTTCAGAGAAGGTAAATTTAGAGTTCTGCTAACCACATTCATGTGACCTTCTGTTATATACTCACTGATTTTGTATTATTTTACAAGACTGTCTCACCAGTTGATTTTCCAGTGGAAGCTGGGAGGAGCCTTGGGGATTTTTGGGCCGGGTTAGGAAACGTTCAGGAGATTAAGATTGGCATCGGTAGGAAGTTTCCACACCCTTGGCCTTGGCATCGTGTTTCTCTTGCAAGGCCAGTGCATGTTTGAAAGCTGAACCTTGCATAGGTGCTCTAGGCTCGCATTTTTGTTTGTGCTGTGAGCATCTGTCCTGTTGCCATTATGATCATTTATTTGCTCTGTAGTTTTGGAAATGACCTGCTTGCAAAGGGACCATGCCTTCCTTTATGTTAAAGAACTGCCATATGGATAAATGGCAGTTGAGATCCTTTACAGCTGGTAGAAACGAAGTAGAAAACTCAGTCTGAAGGACCAAATTGTGTTGCAGCTGATCTGAGGGAGAGAGATGTTGCCAGTGCATGAGTGTTTTCATAACCGTTTGTGATCAGAAAATTTGGTGCTCTGATTTCTGCATTAGCCCTAAGTCTGCCCTTTGGCGCCTTCATTTAGTGACTGGATCATTCAAGGCTGAGCCTCAAGGGCCAGCATTTCTCTAATAATCATATAAAATGGGCTGATGTGGCAACCTTAACTCACTGTTGAATTGGGCATGATTAAAGTCTCAAGGCTGTATTAATACGGATTTTCTGTTTCTGTGCACCGCAGTCCATTATCTCATTGTTTTCCAGTTTGCCATTTTTCGAGAACAGAGATGGAACATTTTGCTGACGATTTTTTTTTCTTCCCTGTCAGCGCGAACGTTCTGTTTTTGTTTTGTGTTTGGCTAGAGACTAGCATCAGGCAAATGAATGAAAACATTCCAGTTTATGTGGACTCTAGCCTGTTGTCACGTCCATCTTGTTATTTAGGTAAATAGTTGGCAGTTTTTTGCAGGATCAGCAGCCAATATGCTGCGAGCGGTTTTTGTTTTAGTCACAGTATTGACTGGTAACACTATTAATGAGACAATAATTGGCAAATCGTACCGTGGCCGTTGTTCTCATGAAACACGATCCTCGTGTTGGAGGCAGCCAGGCCGAGGAGTTGCCTCTGCAGCCTGGAAGGAGAGGAAAGGATGAGTCGCCAGTGTGCCCAGCTTTTAAATTCATCAGACCCCTGCTGCTTAAATTGCCCCAGCTGTTAATGCTGGAACCATTACTGTAATGGACTCAGCAAATGAAGGAGAACGAAGACACGCACACTTTATTACCAGAGGGGCAATTTTCTCTTCATCTGTAATGGCAGCGGTGCCTCATATTGATCAGACCATCAAGATACTAATCCTCTGTAAAATTACTTGTTATAACTGAAAATGTGTTAATCCAAATCAGTCTGTGTCCTGACTGTCTACTTACTATTGAATACAGACTATCAGATGGTTTATTTTTCATGATTTAAAGCCTCTGCCCCGAAAATGGTTGGCGTTTCCCTCGCAACACTGAGTGCTTAATCTTAGCTGCAGCCCAGGGTTGTCTTTTTGTTTTAAACAGAACATCACCCACTTAATTAAGGAGTGAGTGTCTGTCTTGCTGTCTGAGTTATGCTGGTGTTTTATGTTCCCCTGGATTTATTAAGCGTCTTGTTTTACATTCAGTCTGTGGTTTGTGCTGTAAATAAAAATAGGCCCATCTTGCACATATTAGAAATTTGCAGGTAGCAAATGTCAATAAGTACCAGGGATGTAAGGTGCTTTGATTTATATTTCAGACACCACGTTGTGCTTTGTCGATTGAACCCATAGGCAGGATGCATCCTGGTGTCTTCTGTGTAGCAGATGTGTTTTTGCATCGTTGTCTGAGAAAGTTTATGGTTATTTCTGCATCCTTGGTTCAGTAGATTGCTTTTTAGACAATGAGGCATATCTACTCCCCCTCCTTGTGTTTTGTGAAATGACTATAGCTAGGAATCGTCCTAAGAAGACCTGTTAAAAACTCAGTTTTATCTTCCTTAATATTTAGAATTGTAAGAATTACTCCTTAAAATTTCCATTGTAGTCTCTACCTACATTGTATGTTTACCTGTACACAGGCTCAGATGCTCTCCTTGTGGTATTTCTATTCATTCTTCTATATTGTCGTTGCTCAGAGCACTTGTATGTATGGCATTCTCTTTAGAGTTCATTCAGAGATACTTAACCAGTACTCTTTGTTGTGCCAAGAATTGTGTTAGAGGCTGGAAATGCAAAGATGAGTAAGATATAATCTTTGCCATGGAGGACCTCGGCTCAGTGAGCAAATGATTACGGTAATTGCAGGATAGCAAGTGGTGAAAGCCTCCTGTGAATGTAGTTCCTGGAGGCGGATACCAGGTATGGGTGCAATAGTAAAATCAGCCTCATCGATTTTTCTTGTGTTACCAAAAGCAGAACTGTGCAGTTTAATCACACTTTAAGGCTCGCGGCTGAATGATTCCTAGCTGTTTGATAGAAATCTCGTCTTTTCTCACTTTTACTGCCCCCTGGAGACCGTCAAAGGAAGGATTTCCAAAAATGTTTTGATCAGTGACCACATTTTTGGGTATGTATAGTTTCCCACGGAGACTACTTTAAAGGGGATAGTGCTTATTTGATTGTTTATGTTCTGACATATATATTGTAAATCAGTCTTGTTGCTTTATAGTATAGTTTATCAGGAGAGACAGTAGCCTGTTGTGTGTTTCAGAGTATGGATTTTGCACCCAGTCGGCCTTGTTTTCTCCCCAGCTTCTCTACTTACTAGCTGAGCGATCTTGGTCAGCTCACCTCATCTCCTGGAGCCTCAATCTTCAACTGTAAAATGGAGATGATAATAATAGTCTACGGATGAAATGATTTAATATATAGAAAGTATTTAGAATAGCGTTGGGTAAATATAAGTGTTTTGTAAGCATTAGCTGTGATTAATATTACCATGGATGTGACTTTAGGTAGTGAAATTATTTTTAACATGCGGCTAATGAAAGACAGCTTTGTAAATGTATGACAACAATATGTGGGGCACAGATAATTAAGCATTTCTTATTTAAAACATTATTTTTCCCAATTACATGATAGTTTGTTATATTAGAAAAATTTAAAAATACAAAAAAATACCAAGCAGGAAAAAAAAAGCCTATAATTTTCCAGGGATAACCTCTGTGTTAGTATATTGGTATATTTGTTAAAATACTATATTATTCTTATTATGCCTATTATATGCCCAGTATATCACTGTGAGCCCAGTTTTATCTACAACATATTTATATAAGATATTTTAAACAAAACATAAAGTGTTTCATCACACGGATTTTCATTTATGTACTATTTCATCATACGGATTTTTTTTTTTCCCGCTATTATAAATTATCTCTCAGTGACCATTCTTGCACATAAATCTTTGTGCAAACCTCTGGTATTTTCCACAAGGTAAATTAAAAAAAGGCAAATTGTCAGGTTAACATTTGTAAAGAGTTTTAGTTTGCACTGTCAGATTGCCCCCCAGAGAGGTGATGCCAGTTTCTACTGTAAGAAACACTGCCTGAGAATACACGTTTGTTATGTCCTCTCCAACCCTGAGAATTAGCATAAAGTAAAAATATATGCCAATTTGGAGGAGGTGAAGTAGGAGCTCATTGTAGAACTAATTTGAATTTTCTTCCCCCCCCATTTGTATTTTCTTAATTACTGAGTATATGGTTGAATTCCCTCTCATCGTGTTTATTGACCAAAAATATATTTCTTTTGTGATTTGCTTGTTTATATAGCCTTTGTCCGTTTTGGTAATGTGTGTTTGTCTTTTCCTGTTGATTTGTAAGACTACTTCGTAAATATTAGGGATGTTATTTTTCGTTAATCAACTGATGGAAATACTTTTCCTAGTTTGTTGCCTGCCTTCTACTTTTGAATTTTTATTCAAAAATTTTTTGTTCTTTATGTATAGGGAAACTTTTCCCACCTAATTATCATTTGAATTAGTCACTTATATGTCCTGGTATTTTGTGTTTTAATATTAAAAAAAAGTTTTTTTTAATCTTTATTTATTAAAAAATTTTTTTAAATGTTTTTATTTATTTTTGAAGGAGAGAGAGACAGAGCATGAGTGGGGGAGGAGCAGAGAGAGAGGGAGACATAGAATCCGAAGTAGGCTCTAGGCTCTAAGCTATCAGCACAGAGCTTGATACGGGGCTTGAACTCACAAACTGTGAGATCATGACCTGAGCCGGTTTGACACTTTACCGACTGAGCCACCCAGGCACCCCTAATCTTTATTTATTTTTGAGAGAGAGAGAGACAGAGTGTGAGCAGGGGAGGAACAGAGAGAGAGGGAGACACAGAATCCAAAGCAGGCTCCAGGCTCCGAGCTGCCAGCACAGAGACTGACACGGGGCTCGAACTCACGTTTGTGAGATTATGACCTCAGCTGAAGTCGGACCCTCAAACGACTGAGCCACCCAGGCACCCCTATATTTTTATATCATTCTTGTAATGCATCTAGAATTTAGTTGGTGTATGAAATGGAGTAGCTATCTAACTTTTCCTCCCAGGTGGTTCACCAGTTTCCACCTCGGAATTATGCAAATTAATTGACTGATTTGAATGCTGAAATACTCAGATCTGCTTTTTGTTTGTTTTTATTTTGTTTTATTGATTCTTTTGTTTTGTCTCTTGTTCTTGATACACCATTTTAATTACCAGAGCTTCATGATGCCTTCCAGTTTCTAGTAGTACAAGACCTGCATGACTGTTCTTTGTTTTTAGAAGTTCTTTGGCTCTTCTTTTATAAGGAGGAGACAACTTAACAATTTTTCCAGATAAACTTAAAAAATCACTTTTTTAAGTCTCTTGGGCACATCATCCCTTTAGTATTTTAATTATTATTGCGTTAAATTTATAACTTAACTTGGAAAGAACTGAAATAGGGGCGCCTGGGCGGCTCAGTCAGTTAAGTATCCAACTTCAGCTCAGGTCATGATCTCATGGTTCATGAGTTCAAGCTCTGCATCAGGCTCCGTGCTGACAGCTCAGAGCCTAGAGCCTGCTTTGGATTTTGTGTCTCCCTCTCTCTCTGCCCCTCCCCTGCTAGCACTCTGTCTCTCTCTCAAAAATAAACATTAAAAAAAAAACCAGAAAACTAATTATGGCAAAAAATTTTTCTCATCTGAGTTGCCTGGGTGGCTCAGTCGGTTAGGTGTCTGACTCTTGGTTTCAACACAGGTCATGATCTCGTGGTTAGTGAGTTTGAGCCCTGCATTGGGCTCCACACAGACAGTGTGGAGCCTGTTTGGGATTTTTCCTCTCTCCCTCTCTCTCTGCCCCTCCCCCACTCTCACTCGCTCTCTCAAAAATAAACTTAAAAAAATTTTTTTTCTCATTCCAGAATGTTATTTGTCTTTATATTTATTTAAGCTCTCTTTCATGATCCTCATAAAGTTTTGTAATTTTATTCAATTAAGTACTATTTATTACCTTTTGGGTTTATTACTGTATATTTTACATATTTGATTACTATTTTTGGTTACTATTGCAAATGGGATATTTTTAAATTATATTTTTAGAGTGGTACATGGGAAAGCTTGTTTTATGTGTTGTTTTTGTAATTGGCCACAATATAGAAATATTCTTATTCTAATATTTTTTGTTTGATTTTTTTGGGTTTCTAGGTATATACTAGGCATATAATTTAATAATCTGCAAATAAAATTTGGTCTTTTCCCTTTCAGTAATTATATTCTCCTCCCCCTTTTTTTTTCTTGTGTTATTACTTTGTCTAAAACCTTGAATAGAGGTGATAGTCATGCTTTTACTACTTATGTTTCAGGATTCTGGTATTGAGTGTAATGGTAATTACTGACAATAATCTTTGATTTTTAGTTTATTTTTTTCTAGGGACTGAGGTTGAATTCATGTTTAATATACACGTGCATATATATATGCATATATATTAAAAATGGCTTTTTTAGTTTTGAGAGAGAGAGAGAGCAAGCAGGGGAAGGGCAGCGTGGGGCAGGGTGGTGGTGGTGGTGGTGGTGGTGGTGGTGGTGCAGCAGGCAGAGGATCCGAAGCTCTGCGTCAGCACAGATCCTGACTCGCGGCTTGAACTCACGATTCGCGGCTTGAACTCACGATTCGTCAGATCGTGACCTGAGCTGAAGTAGGACGCTTAACCGACTGAGCCACCCGGGTACCCCTTGTTGAATATATTTTTGACATTTAGACATTTATTTAGATGGTAATGTCTGACTTTCACTGATAGAGTGTAATCTATTAATATAGTTTCTAATATTGGTTTCTTGGCATAAATCCTACTTAGTCACATTGTGTCTTAACATACTACTGAATTCAACCTTTTAGTATTTCAATTAGGAAAGCAAGATGGGTCTATAGCAGTGATTACCAAGGAAGCTGGATGGTAGTACCCCCAGGGTATATCAGAATCTTCAGTGAGCCATATTTAATATGCATGTTATAGTCATAATTCAAACCATAGTTAGTAAAATTTAATAAAACTCTTTTGGCTGATCCTCATCAGCAAATGGTAGAAGGAAGATAATTTACTTGTTAAAATGCTGGGAAACATTCCTTTTTGTGCTTCCTTTTGTCAAGTTTTGCTATCATAGATAAGCCTGTGTCATAAAATGATTTGTACCATTTTCCTCTTTCTGTGCTCTAGAGCCTTTTAAAAAAACATTGGAATCGTTTTTCCCTTGGATGTTTGAACTAAATTACTTGTAAAACTCTTCATGTGATGTTAGGGAAGGTAATTTTTGGATAACTGTACCAATATCTTTTCTAGTTAGTGGGCTATATAGTTTTTTTCCTTTTGAGTAAATTTTGGTCATTATGCTTTCTCAGAAATTGAGGTTTCATATTTACTAGCACAGCACTGAACATAACGTTGTCTGGCTTATAAGATAGAGTTGTGCAGTTTTATAATAAAAAATTCCATATTTTTTATTTCTTCTTTTTAATTTTAACTTTATGTATTCATGTAATGTCTTCAAAGCTTGATTCTGTTTGCTTGTGACCTATTTTTTTTAGAACGATCTCTTGAATTTGTTATGCTAATTCATTAATTTTTCCCTCAATCTTTATTGTTTCCTTCCTTCAGTTTTGCTTAAACTGCTTTTGTTTTTATTTTACTGAATTCTTGAGATGAATACTTAGTTCATTTATTTCCTTTTTGTAATGTGAAAAGCATTTCAAAATCTTAAAAATAATTTTCCTTTCTGTGTTCCTATAGCAATTTGTGCATGTTTTTGTAGCGCTTATCACTTAGTATTTCTTAGTTCTACAGATTGTATTTTGGTTCTGTGATGCATGCAGAGTCGTGAGCACAGCACTAAAAATGCTATGTAGATACAAATATGATTTAAAATAGAAGGCTTTTAGTATTCTTGTCTTATCCACTACTCCCCCAGCTCTCTCTCCCAACATAGTATCAAGTTCTTTGGAGGAGAAAGTATTAAAAAATATATGTATATTATATACACATATATATATGTATGCACACGTCCTCTGAAATATGTAACACAACTTTGTTGACAGATATACAGTAAATATTTACTGATTGTTTTCTGAGACTTAATTTTCAAATGCTCATTATCAAGAGAGCCTAAAGTACACTGAGACCTAGGAACCCTTCACCCACCTATAGAATTTCTAGTTTACTAGGATAAAAAAAAGCTTCTAGTTTATGTGGGGTGTCCTAGACTGCCGCATCACCACACAGTTAGTGGAATGGATGTGCATTGCTGGAGGATGTAAATGTTGTGGTTCAATTGCATTTCCTCCGCAGAAGAATGCTAGAGACATTATTATGCTTTTTTCCCAAAACAAAGACTAAAAAGCTAGTGTAATTTATATAAACTGATAATAAATTATAAAATTGATAAAAATTCTTTTCCATTTTTATAGGTCTTAGAGCAGCCCTTTAAAAAAAGTATTTATTATTTGTTTTGAGAGAGAGAAAGAGAGAGAGAGAGAGAGACTGTGTACGCATGTGTGTGCACACATGCACCAGTGGGTGAGGGGCAGAGAGAATCCCAAGAAGGCTCTCTGTGCTGTCAGTGCAGAGCTGGACGCGGGGCTCAAACCTGAGATTGTGACCTGAGCCAAAATCAAGAGTCGGATGCTTAACCGACTGAGCCATCCAGGTACTGCACAGCTTTTTAAAAAAAATTCTTATTTGGAGGAAAAATAAATATGTAGTTATTCCTTCCCTTTCAGTTATAGTTACATTACAATTTCATTGCTTCTCTAGCACTGAGATTTATTTTTATTTTTAACATGCTTTGTTTATTGCTATATAGGGGTGTGGTATTGTATCATGGTCTGTTAAGATTTCCCATGGTTTTTTTTTGGAAAATGAATGCCATCTGATAAGTCAGTCCTAGATTAACAGGTTGATTTTATTTTATTTTATTTTATTTTATTTTATTTTATTTTATTTATTTAATTTTATTATTATTTATTTTTTAAATTATTTTTTATTTTTTATTATTTTTTAGCAGGTTGGTTTTAAATTGCTAAATGTGGCGCTCCTGGGTGGCTCAGTCTGTTAAGCGTCCGACTTCATCTCAGGTCATAATCTCATGGTGTGGGTCCAAGCCCCGCTTCGGGCTTTGTGCTGACAGCTCAGAGCCTGGAGCCTGGTTCGGATTCTCTCTCTCTCCCTGCCCCTCCCCCACTCGTGCTCTGTCTCTCTCTGAAAAATGAATAAATGTTAAAAAAGATTAAAAAAATAAATTGCTAAATGCCATACAAATGCTGAGTGATCGTTGTTTTCTGTGTAATTATTAAATATTTTTTTAGAATAATATTCATTGAAGGGCTTTACATAATCCCTGACATTTCAGTGTTGTGGTTTCTAGTAGAGCATGCCCCTCACCCCCATTTTTTAGCAGTTCATTGCTAGTAGGGAAAAAGGAGGTATAACTTTTTGAAAACAAAAATACCCTTTAGGCTATTTTTAAAGATTCCTGCGAGACTTTATGTCTCAGATAATTGATGGTAAATTTTGTTTGGTTGTTTTTAATCTCAAACTGTGGGGATTTACAAAGCAGGTTTCATCTCCGCGAAATGAAAACTAATTCGATGATACTGTATAAGATCTACCAATCCCTGAGGAATTGCCTCAAGTTCTCCCTCTTTCATGAAGCTTTTGAGGATTATTTCTTTCATCTCTTTCCTGCTGACCTTATTTCCTATGTCAGAATGTATGGTAACAACAGTAAGTTTGCATATGGTACAATACTGTGCATCTTGACATTTGGTCATAATAGGTATCGCATCTTATTATTGGTCACATCTAGTGGTGTTTCCTGTGATTCTCTTTTCCCTAGAGAGATTATAAGCTCCCTCTGGCCAAGAGCCATGTTACAGATTTGTTTTATGTATCGAGTAAGGTGCTAAAGATCTGGTTGCCTCTCACTGTTTCCGGTGAAATGGAATTGTGTATAAACCGAAAGTTGAGCTTTTTGTTTGTTCGTTACACTTGATGGCACATTTATTTGTCCTCGGCTCTCTATTTGTTCTCCATCCACAACAGAAAATGCTTTATTTAGAAATGTTTTGTGTAAAGCCATATGACGAATAGATCTCAGGAAACTGGATTTGTGGACCATAGGAAAATCTTAGATGTTGGTGGCCCTTTGCCTATCGCTGTGGTTTTTTAAAGCGCTGTATCTGAATCGCCTGTGTGTGTCCCGATTCATTTTGCCGTTTCAGCCACTGCTGTTCCTCCTGTTTTTATTTAAGACTATAAAGTTACTTTAGTGTAACTGCTGCTGTCACCTTTGCCCTTAGCTAATCAAATAGTTTACCTTGAGGGAAGCATTTATCTCCCACTTTCATTATTATTATTTTTGTAGCTGTAAAGATATATATTTTATGTCTGCAGAAGGCTGTAACAGTGAAACGAGGTATTGATCTGCTGTATTTAGCAATTTCTTTCCACCTTGCCATCAATAGCATGTCAGCATCTGTCTGTACCGTGGTTGACCTCACAAATAGCTCTTTATGCTCCCATTGGATTCAAATGATAGAGTATGCTGAAAACTTAATCAATGAATGATTATAAAGTTTTTAGTATTATTTCATGACCCGGAGGCAACCGGTACTCCTTGCACTGAACAGTTCCGTACACAATGAATATGGTAAAATGAGAGTGTGTCTGGCTTTTGTTCGGCCGAGAGCAGGGCACCTGCTTGGGTTAGCTGGTACTTCTGAACTGATGATCTCAAAGCACTTAGGCACTTCGCCGCAGCATCTCGCCTTGCGGGATCGGACACAGAGAAGAGCAGTCCCTCCATTTGGCTTTGTTCCCCACCCTCCACCACCATGAGCATGCAGCAAGATTTCTACACTCCAACAGTGAGCATCAGGCCTTTTGGCTTCATTTAGAGAAGCAAGGTAAACAAAATTAGTTGCTATGTCACTAAATCACTGAGGGCCTGATAAAAAGCCGCATGTAAAGAGGAGGGAGAATTATCGTCGTCTCTGTCCAATGGTCTGATGGGACTTTCTGGAACAACTACCAGGCCCAGTTGTTGAGACCACGTTCTGCATCCCAACTCCCACTGTGGGAATTCTGTTCATCTCCACTGATCTGTGGAACACTGAAATAGCAGGAGTCATTGATTTGACTGAAATCACATTTGACTGAATGTAGCAACATTTTTTTTTTTTTTTTGAATCTTGCTGAATGTATATACATGTGGGAGAACCTTTTAGATAGTGAAATTTGGGATAAATGGGGAAAGTGGAACACAGTGGCTGTCCTGATCTCTCCAGGGTACGTGTCCAATGTTTCTCTCCAAGAAAATGCTATTCTGGTGCGTTCCCCTTACGTATCCACCGAGTAGAAAGTTTGACAAGGGGTATTGAGTATTCATGTATCAATTCATTCCTCAGACATTTATTGAGTATCTACCGTGTCCTGGGTTGGAGAGACTGGATATGAGGGTTGGCTCTTCCTTTTGAATGTTCATGAAAAACTGTCCTGCTCTACCTCGAAATGAACGTGCCCACCCGCCTTATTCCTACCGACTGCCGTTATCTCGTCCCCCCTGCCTCCAGGATATTTTGAAGAGGGGAAACGAAGGATGGATTTTATGACCACAGGTTGATGTCCAGCCAACTTCTCCTTCTCTTGTCGTCTGCATGAAAGGATCAAGTGGGGACCCCTTCATGCAGAGTCACACAGCAGGAAGGCCTGAGGAGGGAATTTAGCCGAGCTCTCGGATCTGAGGGTGACAGAACAGATTTAGGCACCACACCCTCTTTTTCCTCCAGTGTAATAATTCGAGCATTGGACTTAGCCATGCAAAATTTTTCTTGGGATCTGCCGCTCCTAAATTCTTGGTTTCCTCTTGTTACCCCTTATGAGTCTGGGACTAATTAATCAGCTAGCCTGTTTTTTGAAGCCATTTAAGTTTTTGTTCTGTATTATCCCGTAGGAATATGAATGGCATTAGTAGATTCTAGGGGTGTCTAAAAGGAGTACTTTCTTTTATTTGTCCTGTATTGGTTCACATTAAGCTTTGATGTTTGCAAGCCAGGTCTAAAATAAAAGGATTTGGGGAAGAAGTGCCTGTCTCTGAATTCAGTCTTTGTGATTTCGTGGGCCATATATGCCTGAATATGAAGTAAAGAATTTTCCCCCTAAAATTATCCCTCAGGAAAGAGACGTCATTTCATATTCACATTCTTACCAAGTCTCTTACATTGCAGAATGCTCACTTAGCTATTTTGTTTTGAACAGTGTTATGTAAGTAGTTGTCCCAATAGTATGTGAATCAGTACTTGCGGCTTGTGAGGTTTTTCTTGATCAGAACTACGTATAGTAATCTGGGTTTATACACCGTAATTTCTGGTTTTGCTTGGGAATGGCAGGTTGATGCGTGCTCATACATTACTTAAAATAACTTGCGTTTGGTTTTCTCCATCTCTGTGTCAGAAACTAGCTGTGTTCTTTCTTATTGCTAGAGCATAGGGCAATTAGTTGACCTCAGCCTGTACAGGCTTTAATGATGGGGTGTTCTGGCTTTGTTCCTTATAGTTGATAGGTTATCTCCTCTCCCCAGGCTTACTTAAGGAAGAGTGGGTGATAGTGATCAGGGCTTAAAGAGTGACTTTAGTGCTATAGTTGGTATAGACCAACACCTTTATAGAAGGCTCATTTTCAAGTTCATTCCGCTAAAGGCTGTCTCTGATGAGGGCCACTTATGGCTCTATTTGTGGATAGAAATCCTATTGTTGGTGAAAAGGGTATAAGAAGACCTGTCCAACTTAATTCTTAATCCTAGCCGGTCACTTTTAGTGACAATCATAGGCTTCTAAATCAGATGAAACATTTCTTTTTACTCAATAAAGATGAAATCTCTTTGTTAATATATATTAACACACACATCTGAGTGGGATCATGTCATTCCATTACAGAAAAAACAAGAAGATTTCAAAGTTAGAATTATGGAAGGATGTATTTCTGTCACATGTAAACTCTGAATAATCTGTGAGTGATAGTCTCATAAAAAATTACAAAATGCATTGATAAATTACCGCATACTTAAAATTCTCTTGCTTTCATTAAATAAAATTCCGCCCATATAGTTATAGTCTTATGCTCTCCTGGTTATATGGTAATAAGATGAAATCATTCCTTTTTAAGGTTATTTTCTTTTGTACACAATTTGTGAACTTTCCTAGAAAACTGTCATCTGGGTTCTTCTGTGCCATGTGGCATTATATACTTTATTAGAAACTCCCTGAAGAATAAATTAATTTTGTGTTTTCTTTCCTTTTTTTAGGATCTGAGATTGTGTATGTGTCTGAGGCTACGAATGTGTCGAAAAGCATAGCCTGCTTAAAACCATGGCTGAGGAGTTATGCTTAACTGTATACTTTGCATGCATTTGTGATTTGAAATAGGAAAAAAAGTCAAATCGGAGACAGCTTGAATGGCATGCTGTCAGTTTGGCGCTTCATGAATTGGCGATGGTCTCATTTAGGACCTTCAGATGTGTCTCTGCCTGGACAGAATGAGAGCGTTTTGCATGTTCTGGAGGAGACAGCCACTCCTTGCTGCTTCACAATAGGCAGTGGTGCATGACAGTTGCCCTTCATCGCTGGCTTCTTGGAGCTTAACCTCTGACCCTCCACTTAGTCGCTGTGCAGCAGTTGGAGCAGGTTGGAGATGTTGGTGAATGACGGGCATTGGCCTGCAACGTGCTTGTCATTATTGGACTGTCAAAAGGAGCCTGCCATTGGTTTCCATCAAGGTTTGAAACCTCTGTGCAGCAGTCCATATTACTTAACTTCCAAGGCTGTCAGCAGCATGATCAAATGTGCATAAAAAATCAGAGTGCTGAATATATCCTCAATCAGAAGATAGGAAGTTTTCCCTCTTCTTTCCTTTCTCTCTCTCTCGCTCTTGCTCTCTCGCTCTCTCTTTTCATTTTCCTTTTGGTTAAATTTATTCAGATGGCTTCCACAGGGCCAAGAGGTTGAATCTGTTGCCACGGTGAAAAAAGTGCACTCTTGTCTCCTGTGGTCTGAGTTTCAGATAGCACAGTGCAGATCTGAGCACCTCTGCCAGTTAAACTCAGTCTTGTCTCGCATATTCTGTCAGCTTCCGGCCATTGGTTTAAGGGACTAGACGCGAGCCCGGTGGTACCTGGGGTTAGCTGACAGGATGAAACGTTTATTCTGGTCTTTGTGGGATGTTGCAAAGGGGTGGGGAGGCCCGTTGATGCGAGTTGTGAGGCGTGAATTGAAATTTCAAATAAAGAACGAAGGGGGCATAGCGCAGCGGTGGATGGTGATTATCTCATTTAAGACTTTTTTCTTTTGGTCCTCCTCATGGTAAAGAAATTCCGACACAGTGAGTGTAATTGGCCGGGACTAAGTCTTAGAGACTTCAGAGGTCAGTCTCAGGCAGTACGTTTCCTAGATACAGAACATGATGGCAGTGGAAGCCATCTTTTCTCATAAATTTGAAACCCTGAATTAAAAAGCATCCCAACGTGGAGAAGGATGAGGGAAAGCCTAATAGTGTTCTTAAAGTATATGAAAAGTTCTGGTCACTAACTCTGGTTTGCTTCTACTGTTGTGTAGTGGATGGGGGCGTCCGGAGACTTGAATTTTCGTTTTGCTTCTGCCATTTTCCAGCTTGTGCCACCTTGGGTGAGTCAGCGAACACCCTCAGCGTCAGTGTCTTCAGATTATGTTCGCACTCGGAACACCCAAGAAAGGAGACCCTGCTTGAAAAGTTGCTCCGGGACCTCCCCTGCTACCCCTCGATTTCTCTTTTGTCTTTTTTTTTTTTTTTTTTTTTTTTTAAGTGGGAAGGATTTATTAATGACTTCTCACGGTGCCATCCTTGGCCAGATGAAATATTCTAGAACTCCAAACAGTCAGTCTTGGCGTCTCTCATCTTCCCTCCCCGCCCGCCGCCCCACCCAGTATACTGATGTCAGTTCGGTAACATGACATTTTAGTCAGGTACTCAAACCACAAATCTGAGGGGCCTGCCTGCCTTCTCCCTCCCTCCTTCCTTCCTTCTCTTCCAGACAAGTGTCGAGCCCTCACTCAACAAATATTTTTTGAGCCCTTCCTGTGTGCCAGGCCCTGTCCTAAGTTGCCGAACCCGGCCATGAACCAGGCAGGCAGCCCCTGTCTTCATGGAGCTCCAGTGCTGCAGGGAGAGACGGAAAATAAACAAGTAAACACGGGTCTACTGTTGGTGGTTCTGAATGCTCTGAGGAGGAGTGAAGCAGAGTAGGAGGGCAGGCGTCCCCGGGGTTGTCAGCGCAGAGCTCTCAGGGGAGGATTCTTTCCAGCAGACAGGACGGGC
Source organism: Prionailurus bengalensis (assembly GCF_016509475.1). NCBI lineage: Eukaryota > Metazoa > Chordata > Mammalia > Carnivora > Felidae > Prionailurus > Prionailurus bengalensis. The sequence goes on from NC_057352.1 coordinate 31,760,679, forward strand.
CGAGGGAAGGAGCGCGAGGGCGCTGGGAAGACTTGAGGAGAGGCTTCCAGAAGAAGGAGGGCAGCGCTTCTCCCTCCCGCGCCTCACCCGGTTGGTTCCCACGCCCTGGCCCCCGTCCCCACGTCTTCCCTTCTCCCATCTCTTCATCTTGGCGCCAGCCCTGTGTTCGGGCCCTTTGGATTTCCTTAGGCTCTCGGCCCGCTGTTTCCCTCCCGTCAGGTTGTTCCTTGCCACCTTGCAAGGTGTGAAGTGGCCGTGTCGCTCCGCTGTTCACAATTTCTCAGAGATCTTACTCCTGGCTGCGGGTTAAAATTCGACCCCTGGGCTTGCCAGATGAGGTTCCTCTTGTTTCAGTGTCATTTATTATCTGCGGCCCACCCTTGCCCCCACCCTCTCATCTCCGCCACCTCACGCCTGGTCCTCCTGCTGTGACCCGGGGGGCCACTTCCCTGAGGACGCCAGCCTCAGTGCCTTTCCAGCTGTCCTTCTCTCCTCAGACCCCTCTCTTCCCATCTCAGGGGCACCCAGAGAGGGAGAAAATGACAGTGTTTGCAAGCCATTTCTGCAAATGCCTCTTCCTCTGAGACTCTGTGCTTTTCCCGTCCTCAGTGTTTTAGACACTTCTTAGCTTTTACCTCACTACACCTGTTTATCTGTTCACTTGACTGGTTGGCGAGGGCCTCGAAGACAAGGTCCGTGCTTCTATTCATCTGTTGTAGTCTTAGTATCCGGCACCGAATAGACAGTACGTCGTTGCCTGTTGTGGCGTAGTCTGTGGAAATATTTAGAGACAATTTATCATGGAGTTGGACTTCAATGAGAGCAGACGTAGACCTTTGGAAGAGCTCTTGAAAGTCTTCCATTATTTCTAGTGGGACTTCCTCCCGTAGGCCCACCTTAAGTCACCAACGTCATGGTCAAGGGAAAAGGAAGGTGGAACATGAGCACGTTAGAAAATAGAATATCATACTGACTTCCCAGTAATTACGGTAATGCCAGGATATAGTGTCTCCCAGCAAGTTAGCCTCGGATAAACTTTTATGTTGCCTTTCTTAGGATACAACATGCTATGTGTCTTCTGCCCAGGAAGGTGGTACTAAATTTAGTATTCCAGTTCAGTAAGTAAATTTTGTAATTTGTCTATCAATCCATTTATATTGATATTTTCCAGATAGTACTATATAGAGTTGTCACAGTTTTTTTTAATTTTTTTATTTTTATAATTTTGTTATATTAGAAGCATTGTAGGGGGCGCCTGGGTGGCTCAGTCGGTTGAGCGTCCGACTTCAGCTCGGGTCACGATCTTGCGGTCCGTGGGTTCGAGCCGCGCGTCAGACTCTGGGCTGACGGCTCGGAGCCTGGAGCCTGCTTCCGATTCTGTGTCTCCCTCTCTCGCTGCCCCTCCCCCATTCATGCTCTGTCTCTCTCTGTCTCAAAAATAAATAAACGTTAAAAAAAAAATTAAAAAAAAAAAAGCATTGTAGGGCCAAAGCACAGGAGATGCCATCATATCTGTACTAACTTACTTAGCAGTCCCCTTTTGTTGACCATTTAGCTTATTTCATTTACTTATTTATTTTAGTTTATTTATTTTGAGAGAAAGAGAGAAAGCGTGCACAGCAAGGGAGGGGCAGATAGAGAGAGAGAGAGAGAGAGACAGAGAGAGAGAGAGAATCCCAAACAGGCTCTGCACTGACAGCACAGAGCCTGGTGCGGGTCTTGATTCCACAAACTGAAATTGTGACCCGAACCGAAACGAAGAGTTGGGTGCTTCACTGACTGAGCCATCCAGGTGCCCCTTCACTTATCCTTATTAGCATAAATAATGCCGTGTTTAAGTTTGTTCAGACATCCTGACGTGCACTTTTTAGGAAATTTTTTTTATGAGTAAATTCCTAGAAAGAGAACATAAGGTCAAAAGACAGGACGATTTTTTTTTTAAGGCCCTTTGATGCATATTGCCAAATTACCTTTTGGAAAAGGTGTGTAAATCTTTGTCAGGGTAGGTTGTAGAAAGTATCCGGTCTTTTAGTGTGTTTCTTAGATTATCTGCAAGTGAATTTGGGGTCTCACTGGGGACTTTACATGTCAGAGGTGATCCTGAGGAACTAATGGCTGTCAAGAGCAGAAGAAAGGAGAGAGAATGAGAGAAAGAAGAATAAAATCTCAGGTTTTGCCCTTGAAATGGCGGAATGGCTGGTAGGGTCTGGTGCAGTGATTTGCACACGCGCTTGGGACCTGGGTGCCACATGGGCTCTGCTGCAGGAGCTGGGCGCCTGAGAAGAGCTTGGCCCCTTTTGTGTACTTTATATGCGTATACCTTTGGCTAAGAGTTCTTTCAAGTTAATTATTTAAATCCTGAAAAGTTTGAAAGCTACTGATTAACGGGTCTCTTAGTTTGCTAGGACTATTTTTCAGACTTGTGGTTTACCATGGATCTCGCTCCTGCCCCTGCTGGGTTTGTTTTTTTTTCTTTTAATTTAATTTTTTATTTTTTAAAATTTACATCCAAATTAGTTAGCATATAGTGAAGCAATGATTTCAGGAGTAGATTCCTTAATGCCCCTTACCCATTTAGCCCGTCCCCCCTCCCACACCCCCTCCAGCAACCCTCTGTTTGTCCTCCATATTTAAGAGTCTCTTCTGTTTTGTCCCCCTCCCTGTTTTCATATTATTTTTGCTTCCCTTCCCTTATGTTCATCTGTTCTGTGTCTTGAAGTCCTGATATGAGTGAAGTCATATGATATTTGTCTTTCTCTGACTAATTTTGCTTCGCCTAATACCCTCCAGTTCCATCCACGTAGTTGCAGATGGCAAGATTTCCTTCTTTTTGATTGCCGAGCAATACTCCATTGTATATAGATACCAAATTTTCTTTATCCATTCATCCATCGATGGACATCTGGGCTCTTTCCATACTTTGGCTATTGTGGATAGTGCTGCTATAAACCTGGGGGTGCATGTGTCCCTTCGAAACAGCACACCCGTATCCCGTGGATAAATGCCTAGTAGTGCAATTGCTGGGTCGCAGGGTAGTTCCATTTTTAGTTTTTTGAGGAACCTCCATCCTGTTACCCAGAGTGGCTGCACCAGCTTGCATCCCATGCCTCTGCTGGTTTTTTGGGAAGTCAGGGTCCTCATTCGTCGTTGCCTTCGTAAAAGAACTGTCTTGCTCGCCCAGAGGAGAGCGGAGTGATCGCCAGAGTTAGGCGCCTCCGCTATCCCTGCGGCACTTTACAACTACCCTGTTACCTGCTTGAGGTGTGTGCGGTTAAGGCACTGTGGCGTCAGATCACTTTCCAGGTCCAGCTGCGGTGCAGGAACTGTGAAGTATCTGTTTTAGGCCGGGTACAGGCTCCGGCACCTTAAGGGCAGCCGCTTCTTATCTCGCTTTTATTAGCATTGGTGTCAACATGCTCTAAAACCCGATGAGCTGCTCTCCTTTCTGATAAAAAGAAAATGACCTGCCTGGCATGGATGGAGAGAGAGGTGCCTCAGGCAGATTACATTGTCACCTCTCATAATATAACAGCACGCGTTAAAACACACACACACACACACACACACAGGCCACTAGATTTCTGTTTACCCATGGAAGTGTTTGACATTTTTGGCTCCTGATGAAATGCGCTGGGTGCAGAGGAAGGAATGAATGAGTAAGGGGAAAAAGGAGTCTGGCTTCTTAAGAGAGATTTTGAAGACACAAAGGGACTTAAATCGCAACCCTGGAACCGTCTGTTGGCAGAACCCTAAGACCTGAAACCCTAGAGGAAGCTCCTTTTTCAGGCTGTTTTTTATCCTAACCTACGTTTATTTAGAGCCAAGATCTCTAACATGGTTTGGCTGACTTCTCTAAAGGTGAACTAAACATAGGGCTACCTGTAGAGTTTAGAGTCTCTGAGGAGATGCCAGTCTGGAAAATTAGAGAGGTAATTACCCTCCCCTCAGCAAAGTAGGATTTTCTTCTCAGTTAAATATATTTACTTACATGCGTTTAAGGACAGAGTCTGAGAACTCTTGGAAGAAGTTGTAGGCATTTTGAGGTGTTTGGGGTAATTTAAGTCTTTTTTTTTTAGACAGCAATTGTGTGGTTTAACCTGTCATCTTGAAATATAAATTATATAGGGGTTGCATAAAAAAAGCTGCCTGTGACACTTCTAGGTGCCTCAGAAAAAGTTTGAGTTTGTCTCAAGTCTGTTATGGCAACACTGAGTTGTTACACAGAACGTCGTGTAAGGATGTTCTCTGCAATTTTAAATGACAAAATGTGACTTCTTTAGCCAGAATCGAAGTGTTTTATGTTAATGGAAAACTGATTGGCAAGAGGGTAGAACACACATAACAATAACAATAAAACAACAAAAGCCGATTCTACAAATTGCAAGTAGTTTTGGAGATTTGTTTAACTTCATCATTTGAGTCAACTCATGACAAACCATTTTTCAAAGAGCGTACGGAATGGAACCAATACTTAAAACGCATTTCTCAGTGTAGTATTGTCGAATCTTAAGAGTGGCGTTCCTTGTCTGACCTTTCTTTCTCCTTAACATATGAAATTTTGCACTTGTTAACATAATTTGCAAGTGATAAAAAAGCTGGATATTACCACACCTTCAGTTTCTGGAATCTTGTCTATTATTTAGGTTTCTTATGAATAAGAGATTTAATCTCTTATTTCTTAAAGGAAGTAATCTGTATTTCTCACTCTGGCTATTCTGTCCTGCAATGTTATGTATGACCCCTTGGTACAAAATTTGAGAGGAACAGAAACTCTCTGGTGATGTAGGGACTCTTTAATATTTCCAAAACGACAGGTGTCTTCTCCCAGAATAGAAAGAGTGTTGTGTTCACTTGATTGCAAATCCCCGCTGTCTACAATTCTGGTTGGGTGGCTGAATCCCATTAGAGTGGGTGTGCGTTAAAGCGTTTCATGCATTTTGCTCAGTGTGAGTTTGAAAAACCCTCCTACGTGTAACAATTCCCATTTAACAGTGGGTTTAAACGTGACTTTTCTCATGTCGTAAGCTGCCTGGAAGAAGGAAGTTCTTCCGGAACAGTGGCTTAATAATTATAGCCCAGGACACTGGTACCTTCAAGTTTTCTGTTCTGTCATCTTTAACACGTGGGCCTTTTGGTCATTGGCGGGTGATCACGAGATGGTGGGAATGGTGCCAGACGCCATGTGCTCCTAGAGCGGTGTTTAAGGCAGGAGGAAGAGGGTGGGAGGATGCAATATTATGATTTGTAAGAAAAACATATTCTTGATTTTCACCCTGTACTCTTGGCTCACAGCTCCCCAGATTCTTCAGATTTCCTAAGTCCTGAGAGTGTCAACATATCTTTTGTAATGTTAATGAGTGACCTTTGGAAAGCACCAAAAGATGGGACTGATTGTGAGTGGGGTGAGCCTATGGTCAGAGGGTTGGAGCTTCCATTCGCAGCCCCCTCCTTCTCCCCACCCCCCCCCCCCCCCCCCCCCCCGACCAGGAAGGGCAGGGGCTAGAGATGGACTTTTGTCAACAGTGACCCATTGTTTCATCAGTTATGCCTGTGTATTGAAGGCTCCATAAAACCCCGATTCAGAGAGCTTCAGGTTGGGGAGCATCTGGGGATTGGGGAGAGTGGCGTGCCTGGAGGGAGGGTGGAGGCTCCGGCCCCTTTCCCCCTACTGTGCCCTATGCGTCTCTTCCATTTGGCTGTTCCTGAGTTCCATCCTTTTATAATAAACCAGGAATCTGGTAGGTAAACTGTTTCCGGGTTCTCTGAGCCATTCTAGCAAATTAACTGAACCTGAGGAGGAGGTCGTGGGAACCCCTGCTTTATAGCCCGTTGGTCAGAAGTACAGCTAACACCTGGACTTGTGGCTGGTGTCTCAAGCCCAAGGAGGTTGTTCGAACCCTCCGATCTGTAGCCGGTTGGTCAGAAACACAGGCAGTAATAACCTGGCCTTGTGACTGGCATCTCAACTGGAGTGGCCAGTCTTGCAGGACTGAACCCTTAACCCGTGGGATCTGAACTTCTCTCTAGGTAGTGTCAGAATTGAGATGAATTCTCGGGCCCCCTGTTGGTATCTGGAAAATTACTTGGTGCTCTGTGGGAGACCCCCCCACCCCAATAGGAATTGGTACTGGAACCAAAAGAGAAGATAAGAGGGACTGTTTGTATTAGGAGACTCTTTCCCCCAGGCCTCCTGGCAGACTCCTCATTATGTCCTGATGGCCAGGCCTGCATTACTTGGTCATTCCTGGTCGCAAGGCAGGCTGGGAAATGTAGTATTTGGCAAAAGGGAATGAGATTTCTATGTGTTACAGGCTGAATGTTTGTGTCCCCTCACATTTGTATGTTGAGTCCTAACCCCCAATGTGATGGTATTTGGAGATGGGGTTTGGGGGGAGGTAGTTAGGGTTAGATGGAGTCATGAGGTTGGGGCCCTCGAGCCGAGATTAGTGCCCTTAAGAGACATCAGAGTGCTCGCTCAGTCTGTCTGTCTCTTTCTCTCCCTCTTCCTTTCTCCCTCCACAAATACAGAGGTCTTGTGAGCATGCAGTGAGACAGGGCTGGCTAGAAGCCAAGAGAAGAAGCCTCAGAACGAAACCTACGTTATCAGCACCTTGATCTTGGCCTTCCCAGCCTCCACGACTCCGAGAAATAAGTTTCTGTTCTGCCATCCAGGCTGTATTTTGTTATGACAGTCTGTGCTAAGATGCCATGGCTGGCTTCTTCCTTAGAAGAAGGCACATTCCTTAGAATCGTGTTCATTGCTGCCCTGTTCATAGGAGAAGGAAGGGCTGGTGAGTAGGGAGCCAGTGGTTTCTGCCACGTTCAATTAATGTACGACTGGAAAGGGGACTTTTATCTCCTATCCCAGGATGACCAAGGAATGTGGCCTTTGTTAACCATATAATACAACCGCTTGACACAAATACATATAAAAGCAGGATTAGAACTTGGAATCATTCATGCAACACATTTAATTAGCACATTCAGTGTTCCAGGCTGTTGCCCGAAGCTGAAGATACTGCGCTGAATAAGAGGGACGACCCCTGAACTCGTAGGGCTTATAGACAAGTTGGACGCAGAGATTACGGGAGAGACGCTTACAAAGTAGTGGCATAGCTTAGAATGGGGGAACACACAGTTTGCTGTGCAGTGAATGGACGCCAGCTAACACTGACTTGGGGGGGTCTGAGAAGGCCTCCCGGAGGAGGTGGCATCCTCACCCACATCCTGAGGCAGGATTCTGTTCGTCTCTGAAACTGATGCATTGACCACCCTCTTTTTTGTGTAGGTGCTCTCGAAAACTCCAGGCCAAACCAAGTCTGCTCTTCAAGTGGGGACTGGCCATGGGGATTCCACGTACTTCTTGGAGCGCAGTTGAGTCAGCAGCTCCGGAAGCGGCACAGCACAGGGCCAATAGCATCGTCTTCGAAGAAAGGCAGATACAAGTTCCTGCCTCTGACTGGCAGTGTAAGAGAGGGTTTTCCTGAGCCTCAGTTTCTTATTTTATGAAACGGAGGGAAATAATACGTAGCTGTGTAGACATGTTAGTGGAAACAGCCAGCTCTGATGGGGCGTTGAATACCCGCAAGGCTCTTTTCTAAGAGCTTCTACTTTAAAGGCTCTTACTTTAAAGTACATGTTACTCCCGTGAAATAGATCTTACTGTTATCTCCTCTTTTCAGGTGAAGAGACTGGGGACAGAAAGGTTAATAATGTGCTTGGAGACCTGCAGCTAGTAGCTGGGAGAGCTAGGTTGAAACACAGGCTGCCTCGCTCCTGAGTCCGTCGTACCGAGGAAAGTCCACCAGACTCTTCCTCTCGGCTCTGCTTTGATGGGACAAACCAAGTCAGGCTCCTGGCTTCGTGTCTCTGAAATACTGCACCATCAGTGAACAATTTCTGCCCGCACCCTGGTCGGTGCGGAGTCCTTTCTGGAAATCTTGGGATCACCCGTTGTGTCACCATCTCTCTTCAGTCAGGCACGCGTCTTCCGGTCTAGGAGCAGCTCTAAAATCTGACCCCTCATTCCTGCCGCCTCTGCTTCAACTCAGATCCTCTCAAAATACCTCCTTCCAGCAAAATGGCAGCAGCCTCCTAACTGGTTTTCTCATCACTCTTCTTCCCTTCTCCCCCAGCATCTGCCCTCTTTGCTGGTCCATAGTCTACTTAGCTAATAAGATGGCTTTTCTTATTATTGGGCTGCTCTCAGTTCATCGTGGGTCTTAGTTAAATGTGATCCTGTTGCCTGTAGGATCAAGTGCAGGTGCCACAGGTGCGTAGGTGTCCTTTTATTTCCAGGCTGATATCTAACTTCCCTTTCCCTTCCCGGCTCTGCCCCCACCTGCCCTCCCCCTCCCAGGTCCCTCTGTTTATTTTGTCAGGGACACCCCTTCGACTTCACTTCATCCCTCCAACCCACTGTCCTCCGCCCCTCCCCCACCACGCACCTGGGGGCAAGTCCAGCTCCTTCTTGAGATTTAGCTCTAGAGTTTCCGCCTCTGCAAATCCTTCCTTCCGTTGTGCCCATTTACCAGTTCACTTTGTGCCTTGCTGTTGCATTGGTGTCCTTGGTCTGTCTCTTTGGTGGCAAGTCCCTGGAGAGCAGGAACCCTGTCTGCATCTGTCCCTGCAGTGCTGAGTGCAGTTCGCGCCAACAGACAGCCTCTCGTGATACGTATTTTTAATTTTGCGTGATGGACACATTTTCCTGATGTCTGTGTGAGGGAGATTCATATGTGCGCGTGCACACACAACCACACACACTCACACCCGCTCCCTCGCACTTATGTGTGTATGCTGGTGCTCCTTGTTACCCAGCGGCAGTATGAGCCTTCGTTTATTTTGCCTGCGTGGTGCCCTCTAGGGAAACATACATTGGTTCTGTCGGGCTGACTTTATGAGGAAAGAATGTGTATTCAGTGCGGTCTGCGCAGTTTTGTGGGTGCTTTTTCCAGCAATTTTTTAGCCACGTTAATAGCATGCTAGAAATCATCCCATTACACGGAGGGATTATAATGGAAAATAGCAGCTGTCCCCCTTATTCCTCCTCAACTTCCCCACTTTGAGATGACCACTCTTTCTTTTTCAAAAACAGCTTTATTGAGGGCGCCTGGGTGGCTCAGTCGTCTGAGCGTCCGACTCTTGATCTTGGCTCAGGTCATGATTTCATGAGCCATGAGATCAAGCCCCACTTTGGGGCTCTGTGCTGACAGTATGGAGCCTGCTTGGGATTCTCTCTCTCCCCCGCTCTCTGCCCCTCCCCTGCTCACACTCTCTCTGTCTCTCTGTCTCTCAAAATAAAACTAAATAAACATTCAAAAAAGCAACTTTATTGAGATGTGATTTACATACATAGTTTACCCATTTAACATATAGAATTCAGTTTTTTCCAGCTTATGCAGAGTTGTGGGACCATCACCACTGAAATCTAATTTTAGAACGTTCGCATCTCCGGAAAAAAACCCTTGTACTTGTCAGCTGTCACTCTCCATTCACTCCTATCAACCAACACTCCCAGCCCTAAGCAACTGGGAATCTACTTTCTGTGTTTATAGATTTGCCTGTTAGAGACATTTTGTATCAATGGAGACATTTAATATGTGGTCTCTGGTGACTAGCTTCTTTCACTTAGCATAATCTCTGTTTTCAGGGTTCATCCATGTTGTCGAATCTGTCAGTGCCTTATTTTCATGGCCGAATAATACTCCATTTTTTGGATGTACCACAATTTGTCCATTCATCACTCGATGGACACGTGGGTCTTTCCACTTTAGGGCTATTCTGAATGATGCTGCTGTAAACATCCATGCACAAGTTTTTGTGTAGACACAGGTTTTCAATTCTCTTGGGCATATGGATAGGAGCGGAATTGCTGAGTCATGTGGCAACCGCTCGTTTAACTTTTGGAGGGACCTGCTGGACTGTTTCCACAGCAGCTCTGCTGTAGTACATGCCCAGGAGTAATGGAAAAAGGGTTCCAATTTCTTCACTCCCTTGCCCGTACTTGTACTTGCCCTTCTTTTTACCTCTCTGCTTTAATTCTCACAATTCCTCAGTGTAGTTGAAGAAAAACATTCTTACTCTTATTTCATAGATGAAAACTCCCAAGTCATCAGACAGATGAAACAAGATGCCTAGTATACATGTAAATAAGAGGTGGAGAAGAGGCAGGGATAGTTCAAAACAACAGGTCATCCAAAAAGAATGAAAGAGCTTTGCCATCAGGTAGTTAGAGCTACGTCAGGGATATTTCCCATCCCCACATTTTCTTTTAAATCAGTGTGATTTTTTGTTTGTTTGTTTGTTTGTTTGTTTGCCTGCATCAAAAAAAATTGAGGTATCATTCACATAACATAAAATTAACCATTTTATGAGACGACTGCTCCTTGTCCGTGGGCTTTTCTAATGGTTATATTGTCTTGAAAAATATTTGCATGTGTTTAAAAGTACTTTGTTTATTTACAAAAAAAGAGGAAGAAATACAAATTCGATTACCAGAGAGCTATCATAGATCTACAGGAGGAACAAGAATATAAGGACCAGAGGGCAAACCGAAAGTCACTTGCTTTGAAGGAATTAAGATAATTGGGTTGCCTTTCTTCCATACTTTAGATATAGTCTTTTCAAAATTAGAAAGATATGCCTGCCTTGTATTCTGACATGAATATTTAGCAGTGTCATCTGTAACCCTAGGATCATACGGTAAATGTTAACAAGAAACACCAGAACTTGTGTTTTTCCTGTCGTATTGTTTTTCTACAGGATTGGTGACAGCTAGAACGGCTTTATGACATTGTGCCTGCAAAGCTGAATATTACACGTGTAGCTACCTGGGTAGGTGTAGAGTGTATTTTTTTAAGAGCTGGACATACTGACTGGATGTCATCGGTTACATCTGTTTTATAACCCTGAAGAATTTTACATATACTTGGACAAAAATTGGCGATAAGAATTTTATAATGAATTATATCTCCAGGGTGCATTTCTGCTAAGTGAATAGAACACATTCTGAAAACATGAACCTTCTGACGTGCACACACGATGAAGAAGTGCTTTATATAAAATTTTCAGTTTTTTGTGTGTGTGTTTCTGCTCATTGTGGTGTAGTTTTATTTTTTTGTGCGGAAACATGCACATTTCACAGTACGGTTTCTCAGTCTGTTTCGATTTCTCCATCTCATATTGGCTTGTTTTCACATAGGTACATGGTTTCTGTCCACTTTGGAGCATCGTGAGGACCACTGAAAATGTTATCTGTGGCTTAGCTGACAGTTTTTATTGCTGATCTGGTGGTTACCTGGTCTGTCACTTTTTCAGTGCGTTTTAGAGTCTCCGTGTCTCCGTAGACACTTTTCCTCAGTCCCCTGCCCATGTCAAAGTGAACACAGTTTCCCTGTGTATTCTAATTATAAAATACATGATGATACATTCAGACAGTACCGAAAGGTTTGAAGAGAAAGGGAAAGGCATCCTCAGTCTTACTTCCCAGATAAACAGAACCACTGTGAACATGTTGGCCCTAGCCAAATGGGGTTAGTCACCTAGCTACGTATAGCCTGTAGGGCAAATCTGGCCTCGACCTGTTTTCTTATGGCCCCTGAGCTAAGAATGGTATTTATGTTTTTGAATGGTTGGAACAAAATCTAAAGAAGTACTATTTTGTGACATGTGAAAATAATAGGAAATTTAAAATGTAGTTTCCATTAATAAAGTCTTACCGGAATGCATTCACGTTTATGCTTCTCCATACGGTATATGCCCACTTTCATGCTGGAATGGTGGACATGAGGAGCTCTGCCAAACCGATGGTCTTCAAAGCCTGAGGTATTTACTCTCTGGCCCTTTACAGAAAAAAATTTGCCGATCCCCGGTCTATGACCTTCAAGACTTTCTTTCCCTGTGCATTTATGTGAATATCTTGTGTGCACGTGTTTTAAACAATGGAGTCATCCTGTGTGCTTTTGCAATCCACCCTTTTTCATGGAATATTATGCTTACCAGGAACTTCCGCTAAGTTCTTTTTTGTTTGCTTATTCCACTGAATTGAAATCTGAGGACCATTGCTTTCTTTTTATGTTCTCGTTATATAAACTCATTAGATGTTACCCAGGAATGGTGATCATAATAGTGATAACTTGTCACTTAGAATTGGTTTTAACTGCTTAATGAATTAAGGACTTTTTTTTTTTTTTTTTTCACCTGACTCATGAGACAGGTAGTGGTGAAACTGCCCAAGGAGGTCACGAGGAGCCAGGATCTTTTTAGCATCCTGCTCTGCCATTCTCCGCATAGAATTTCATTGAAAGATGGCAAATAGACTCTGTCATTGCTACGTGACAGATTACCACAGAACTTCTTGGCTTGAAACGACAAGTATTTGTTATGTGACATGTTCTGTGGGTCACACGGATACAGCTTAGCGGAGTGCCTCTGGCTCAAGGTCTCTCATAAGGCTGCATTCAAGGTGGTGGCTGGGACTGTGGTTATTTTATTTTTTAAGTTATTTACTTATTTTTATTTATTTGAAAGAGAGAGAGAGCGAGCGAGCATGTGAGCGGGTTTGGGGCAGGGGGAGAGGGAGAGAGAGAATCCTGAGCAGGCTCCACGCTCGGCACGGAGCCTGACACGGGGCTCGATTCCACAACCGTGAGATCGTGACCTGAGCTGAAACGAAGATTCGGACGCTTGACCGACTGGGCCACCCAGGCGCCCCAATTATTTTAAGACCAGAGCGAGGTAGGAGGGGGTCTGTTTTCAAGCTCACTCTTGTGGCCGTTGGCTGGCCTGTTGGCTGCAGGAGACATCAGTCCCTCGCCACACGGGCCTCTCCTTAGGGCAGTTTGCAACGTGGCAGTTAGCTTCCCCCATGTTGTCTCTGTGAGTGTGTGTGTGAGAGAGAGAGAGACAAGAAGTTTCAGTCTTTTTGTAACCTAATCTTGGAAGTAACATCGCATCACTCCTGTAGTATTTTTTTTTCTTTTTTGTTGGAAGTGAGTCACTAGGCCCAACCTGTGCTCAAGGGGAAGAATTCCATGAAGGGTCTGAACACCAGGAATTAGGAATTATTGAGGGCTATCCTAGAGATGGCTTACATCAGTCAGCATGAGGTTTCACTTAAAGGTGATGGGTAGACCCTCAGCCAGTGGTCCAAGGTCCATGCAGGAAGGAGAGGGTAGAAAGGCTTTTTTTTGTTGTTGTTGTTAGGAAAACAATAGTAGGTTTACACTTGTGTTTCATCAGCTAGAACTATGCCACAAAGCTACCCTAGCTGCCAGGCAGTGTGGGAAGGCAAACTTTTTAGGTGGGCCCGCTGTTGCCCGAGTCAAAATCAGGATTTTGTTGATGAGAACAGTTGTCAAAATAGATGCTGGGTGGGCACCAGGTGGTATATCTACTATACCCCACCATCTAAGGTGGTTGTAACGGGTTCAGCGACGTAACAACCGCACACTTGTCTGGTTTATAATATGCACTCAATTAAACAGTAGCTATGCTTATTGCTATTACTTATACATTATAATGTCGCTTTGGAAGTTGGCTTGTTGAGATAATGTTCTCTTGCAATGATACTGAAAGAAGTAGCATGGAAAGAAGAAACTAAACATTTATTGATGGCCTGGTATGTGCCAGGCATTTTATTGATACGTTATCTGATTTAATTCTCGCAGAGAACTTGCGAAGTGGGATTATTTGCCCCATTTCACAGACGAGGAAACCAAGGCCCAATAACGTTGAGTGGATTGTTCAAGGAGCACATCCCACTGTTGTGCCTTGAATGGGTCAGAGACTGTAACGATCTGTAGTTTAGCTCTTAGCTCTTGGAGTGAGCAGGTAGGGATTGGGGCAGCTGGATCCTCTGGGCCCTTCAGCTCCAGCCCAGCAGCCTCTTCTGGTTACAGCACCGCGCCTTGCAATGATCATTTTTTGCATGCTGCATGATGCGGCACAGGCTTGAAAGTACTGCTCTATCGGCGAGTAGGGAGCACAGCTGGAACTTGAACCCAGGCGTGTTTAAGTCCAGAAGCCGCCCTTCTTTCCGTGATTGGGCCCTCCCCTATGTCTAGAAACAGTGAATCTTAGGCTAACATAGGAGTTCAAATCCAGCTTCATTGAATACATAATTCGATGTATTGAAGAAATAACATTTCTTTTGTACTTAATGTCTCTCTTCCTTACATTTCTCTTTCTCTCGTGTTTCTCCCTCCCTTGTTCTCAATATACCATCGCATGCTTAAGAGGGGGTTTAAAAAGAGATTAGGGTTTCAGACGATAAAGTTAGTTAACATTATTTGCTATTAAACTGTAATCTGCATGGAAACTGACTTGGCCACTAGGTGTCTCCTTTTGGTTCTGTTCTGTGTCCTCTTAGAAGGCACCTAGGACGTATATAAGGAAGATTAAGCAACAACAGAAGATTAAAAAGTAAATGGGATCTGTACTCTGAGGATTCCAGTTGCCTTTTTTTTTTTTTTTTTTTGGTCTTTTACTCTCTACTTCTGTTCCTCCTTGCTCATGGGCTGATGTTTAGATAATAGATCAGTTCTCTGGAAACTTAGATGAGTCTTTGATAACCTCCTTCTCGCTTATTTAACTATTGTAAAGTGGGCAGAAAGAACTTCCGGGCTCATCTAGACAGGTAGTAAAATAACCAGATTGTGTTGCCCTAATATTTTAGGGACAATTTTAATAACAATTTATTATCATGGGAATACTTGTGTTACGAGGCAAATAATGATTGTATTATTAATATTAATTTCCCTGTTCTCTAATACAGTAATATTGACTGTAACCTACATGTGTTATTTTCTGCAGTTCTCACAGGAGCCCTACATCGTTGCCATTTTCCCCCTGAGGTTAGAGATAAAGAAGTTGAAGCTTAGAGATTGGTTAATTTGGCTTCAAGTTTAATAGAGTTTGGTTGCTTTCATATTGCGTCCCCTCCATTTGGAAGTGGTTAATTCATTATAGTAGTGGGGAGAGTTCAATTTGAGTCAATACAATTTAAAGTACTCAAGAAATAATTCCACCAAGAGCACTTCCGGAATCATGGTCTGGTTGCGAGCGCAGAACTCCTGTTTTCCGCAAGTTGCCTTGTAGAAGTGAGCAGTGTCTCTGGATGTGGGCTCCCTTCAGGAAGGCTACAGGCTCTTTGCAGAATTACAAATTGTGTACACTCAGGGATCACTTCCTTTCACTTGCCTACAAATGCGGCACCCATTATCATAGAAACAGCAGGGCATTTGACAGCTCAGGTTCAGACCCCGAGCTTCATAGAATGGAACATTCTTCTTATGCAATTAGGGGCACACTAAAAAGATGGAAATGCAGCTAGGCCTAGGGTTTTCTGAGACTGCTGGCTGATAAGCTCTCTTTTACTCGAATTTCGATTCTGCATTAATTTCCCGCTTTCTCCAATCGTCTTAAAAAAAAAAAAATCAGCTCACGCTAGGTTTTCTTTAGTCTCGAGTAATTTAATTGTGCTTAGTATCTCTCCAGTTGACTCCCCAGTTGTGGTGGTGATTTCTGCAGACCACAGGAAAATGTATAACAAATGTGAGATGAGAGAACGTTGTCAGGCAGGTAGCATTTTCTCTGGGAACTTGGAGCCCGGAGAGGGAGCGGTCCCCAGCGCTAACAGGCACACCCCCAAGATTTGCCTCCAACACTGTCAGTTCTCTCTCTTTGTTCCCTTTCCCGACTCACTTTCTGCCAGGGATTTGTGACATATTTTGTAGCAGATCAAATGAGCCCCTGACACCTGATTGCCGAGTGCTTCTTGTTTACAGTTGCTTTCCAAGGACACCTCGACAAGATGGAAAGCTTAACGCACAGTAATTAAATTTGCATCTGCTCTGTGACAGGACTCAAAGGAATTTTTTCCCCCTCCACATATGAATCTCATTGTGGAGCTCCTACTGTCTTTGACCATACAACATCTAAAAAGGCAAGATGTGGACAGGTAAACAAACATTGGTTCAGTCTCCTGCCTATCATTATAATGATGAATATTAATTAAGATCGCTGTTCCCCCTTTCTTACTTGATTTCCTACTCTTCACCTACTTGTTCAGCCAGATTTATAACCGGTCCTAAATACAAGAACTGTGGCTTGGAGGTGAGTTTTTCTTTTTAATCTTTTTAAAGGAAAACAAACATTGCTGAACAATCCGGATTGGTTTAACACCCTTTGGATTGTACATTTCTCACAAATGCTAATGAATAATTCAGTAAAGCCAAACACAATCTGCTGGTGGTATCCAGTGTTATTCACACTTGCTAATGAATAATTCCCTTTGGCTTTTAGAGAGCAGCTCTAAGGAGTGACTTCTGAGACTCAGATGGGTTATTATTGGGCTATTTGTCAGTGTCCTTGGGGCATTGTGAGCCAAAGTCCAACTTGGCTATCCACTCCACATCCCTTCTCTGATTCTTCTGGGAAACATGCCGCTATTTCTGTCCCAGCCTTTTAGCCCTCAAATGTTGCTGTGAAAGAGGCAATGCTATAACGGGATTCAGCTCCACTGTAATTTCATTGAGTCACTTCCTTCATTGCTTCATTCAAAGAAAGAAGTTTTTATTGAACACCTTACGAGGCGCAAAGTACTGAGCATGACATTGTGTATGTGCAGAGGTGAAGATAGATTTTATGTGATAGGCCCTTAAAGAGAGCGTAGGGCATATAGGAGAGGCATGGGGTCTTAGAGGAAGATGCACAGGGTCTTTTTATCAAAACGATCAGTTACCACTTTCTCATTGTGTTCTCAGGTATGCATTTCAACGCCTGTTTGCTATTGATGGTGTTGTATGAGGGTTATGTTGCTTTGGATAAGCCTAAAATTCGATTAATCTTGGAACCGCTCAGGATAAGCCCTATAACATGATACCAGAGACAACGGGGTAAATCTTGTTCATTTCTGCTGCACCGAAGTCAGGAATGTGGTGTATGTCCTGGTTTTATTAGCCTGGAAAGTGTAAAGATGATGAATGTAGATTTATTTATGCCTGAGTTGTCTGTATACCTCACCTTAGCAGTCATGCTGCATAACGTAAAACGTGAGATCAATGAGGCACACCTAGCCATAGTGAGATTGTCTCTGGCATCCCTGTATCTGCGTTAGCTTTTTCGGTTCAACTCCTAGTTTTTCCTCTTCTTCCTGAGCACGCTGGAAGATTATAACTCCTGGCTTTCTTATAGTGAGGTGGGATCATGTGGTTACTTCAGACCGATGAAATGTAAGGGGAAGTAGCAGGTATCATTTTCTGGTCAAGACATTTAAGAACCGGGGTACCATTTGCATATATTCGCTTTCCCTGCCACAGTGACCTTGGGGGCCATGTGTTCTAGACTGTGGAGTCTACATTAGGTTGGGTCCGTGAATGACTGTGGGGCAGAGCCCATCCCCTCCCCCACTGGCCCATAGTGGACATGGAATTTGAGCAATGTGGACCTTTGTTGTATAGAACTCCTGAGATTTGAGAGTTTACTCACGATGGAGACTGGACCATTTTTACTAACACAGAGGGATTAGTGCAGGAGAGGGTGTGTATGTGTGTGTGTGTGTGTGTGTGTGTGTGTGTGTGTGTGTGTGTTATCCAGTCCCTGATATTCTGCAAGATTTCAGCTAGCTTTGCAGAATGTAGTTTCAATTGGGAATTGGAGGGTAGACCTAATATAGGGAGAGAGAAAGAGTTTATTTCATCAATGACCGAGGAATCTCTGGGAGAAATAACTTTGGTATAAATAGGCTCATGGAAATGAGAGAATAATTAGTAAGGAAAACCAGAGGTGAGGCTATTGTAATTCATGTAATTCAAAAGTAATGAATATTTAATTGTATGTAGCATGTTTAATTGGTAAGATTATAAAACCTGTAATTTTTCTCTTTGCTTATAGTTTATACCGGAGGGTGGCCCTCGAGCTAAGAAAGGTTTTTACATTTTTAATAGATTGTAAAGAAAAGAAGAAGGAGGGTATTCAGTAAGGGGCTATATGTGGCCTACAAAGCCTAAAATATTTATTGTATGGTCTTTTGCAGGAAATGTTTGCTGACCTCTGTTTTAAAATCTCCATACATACACTATTACCAAAAAGTATCACCTTCACTAAAATGTGAGTTCCTCAAGAACCAGAAGTCAAAGGTTTTATTAATCTGTGTAATTAATTTGTAATCTGTCTTTCTGCCTAGCATCTGTTTTAAAATCTCCATACATACACTATTACCAAAAAGTATCACCTTCACTAAAATGTGAGTTCCTCAAGAACCAGAAGTCAAAGGTTTTATTAATCTGTGTAATTAATTTGTAATCTGTCTTTCTGCCTAGCATGGTGCATAACACGGCACAAGGGCAGAAAAGTTATGTGATTCAATTTCGTACAGAACATGGGAGATATGACATTTTAGAAGATGAGAACTGAGAAGAAATCACGGAAGGCCATAGGTTTGAAGAAATAGAAGTTTTCCTCCTCTGTTCTCTTGGCTGGTGACAGTTTTGGATTTTTTTTAAACCTCATAGAGATGGACATTCATTTCACTTTATACTCATTTTCAAAATAAATGTCCTATTTTGAAAGGTTTTAAAGGTATTCACTTCTGCTCTGGTATCACAGTATCGGTAGAGTCTTTTTGTAAATCTATTCGTTGTTGATGTTTTCTCCTTTTCCCCGGGCAACACCCAGGTCTCTTTTTCTTTTTTGATTATTTTCGTGAGAGTTTCTATAGATTCACTCGCTCATTCATTTGCTCGCTCACAGATACATACCCATGGGAAATGAGGGCATGTCCACACAAAAACGGTTACACAAATGCTCAGAGCAACATTACTCATTATAGCCCGGAGTAGAAACAACTCAAAATATCCACCAACTGATGAATGGATAAACAAAATGTCGTGTATCCCTATGATGAAATATTATTCTGCAGTAAAAAGGCGTGAGCTACTGATGTGTGCTGCAACACTGATAAACCTTGAAAACATTATGCTAAGTGAAAGGCAAACACAAAAGCCTACAGACTGTATGATTCCATTTATGTGAAAGGTCTCTAATAGGCAAATCCACAGAGACAGAAAGCAGATTAATGATTGCCTGGGGCTGGGAGTGGGGCAAGGCAGGAATTGGTGGGGGGAGGTGGGGGGGGTGGAGGGGGGTGGGGAGGGCGGGGGGACCGCTGGTGGGGGCGGGGGTTCTTTTTAGGGTAATGGCGAAGTTCTAAACTTAGATTGCCATGATGATTGCAAAACTCTGTGAATATACTAAAAACCGTTGAAGTGTATGCTCTAAATGGATGGATTTTATGTTTTGTGAATTATATCTCAATAAAGATATTAAAAGTAATTACACAGTGGATTGCTCATTTTTTGGTTATGCTGCTGATTATATACCCTCTTACTCAAGTAGCAGTTAGGATTTGAATCTCTTCTGTTGTTTCTTCTTGAATAAAAATTTTTTGGAAACAAATTGATTTATATTCAAATTCCCTCTGACCCTATTCTACATGAATTTATTCCACTTTGTATACTGACAGGTGCACAAGGACATATGCACAAGAATATTCACTATGGCATTATTTCTAGTGGCAAAACATAAGAAACAGCGTAAACTGTCCATCAGAAAAGGACATGTTAAAAAAATTCAGGAAGACGTAGCTGGTGAACTGCCCCAGTACCTTTAAGAAGAGACACTTGTACATGTGCCAGTACGAAACCGTCTTCAAGATATTTAAATTAAAAAAGCAGGATGCAGAATACTTGTTACTATTTACGTAGAATGCTTGCCTAAAGATAGAGCATCTCTGGAAAGATTCAGGGACAGGTAGTTACCTTTTTAGGAGGAGAAGTTTGGGTAGGCCAAGTCATAGGAGAGAGCTTTGTGCAGGGTTAGACCTTTTTTATACACTTTTTTTTTTATAGCAGCATTATTCATAATAGTCAAAAAAGTGGAAACAATGCAGATGTCCATCAACTGATGAATGGGTGAGCAGGGTATGGTATATCCATCTATGTGCATCTAAGTAGAAGAGCTGGGTCAAAGGGGAGTTGTCTCTAAATCAGTTTTGTTTTGGGGAATTTTTTTTTTTTTTTAATTTTTTTTTCAACGTTTATTTATTTTTGGGACAGAGAGAGACAGAGCATGAACAGGGGAGGGGCAGAGAGAGAGGGAGACACAGAATGGGAAACAGGCTCCAGGCTCTGAGCCATCAGCCCAGAGCCCGACGCGGGGCTCGAACCCACAGACCGCGAGATCGTGACCTGGCTGAAGTCGGACGCTTAACCGACTGCGCCACCCAGGCGCCCCTGTTTTGGGGAATTTTAACTCAAGAAGACAGTCTTCAAATATTTAAAAAAAAGAATTGTTTTTAAGTTAAGTTGATTCCTATACCACAGCTCAACAACCAGTCTAGCCCATGTTTATGCATAACCCCTTTTCAAGCCACGTGGAATAATTTGTTTGGAGACTCATCCCTTCTCCAGCAGCAGCAACCCCCCCACTCCCCCCCCCCCCCGCCAAAAACTAATGACGGAACAATTATGTGGTTCCACAGTAATTTTAACACCATCTTCTAACCCGGCTGTGTGGTAGCAGTCTATCTGCAGGGCAGGAATGTGGCTTGCAAAGGACAGTATCACATTGCCCACAATTATTTTAATGTCTCCTGTGAAATGATAAATGAAGTTTTATAGTTATAATAAAAGTAAACGCATTTCCCCCAAGGTATAAAGAGTTTGCAAGTAAAATTTGCATAGTCAGATGTGCTTCTTTTTTTTAAAGAATCCTTCTTTGAGGGCTTAAAAAAAAAAAAAAATCCCAGGATAGGTTTTCAATGCGGGCATTTATTTCATCAGACCCTATAAGGATGAATGAAGTACGAAATGTTATAAGAGTTGTATGAAAATGTTCTGAGATTTATAGCTGTCCCTCTAGGAACTTACAGTTTTTTGTTGGTGGTGTCATTGAAAAAGTCTTCCAAGTTTTGTATCCGGGTGCATGCTTCGTAACATTAACTTCATGTAATTTGCAAAATACTGGCTGGGATTTTTCATGGTCCTAGGAGGTCCCGTAATTTGACTGTAACTCCTGCTTCTTATTATTTGGTGCCACTTTGGTTTGCGTCTCTCCTAATTATCGTAAAGCCTCCAGCCTACGCCCCTCGTTCCTCGGTGAGACCACCACCCTGAGAGGTGAGCAGCTCTTGTTCACGGTGTTTGACACAGTGCCCCCTACTGTAATTCAGAGGTCTCTGCAAAAGAGCTCACTGGGCTAAGTGTGGGGCTGTAGAAGCAACTCCCCTTCTCCCTACTTGTGCAGCTTTCTGCCGTCGCATGAAGCTAGGAGTCCCAGGCTGTCTTTCCAACCCCTGGAGACCTGGCTGCTGTGTTGTCATTGAAAAGAGCTTCCACTTTCTTCCTGTTCCTGCCGCTCGCTACCGCGTGACCCCCAGCCAGCGGCTGCTCCTGTTTGCTCACCGTTTGCGTGACAGGGCACCTCGCTTTGTGCAATTTTGTCTTTGTTTAATTTTTATATCTTCCGTGCCTTGGCCGTGAAACTTGGGTTTGGAAATGTCTATGACTTAAACCCTGCTGTGAATCCTCCCATAATCCCCCCAGGTAGGCCCTCCATATGAGTTTTAGAAGTTGAGATCGATGACGGTGATGATGCGATGCCACTTACTGTGGGTTTGTGTAAGCCCATCCATTTGTACGGTTAACCTGTGAAGAACCATATGACTTTTTCTGAGTCAGTTTCCCTGAGTACAGCTGAGCCGTGGTGAGGCCCAGAGAGTTTGTTGGCTTCTTCGAGATTACTCAGCTGTTTAATTTGAGCTGAATCTGCAAGTTAGAATTTCAGGCCCGAAGCATTTTCCATAAACGAAACTGACTTACAGGCTCAAAGATACCTTGGACTCCAATGGGGGGAGGGGGCGGTGTCTAGAAATTGCTGGTGAGTCAGGACATACTACGCCCCATTAAAATACCTCAACAGTGAAATACTTTGGAAAAAAAAAATAATGCTTAAGTGTTTAAAATTTTATCCCCCTTCATTATGATCAAAGGAAGTAAGAGATCTTCTTGGAAAATATTCCCGATTGTCTTTAGTCTTCCAGGTACTTCTACAGCTTACTGACAGCATGCCAATATTGCTGATAGTGATTCTTCCTCTTGATGGTATTGTTCGGTTAGCCTGAAGAGAAGCTTGTGCTGGCACAACTGTGCAGCCCGTTCTGATGGCTGTGGGCAAGCCAGGGGCCATGTCTTCTTGCCCAGGTAGAAGGGCTGACCTGTTACTGTGGCTAGTTGGCATGTACAACATGTGTTAGAAGAAGTAATTATTTTTAGCCGACTGACTATGACCAAGATTAATAGCTCTTGAAAGAGCTATAATGAAAGACTGCCCCAACTGGCTTCCACATTATTCTTTATTTATCCCGCTCTCATCCCTGTCACCTTTGGGCATCAGCCAAATGTCATTTATGTGAGATTTGCCCCTTAGATGTGAGAGGCTCCTCTTTCTTAATGATGGGAGGTGATTGGGCTGCAGGGCTGAGGCACTTGGGCAGTTGACATGACCCGGAGAGTCCCTCCAGGTCTGTGGGAGTCACAGGAACAGGACACTCACTCCCGAGGGAGGAAGAACATGAGAATGTTCAGCTGTCTGATGCAGATCATTGAGGTATACTTGAGGATTATAGGGAGTAGTTCAAGGGCTCCATTGCCAAGTCTCTATATTTCTGTGGCTCTTCTGTTTGGAACATTTGCAAGTTTCCTATTCTGAATTTTTTTTTTTTAAGTAAAATCATCAACAATTTCCAGTTTTATAAAACTTGGAAATCTCCTCATGGTAGGGACTTTGGAAAAAAACCCCTAGTCCCCGTTGCCTTCTCCTGTCATGGTTTTTCAAGTGTACTTAGCTACCCAGAATGCAAGCTGCACTTCCCAGTCTCCTGTACAGCTTAGGTGTGGTCATGTGGCTAATAAGAGGATGTATCCTCTGGTAGTTTCTGGGATGTTCCCTTAAGAGAAAGGTGCTGTGTATGCCTTCTGCCCTTTTCTTCCTAGGCCCTTCCTTTTATCTTGCTGCCTGGGATGTCGGTGCTGCATTTAGATCTTGGGAGCGAGGGCCAGTCCTTAGGGGTAGCGGAGTGGGTAAGCGGGCCGCGGTGGCTTGAGTCTCTCCAGACAGTATGAGAACTAACACCCCAGTCTGGCTGAGCCACTGTCATTTTGAGTTTTCTGTCACTTGCAAGCCAAACCTTAGGTGATACATGGTTTGTACGCATTGCAGCAGAGGAAAATAAATCCCGAGCCCTTGGACTCCTGCTCTCGTTCTAAATCACACTGTCAAAATCGAAAGCTCCCTCACTCTTCCTTCTTTCAATCCCGCAAATTAAAGCAACCTACCAAAAAGATAATGCATTCATTGATTTAAGAACTAAAGACATGAGAGATACATGAGAGGCAAAATAGCCAGTGGGCTGGACCAGGGAGTAACTCATTCGGGGAAATGATCACCAGCCTTCGTGGCCGTCTCTAAGACTTAGGTCAGGGAGCCCTCACCACTTTCTAGTGTTGGTGGCAGCAACAGCCTCTTTTCTCAGCTTAGTAGAGCGCCTTAAGGATTCAGCTTCATTTGTTTTCGTAAGGACCCGGGGAGCTTTTGAAAATTTCAGGTTTCAAATGTCAAGTCTTTTCAGTGCTTTCAGTTCCCTTGTACGATAGCGCTGTTTATATTTTGCCTGATTCTGGTTTTAAGCCACAAGGTTTGCATGGGGCCATCCTTTCTCTAATATTATCCATATTAGATCAAATGTACTATATTAGCTACAGTGGGTTGCCAATTATTATTAACACAACCCTTTTAAAAGAGATGCTGAGACATGTAATTATTTTTCATGACTTTAAAAACTTTAGAAGGAGAAAAGCAGCTATTTGGTTCACTGTTTCATTAGCATTTGTAAAGTGAACCAAGAGAGAGGTTTTCTGTGCAGTGTTTTTCCTTGCTGTTTCTTGCCTTTTAATTTGGAGAATAGCAGGACCTTGTCTTTTGTTCACACACGGAAAAGTCCATTCAGCTGGAAAACAGAACAGTGTGCTCTTTGTGTACTCAGAGCCTTTGAATGCTTGTGGTCACACACTAGTTGCTGTTTAACTACAATAAAATTGTGACCAAAGGAGATAAACATTTAAAGGATAAATGACAGGGCTGTTAATTCAAAAGCAAGTTTTGTAGCATTGTTATTTTTAGCTAATAGGTATATAGCCAGGAGTCATGGGGATGGCTTTTAAGTCTGAAACTAGTGAAATCCTAGTTTCTATCCAGTAAAAAAAAAAAAAAAAAAAAAAAAGTCACTGGATATTTTTAATGGCTGATCATTCTGAGTTTTAGCAAGTCACTTTAATGCGTCTAAACTGTCTTTAGAAACTTCTAAGAATTTACCTGATGTGTTTGCTAAGCTTGGCTGTGTCATATATGAGTGTGTGTATGTACACACCTATATGTACATGTTTATATAATGCCAAGTGTATAATTTAAGAAAAGAGCCTTCAGGGCTTTTATAAGTGTATGAATTCAGAACTTGATCTGTCTTCATGCCTCTAAAGCATTATAATCTGCCTGCCCTTTTGTGGAAGAAAAGCATCTTTGAGAATTTCCTTTCCCTATAGGTATATAAAGGGTAAATCTCTGTTTCTGCCTTTCTCCTCTGTGTGTGTGTGTGTGTGTGTGTGTGTGTGTGTGTGTGTGTGTGTCTTGCAGCTAAAATCTGGGTCTTTGGCATATGACCCTTTGAAAAGAGCTGGTTTGGGTTGTAGTGAGGGTATTGAGGGGTTGGACTGCTGTTTATTTCCTGAGACACGAAATATACAAGGTCCCTTTTTGTTGCCTAGTGCTGGGATGTATTTTACCTAATCTTACTCTTCCTTTGAATTATCCATCCTTTTTCCAGGATACCCCACAATAAAATAAATCTAACTATATTTTGCACGTCTTTTCCTTTTATGAGTTCACATTTCATTATAGCAGGGATCTTAAACTTTGCCCACCTACATGGACCAGATAAGGAAGATGATTAATGGAAGTGGCAACTCTGTCTCAGTTTAGGAGAGACCACATGACTGGTGGTGCCAGTGGGGAAACCAGAAGTACATACACTGCCTAGAGGGGCCAGCTATAACCTAGCTTTGGTGTGTCAATGTGGGCCTGGTATTTGCAGATACTTACATTTTTTTTTTTTGAAAGAAGCTCAAAATGTGGATTTTTATTTGAAAGCTCTTTATTGTAAAGAGCTGTTTGTGAATTGAGTTGTAAAACTTATGTGGTCCAGAGGTGCCAGGGTGGCTCAGTTGGTTGAGCGCCCAACTCTTAATTTTGGTTCAGGTCATGATCCCGGGGTCATGGGATCGAGCCCTGCTTTGGGATCTGCAGTGAGTGTGGAGCCTGTTTGAGATCCTCTCTCTCTCTCTCTCTCTCTCTCTCTCTCTCTCTCTCTCTGTCTCTCTCTCCCTCTGCCCCTCTACCCCACTCATATTCTCCCTCTCTTTCTAAAATATGAATAAAATAAAAGAAAATAAAGAATAAAATAAAACTTATATGGTCCAAAAGGCCACATTTACCTCCGCAGGCTGGAAGCAGCCTAGGGCCTGCCCTTTGTGATCCCTGTTATTTAGAGTAGTTACATAGCTGATGTAATCAGAGAAGGAAATGTGCCGATTCCTCTTCAAGGAAGTTGAGCGGCCTGAAGAAAAATATGCAGGTTGATATTTGGGGATATCTAAAGAAAAGGATAGTCTTCCATCATATCACCCTACAGCAAGGCCCACCAATTGACAAACTCAGTTTCTGCACATATAGCTTCCAATTCCATTTGTGTGGTGTGGCCTCACTTGAACTTATAATTGATAGGCAAGGATCATCAAACGTGGAAGGATGCCTCCAAAAAATAGGACAATACAAAGCAAAGAATGGAAGGAAGGGAATACAGAGAAGCAGTACGATGTAGAGAGTAGAAGACAAAACTTCAAAACAAGTTACGATATTCTTAGGTGAGGAAAGGTACTTCATGAAACAGGAACAAGAAGTTTATAAAAAGGAATGCTCATACTGTTAATTCTGTTGTGATCATGTATTATGGTGATATTTTTAAAGAAAGGTCATCTTTATATATTAGAGGTACATACCAAAGAACTATCGTGGAGAGCTTATGATGTCTGAGGCTTGCTTTGAAGTAATTCAGAAAAAAAGGTAGGATTGGAGAACAGGTGAGCTAAGATGAGTAAAATGTTGGTAATTGGTGAGGCTGTGTAATGAGTACATGAGGGCTTACTCTACGGTTCTCTCTACTGTGTGTTTAGAATTTCCCATTGTAAAGTATATAAAAAAAAGAACATTTAGAGAGCAAGAAAGAACTCTCAGAAATCCAAAATATAATAACAAAAATCAAAATTCCAATAGGATTAGAAAACACGTAGAACAAAAAAGTAACGCAATGGAAAAGAAGAGAGGAAGGGTATAAAAATAGAGAATCTGTCCCGGTGGTCCAGTATCTCACTCTACAAGGTTGTAGGATGAGAACCAAAATATCAGAAGAGAAGAAATGATCAAAGAAATAATACAGGGTAATTTCCTTGATCTAAAAGATAGGAATGATTTTTGAAATCAGAAGGGTCCACTGAGTGCCCAGCACAAGGGATGAAAACTGACACCTCCAAGTCCTTCATCATGAATGTTTGGAGCCCTGGAGAGAAAAAGAAGGTCTTCTTAGCAAGCACGGAGCCCTCACTTCTGTTCTCAGCTGGCTTGGGTACTCCAGGGTCCAGACTTCTGTGCGTCTACTGCTTTCACACCGTAAACCATTCATTCCTCCCTTGGTCAGGGTTGTGCTGGTTGCCTGGCTATTGGGATTGAGGGAAAGATGTGAGGTCTAACTTCTATTCATAGACTTCTGACCAGGCTGTCTGTTTTCACCTCTACTTCTGAAATGCACTTGCCTCCAGAGGTCCCTGGTTCCTGTGATTCCTGAGCCTTTCTGGAGATGGTGGCCAAAATCAGCTCACTATTTACTGGTCTTCCTCTTATCTCCCCCAATCCCTGCCCTACCAACAGGCTTCAACTTTTCCTGTTCTGTTGCGCTAGCTAGCATTCCCTTCCTGCCTTCCAGGATGTGGGGTTGACATTTTTCATCCGCTGATATCTTCTCTCTCATTCTCTTGGTTTTGGGAGGGAGCCAAGTGTCTGTTTTATATCTGCCACGTTTAAATGAAAGGCAATTTGTTGTGTTAATCATTAATTTGGGTGTCAGAGTTTCTTTTCCTACGGTTGATCTGGAAATCAGAACAATAAAGCAAAATTTAGTATGTAGAATATAATTTCGTCCTTAACATCTTCCTCGACTGCTGTCCCTCAGATATATCTGTTCTACCTTCTCTGAAATACCGTGGGCCTCAAAAACTTGGGCTCAGTTTAGCAATGAATTCTATACCGTTTTGGGTCTTATTCTGAGCATTCAACGTCTGCTTCGTCACCCAACTAGATTTTGTAGCTTGTGAACGTAGAGTGATGTACTTGTCCGTGGCTTACGTGTTGCCCGTGGCTCCCGGCAAATCTGAATTCAATAAATACTCGCTGATGAGAGTGTACTACTCAAATTTTTATTACTTTGCTTGTATGTGTGTGCTGTGTATTTCTGTTTCAGGGTCCTCAGAGCTTTCATGCTCAGAGATCAGTAGGAAGGAATAAGTGTAACGAGTAGGCTTTGGGAGTAACATTGTTAAGTAAAAAATGTCATTGGTGTACGGCTTCGAAAGTCCTTTACTGAAATTGTAAATTCTCAGCTGTATTTAGAAAGAGAAGAAAAGGAGACCTGACTAGTCCTATTGAGGAAGGGCCTGGAACTTGACTTCCGATTTTGGACTTGTGTAGATGGCCTGTTTCACAGGGTGTCTGCTTCCTGACTGTTCCCTGTAACAAGTCCTTGTGTTTATTTTAAGTTCTTGCCTCTTAGCACAGGATAGCTTCCGTTCGGAGTGTGCCACTCTAGTGTAAGCAACAATGCTGTCACTTTCTCTAAAGTCACCTTCTTTATTAAAGAAACTCTTTAATAGTTCCACATATTCTGTAGTTATGCATTTCTGTGAGTGCTTACCGACCCCAGCAGTGTTTAATAAATTATTGAACTTCGAAGAACCTTTGAGAAGCAAGGGCTTTATGTGACTGAGCAGCAGACATGAAAAAACGCTATCCTCCAGAGTATCTAACAGACAGAAATAGAGGCTTGATCAGACAATATAAGCACCGAGTGAATGATGGTAATACCATGAAATATTTACATCCGTAGAGCATGCTAGGGTGGGGAGGAGAGAGAGTGGGGTTTTATCGTTTTGGGTTGAACCTGACGCCACACCACGCACCATTCTGTGATCTTAAAAGCAAAACAGAGAGAAAAAAAAAGAGAGAGAGGAAGGAAGAAAGGAGAAGGGATATAAAGAAGGGAAAGAAGAGTATTGATTTGGTGGTATTTTGTTGTTTGCAGGAGCCTTTCACAAAAGCGAGCCTCCTTTTGTAGACAGCCTCACTAAGAGCCAAGTTTTAATCAGTCCTTAAGAGAGACTAAAAAGTCCTGGTTTCTTGCCACTACAAGTTTAGAGTTTAATTTAATCAATATCTCATGATTTAACATGCCTCGAAAGCCCTCATTTTATTATCTGTAAAAACAGAGGCTTGACTAGCAGAAGCACCAAATAGCCTGATATGTTCTTACTTTCAAACACAATATGTGATGTATTTATTTTTTCATGCTGTGCCATTTTAAATTGGCTTGTGGTGAATTTATTTAACAATGATCCACAGAGAAAATTAATATAATGGAAGAAGTGTCTGGCTTACTTAGGAAAGATCTGGAAGATATTTATGTGAGCTGATACAGTTAGAGAATTTCTAATATCTTCCAGTATAGAAAGGGCTAAAATGAACATGTCAGACCAATTTGTTTTGCCCTTCTACATGGAATTTTGTATGTAAATTTTTCTTTTAGAAATAAACCTTTTTAGATTTCATGGTATTATGGAGTGTTTTTGAAAATATGTATTGTTATGATGAACAAAGTTTGACAAGAAATAATTTGATTTATTAAATTTAATTTTACCTGTGATTTATATACAAAACTCACAGATTGTGTTGGGAAGGTGTTTTAATGTAATGTGTTTGCTTTTGCTTTTTTTTTTTTTTCAATTTCTTTTTTTTTTTTTTTAACATTTATTTATTTTTGAGACAGAGAGAGACAGAGCATGAATGGGGGAGGGGCAGAGAGAGAGGGAGACACAGAATCGGAAGCAGGCTCCAGGCTCTGAGCCATCAGCCCAGAGCCTGACGCGGGGCTTGAACTCACGGACCGCAAGATCGTGACCTGAGCTGAAGTCGGACGCTCAACTGACTGAGCCACCCAGACACCCCTTTGCTTTTGCTTTTTACTGGTAGTAGAAAGGATAGCATCGTGTATTAATAAGGAAGCTCAGATTGACCATGGACCTTGGCCTGTCAAGAGGATCATCTGACCTTGTGGGCTTTGGGGCTTTGGTGTCTGTCATGAATGCCCTGGACACTTGGCACGTGTTATGCTGAACTAGGTTATTTGTTCCCCTGATCACATTGACCTAAAATTGATAATTTTCTGTCATTTGTAAAGTCAAGGTAATAATGTTGGAAGGGAAACTTTGGTGAGACACTCCTTTGCACCTGTAATATTTTGTCTGTAGATTATAAGAAAAGGGACTTTTTTTTAAATGTTTATTTTGAAAGAGAGAGAGTGCATGTGCGCAAGCAGGGGAGGGGCAGAGAGAGTGGGACAGAGGATCTGAAGGGGGTTCTGTGCTGACAGCATCTTGGGCTTGAGCTCATGAATCACGAGATCATGACCTGAGCCAAAGTTGGCCGCTTAACCGACTGAGCCACCTAGGCGCCCCAAAAGTAAGGGAACTTTTAAAGGAGTTTACTGTTTGTAATGTAGGAACCCGTTATATACCAAGTTTATGGTCTGAGGACTCAGTATCAGTGAAATATGATATGGATCCATTTGTGAAGGGATGTATATATGCCCAAATGGAAACAGTAGAAGGAAGATAATATTGCTATGTTTCTTTTTTTGTTGTTGCTGAAAGAATAAGAAGACATGGAAAGAGTCAGGATTTTCGAGTTTGAATGGTGTAGATTTAAATTCTGCCTCTGCCACTCACTGGCTTCGCTTCCGGAAAGTTATGGACCTAAGGCTGCATTTTCTCATCTCTAAAAATGGGGCCAAATATAATTTACTTCTTAGTGAAAAAAAAAAAACCTTTGAGCATTCAGCACAATACTCAGCATATGGGAATCACTTGATAAATATTATCTCTTTCCCCTTCATCTTCACATAGACCAAAAAGATTTTATCTAGGAAGTGAAACTTTTAGCAGCTCTTGATGGATGGAGTGAGGGAGGCAATGAACCGGAAGGGCACTTCAGGCCCGTGGACAACTACGTGAGGTTGGTGAGGTGTGTGTGTGCGTGTGTGTGTGTGTGTGTGTGTGTGTGTGTGTGTCATGATGGACAGAGAAAGGAAGGATTGAATCCATCGATTGGTAGAGGCAAGTGTGATGGTGGTGATTGGAGACCTCATCTGAGCTTCTGCCACCATTATTGCTGCTCAGATTGGGAGTGAAGATCCTATGCAAAGCCGAGAATTTATTTCTTCTTATTGTTTAAAAGAAATTTTTTTTTATTGTTTATTTTTGTGAGAGAGACAGGGGAGGAACAGAGAGAGAGGGAGACACAGAATCCTAAGCAGGCTCCAGGCTCCGGGCTGTCATCACAGAGCCCGACGCGAGGCTCGAACTCACGAACTGTGAGATCATGACGTGAGCTGAAGTCGGACGCTCAACTGACTGAGCCACCCAGGCACCCCCTACCCCCTGAACAGCACAGTTTTCAAATGGAAAACGTTAGAAATGTTTGATCCCATATAGGGCAGTTCAGAGGTTTCTCTGTTCTTCAGTTCTGTCTCTGACCATAAGACTCTGAGGAGAGAGACTTTTAGCCTGACTGGTATCAGTAACAGATTCCCAGGTGCCACCGGGTATTCATTCAGCGGGTCTTAACTGAGGCCTATTATGTGCTCAGTGCCGTACTATATACTCTGGGGATTTAGTGGTGACAAACAGACCAAAGTCCCTCCTCTCACGGAGGTTAACATTCTCTCAAAGGCAGGAAATAAGTAAACAGTGTTAAAGATGATAAATACAGAGGAATAGTGGAGTAATAGTGGTGGGATGCCATGCTTTGATAATGACTGAGGGGAGGGGCTGCTGTAGATGGAGTGATCCGAGGTGGCTTTCCATGCGAGATCCCAGGGGTAACGAGGATCTTCTTTCCAGCCACGGGGACAAGGCTCTGCGGTGCCGATAAGCTTTGTATGTAGGAGGAACAGAGAGGGTCAGTGGCCAGAACTTAAAGAGAAAGAGGTAACAGGGAGAAAGAAGGAGGCCAGGTCATGTTAGGGCCTTCTAGGCTGTGGTAAAGATTCCGTTTTATTCCAAGCCTGATGGGAACCCACGGAAGGGTTTCAAGATGTAGAGCGTGTGTAGAGTGCCCGCATCGGATTTGCATTTTTGAAAGCTCACTCTGGCTGCTGTGTGGAAATATTGGAGGGTCAGCACACAATAAGGGGGAAACATCAGGAGGGTGGCTCATGGCTTGGCCCAGGTGGTGATTATGGACGTGGAGAGAAGGGGAGGGATTTCTGCTGTACTTGGGAGGCAAAGCTGACAGGGTTTGAGAGAGTTTTGAAAGAACAGAGGAATCAAGGATAGCTTCCACGTTTTTGACGTGACCCACTGGATTGTGACCCCGTACTGAGACCAGAAGGCTGAGCGGGGAGGAGGTGCGGGTGCGAAATCAGGTGTTCTCCTTTGGACGTTCACCCACCTGCCCCCTGTTTGGCATCCGAGGGGATGCCGGGAGGCTGTGGGGTAGGGAGAATCTGGAGCTCCGGGCTGGAGATCTAACTTTTGAGAGTCATGAGCATGGAACTGGTGGGAGCTGGTGGGTTTAAGCCTCGGAGCTCCTCTCTGGAAGCTTTGCTGTTTGTTCTGTAGGTTGTAATGTATTTTCAGGCCCCAGCCTTTTCTGAGCTAAAGTGTTACTCCTTCACCTCTCTGATTTCTGGGTTGCAGTGCCAGACTATCTCCAAGCCCCACAAAACGAGTTCCTTGCAGGCAAAAACAGAAGATGACACACACCATGAGCCAGATTTTCCATGACAGACTTGTAAGGAAAAGATAATCTCATTGTTCCTCCTGCTACTTAAAAATAAAGGTAATATTGATTTTATAGTAGCAGTTCAGGTCCTAAGGCATGATATTGATTAAGCGTCTGGTGAGAATTTGCAGGGTAGCCTTCTAGACCTACAGGCTACAGGGTATCCCCCCGCTGGGTCAGGCCTCTGCGCTGACCTGCTCTGTTATAAGTGGTGTTTTGCTTAGGAATTCTTGACCCTGGTAAGTCTAGGCACTGTCCAGAAGCATTTATTTTGCCTGATAGATGGCTCAATCCAGCCTATTACCTTAATCTGACCTTAAAGATGGGAACCCTTTTGTTCTCAGTAAATACGAAGACTAATTTTGACACTGTTTAGAATTATTTTCTTAATCAGTAAGCAGTGGATTTCGTGTTGAACCTTTAGATGTGAAACTTCAATTAAAAGGCTATGATCTGACTTTCCTTTCCTTTTTTTTTTGTTTTTTTTTTTTTTTTTTCAGTGCTACTTTGGAGCAAGGCTCACGTTATGGATTTTTTTTTTTTTTAAACAGGAAGGTACCTCTTTTAAAGGTACCATTATTAAGCCCATGGGACTCCTCAATTTTAATGATGCATCCAGGAAAGTAATTTCCTTGTGGTTATTGTGATATGAAGTGTTCAGCATAACTCCATTTACAGGTTAGGTTTTATAATGTTTACAAGTCAGGGTCTGAGGATATTTCGAACAATTTAATAATAATCAAGGGATAAATTGTTTACTGGCCTAAAGTATCCCCAGACATCATCCAAAAACAACAGTTTCATAGAAAAAGTTTTGACTTTCTACTGTAATAAGACTCATATATCCACCCCCCGCCCAATGCCATGCCGAAGTTCTGGCTGGATTGTTCACGGGGTTGATTTGAGGTTAAATGAGTTGATACAGGTTAAGGCACTTAGTATAGTGCCTGATACATACTAAATGCTCAAGCGATGTTATTGTTAGCTGCTGTGGTGATGGTATTACCACATACCCAGCGCTGGCCTAGGCACATAGTGTATTTGGTAGATTTCTCAGTGACTGATATATATCTCCAACATTTGGGAGTTCCTTCCACACTGGCGATATCACAGTCAGTTTTATGCCTTTTCTAAAATGGTCTAAGTACATGACATCCTTTGATCCTTCACGTGGTTAGTCTCAGAAGAGGCTGCGTGAATTTTGACCATTTCCATATCTGCCTGTCTTCTGATAGAGCTCAAGTTTTAAATTCTTTGCATTTAGAAGAGGTAATAAATGTTAACATTCCTAGTACAGTACCAGGCACAGGTAAATGCCATTTGAATAGGTAAATGCCATTTGACTCAACAACATGACCGCTGGGCATTTCTACCCTTCTGGAGACAATGCTGAGACGTGGGGTTGTGGCTCCCTTTTAGGTAGAAGGGGAAATGGTTATTTCCTAAGCCAGAAGATGATGCCAAGGGGATCTTGCGCTTTTTTTTTTTTTTTTTTTTAGATTCTCTGACTGTTTCCCAGAGGGGCAATTCTGTGTCGTAGGACCCTGATGGAACGGGTAGGCAGCTTTGTAAATGGAGAAATGGCCTCTGTTTGGCTCATGAGCAGAGTCATTTTGGGAGTGGTTTATGAGTCATCCGAAATATGCATTTAATCTAGACTTGTGGCCTGCTGGTGAGGCTGTTGCTTTTTTATGATCTCGGATGTCTTGTCCATGTCAAAACTTGCCTTGTGTCTCTGTTTACTTTGAACCAGGAAAATGGTCACGACCACATTTGGAGCTCCTCCTCAAGTGTGCGTTTGGTCACATCACCCCTGGCTACCACCAGTACATGACTGTTTATTTTGGATGTCCTTTTCTGATGTTCAGCTAATTTAACCCACAATGAAGTTAATCCTTGCTTCTTTGGAAAAGTACAGATTTACTTATTAGCTGCTCTCAGAGACATTTGCATTTTCATGAAAGTGCGTATATAATTCCACTGACTTTTGGACCCATCTACCCACATACGCAGGGGATGCCTTTTGAATCAGGATTAGGGAGAGCAAGAGAGCATTCAATCATAACTGTCCTGAGTTATCTGAACTTCTCTCTAAGGTTAATAATGAACATGTATATGACAAACACAGGCAGGTATTCCATTTGATCCATGTATCTTGCCTTCTTGTGAATGAAAGAGAAGAATCTGGGAATTCAGGTTAATACCTCTTTCCTTGTATGTATATAGCACACTGATTAAAAAGCACGGAGGCCACATCCATCCTGCTTGGGCTTGAGTCCTGGCTCTGCCACGTACTAGTTGTGTAAGCTTGGGCAGGTTACTTAATTTCTCTGTACCTCGGTTTCATTATCTGCCAAGTGAAGATATGTATAGTAACTAACACTGAGAGTCATGAGGATAAATGCATTAATGTATGTAAAGCATTTAGAACCGATGTAGCAAACAACTAGTAAGTAACTAGTAACTAAATAACTACTAACTGCTCTACAGTGTTAGCGGTTATTTTTATTACATATTAGTAATGGCACAGGTCAAAAGGCGAAGGTGTCATTTACCTGTGACATACTAAAGGCATTGTGTCTAGCCCTTTGGGTTTATATAAGGTAGGGTAGGTTACTGCTGTAAAAAAAAAAAAGTCATATCAAAATCCTGTATAATGGCTTGAACATAGTAAACATTTGTTTCTTGCTTATGAAACAGCAAGAAGTGTGTAAGCAGGTTGCTGGGATGGCCTCCTCCATGCATGCGTGTAGGGTTGCAGATCGAAGCAGGTTCTATCTGCTGTGTCCAATACCTTGCTTGTAAGGTCACCTTAGGTTATCTCCATTCCGGCCAGCCAGAAGGAGAAAGGAGCATGCAGAAGTGTATTTAGGAGTTCTTTGTGGGCCAGACCTGGAAGTGACACTTAATCACCCTGGTCCACATCCTGGTGGCCAGAACTCAAGAGCTACCAGGCGCGGCCACGGTTTTTCTAGGCTCTGTACAAATGTATGAACCCTGAGAAAAATGTCTTGACTCCAAATCCAAACAGAAAATTGCAGAATTGAAATGCGTAAGTAATGAATTAAATGTTTATAAGATGTACTCTTATACCGGTCCCCGTAAGTTATTACATTTAGTATTATTCTTACATTTGAAATTAATACGTTAAGTTAGGTTTTCCGACTTCTCAAGGATTTCCAAGTATGCCCAGTGATTACTGAGAAATTACAGTCAGTCGTAAATGAGTTTCTTAAAGCCAAATGCATTCCAGTGCAAAATTATATAAATCCACTCAAATTTTTCTATTGCAGAGAAACTTTTTAATGTGATGTGGGTTCAATTTAATATTTATTTTGATGGTGAGTGGAGCCTTCAAAAGTAGCCGTGATCCTGGCTTACAAAAGTCTTAAAACAGCTCTGTTTTTGAGTCTTAGTAGGTGCAGACGCATTTTGGTTGCTTTGAAAAGGTAGGTGGTGGGAGTGACTAAACACATTTTGCATTTTGAGCTCAGAGCCCCCCCCTCCCGCCCCAGGTCCTCTTTTTATCTCCTTCTCCTCTCTTAGTTTCCTTTTTTAAATTTTTTTAAACATTATTTCATTTTTGAGAGTGAGAGAGACAGAGCACAAGTGGGGGAGGGGCAGAGAGAGAGGGAGACACAGAATCCGAAGCAGGCTCCAGGCTCTGAGCTATCTGCACAGGGCCTGACGCAGGGCTCGAACTCACGGGCCGCGAGATCATGACCTGAGCTGAAGTCGGACGCTTAACCGACTGCGCCACCCAGGCGCCCCTCCTCTCTTAGTTTCTTATGGAATATTTGCTGCTATGATATCTAAGAACATAAAAAAGCCAGGTTCTTGGGCTTGGAGATACTGGAGAGGAAACGTGCCCTCTCCTTTCGCCTGTCATGTTTGAAGGCCAGGGTTTGATTGATCCTTTTTTTGAGCCACCCCTGGCCTCTTGGACCATGGTTTCCTCTTCCTGAAATCTCCTAAAATGAGATACTTCTGACCGGGCATTTGGGAAATGTAGTGTCAGAAACCTCTTCTTATGATGGATCTCGTCAGGGGTTATTTAATTATAATAGCTTTTGGTTCTTCTGTTTTTTGGTTAGCCCTGCCAACTGGAATTTGATTTGTTGACTACAAAGGCAGAATTTTGATGCAGGTTGGGGCTCTGGTACAGCCTTTCTTGTAAAGAATGGGCAAAGTAAGAAATCTGCCAATTGCTTTTCTTCAGCACTGCAGGGGTCCTTGAAAGTAGAGAGAGGGGAGCCTCCAGAGTGGTCCTCTACACCCCCATACGTGACCACTTCATCTTTCCAGTTGCCCAGGCCAGAAATCTTAGACACATCCTTGACTTTTCCTTTCATATTCACATCTCACCTACCAGCAAATTCTGCCCCCTCTATCTTCAGAATATATTTAGAATCCAACCGCTTCTCATGACCCCGACTTCTACCATTCTTCTTTAAGCTGCTAGCATCGCTCTCCTGGATCATTGCAATCTCAACTAGCCTCCCTAGTTGCCTTTTTCTGTATGCAGCAACCAAGGGAATCTTAAAAAAGTCAGAGCATGTCACTCCCCTGCCCAAATGCTCTTACAGTTCCTCGAAACATAGTCACCCTCTAATCCAGCAGTTCTGCTCCTAGTTACCCAGGACAAATGAGGACATGTGCCCGCAGAAACCTTGTACATAAATGTTTATAACAGCATTACTCATAATAGCCCTCAAGCGGAAACAACCTACATGTTCATCAGATGACAAACGGATAATCAAATCGTGGTATATCCATTCAACGGAATATTATTCGGCAAGAAAAAGAGGACGTGGTGAGGCATGCTGCAACGTGGATGAATTTCGAAGACACTCTACTAAGTCAAAGAGGCTAGTGACAAAAGGTCGTGTGTTGTATGACTGCATACCCAGAATAAGTAAATCCCTAGAGGCAGAAAGTACATGAGTGGTTGCCAGGAGCTGGGGAGGGGAGGGTGCAGAGTGACTGCAAATGGGTGCAGGGTTTCTTTTTGGCGGAATGAAAATGTTCTGAAATTAAGTTGTGGGCATGATTATATAACTCTGAATATACATTCTGAATCGTGTACTTTAAGAAGGTAAATTGCATGTTACGTGAAGTGTGTCTCAACAGAGCTCTTAGAAAAAAACCACACCCCTCTGATCTGTCCCCCAACGTGTTCTCTGACTTCCCCTCCTGCCATATTCCTGGTTTCTCAGCCACCCATACTGGCCTCCATTCTGTTCCTTAAACAAGGCAAGTGCTTCCTGCCTCAGTGCCTTTGTACTTGCTCTTGTCCTTTGTTAGAACTTTTTTTCACCCCAGATACCTACAAGGCTGGTTCCCTCACCTCCTCTGGGTCTTTTGAAACATTACATTCTCAGGAGGGTTTCTCTGATTACCTCAAAATGACACTGTCTATTCTCATTGCCTGTTGGTGCCCTGTATTCCCTTTGCCCTGTCTTATTTTCGTCTGTCACTTACCATCATCCGATATAGATCTTCTTGTTCGTTTTTTCTGTCTGTCTTCCTCTATCAGAATGTAAATTCCAGGAGGTGACTTTGCTTTTGTTCATTATGGTATCTGCAGCAATGTAGGCCAGATCTCTTTTCACCATACATAACCATGAACATGAGAAAGCCGTGGGTTTCTGTGGCATTGGTGCTATTTGGGGAATACAACCGAATTTGTGTGGAATGTTCAGTGTATCTATCTGATGCAGCGTTAGCTATCAGCAGCCTGGAAACAGTCTCTGCGGGAGGGATACTTTTGGTTCCAAGGTTGGAATGGAACTTCTCAAGTTTCCTACTTTTCTAACCATTTGCATTATGCTAATATATTATGTAAAGGGTGCTAATTTTCCTCTATGCCTTGTAGATTCAAAGCCTTTAGTTCTATTTGGTCTTTTTTTTTTTAATTTTAATTTATTCATTTATGTAAGCAACCTCTATGTTCAACATGGGGCTCGAACTCATGACCCCAAGACCGAGAGTCACATGTTCTTCTGACAGAGCCAGCCAGACGCCCCTCGCTTCATTTAGTCTTAATTTACCACCCCTCCGCTATCTTATGTTGGGACCCACCGACTCTTATTTCGGAATGCCCATAGCTATATATGCCTTAAAAAGCAAGCACTTAGTTTGACGAGCCGTCAAAATGCCATTTCTTCTGTTTCCTTTTCCTGCCTCCAGGCTTAGGTTAAAGATAACGGTCAGTTGCCCTCACTCCGCCAGTTACAATGTGTAAGTCACTAGGTGGCACTGACGCGTCACAGTCGAGCTGGAGAACACTCGTCTTGCTCCAGCTGGCTGGATTTCTAGGTGTCAGGGAAATTGTTTTATTGGTAAAGGGCATAGTGTAATATATGCATCTCCACCCTAGGCAGCTATTTAATGCCCTGATACATGCCCCTCTTGTGGCCATGGCCTGTTAACTATGCTTATTTGGTGTAATAATTAGCAGGATTTCTCACTAACAGGGGTACTTACCAACACCTCACATCTTCACTGTGCTTTCGTACGTGATGGATCGTACATTCTGTGGAAAAAGTTGGGAAGGTCGAAGCTTAACCTCTGTCCACCAGGGCTCTTTTCCGCACATTTGTTCGGAACAGGTTTATATTAACTTGCTTTTGAGTTTCTTCAAACCAGAGCCGTGAGTAGTGTAAACATATTTGAGCTTTTACGTAATGGCCTCGTGAAGGTTTGTAAACACAACACTGTTAATTTTCCAACTCCTAGAATGATGGGAAAATAAATGAATAGCTGCCCGAATAATGGGATGACACTTGCTCCTCGGACTGTGTGTGTTGGAAGCGTGTCATAGGAACAGTGGGTCCGCCACAGGCACCGCATTTTTGGGTTAAAATTGGAGAAGAAAATTACACGTGGAATTTTAATTTTTTTCCATGGCTGTAAGTCCAGCCCCATTTAATTCTTTGTGGTTTTACAAGCCCTCTTAAGCTCCTAATATTTCTGCACCAACAATTTTAACATTTACTTTAGAACATGGCTGGAGTTAACTGACAGAAGACCAAACAGGAGAAAATAGGTTGAAAGCAGGAAATACTTTAGTCGGACCACCAGCTTACCCTCTGTGACCTTAGGCAAATTGTTTACTTTCTCAGTGCTTTGGTTCTCTCATGTCTTAAAATTCACTCTAGGGTACCCACCCTTTTGGTATGCGATGCCAGGTAAAATGAAGTGAGGACTCTTCAAAATACCTTTGTTCGTATTCAAAGCTCCAGATAAATGACGGAGGTTGTTGTAATTACTTAAGAACGCTAAAAGAGTTTTTCTTTGTTGAGTCCAAAACGAGTGGTGGAAGTTTTAGGGGATGGATTAACATAGTTTGGGGTCTCTGACTGCCGCGTCTGTGAAGGTAATACCTGTTTTTCCCTGCACTCTGTCCTGGCTTTGTTTCCAAGTTTTATGTCCATTCTTTTTTCACTATGTACAAGTAGGTTGGTCTGCCTTTATTTAAACCCCCTTAGGGGCGCCTGGGTGGCTCAGTCGGTGGAGCGTCCAACTTTGGCTCAGGTCACGATCTCGCGGTTTGTGAGTCCAAGCCCCGCGTCGGGCTCTGTGCTGACCGCTCAGAGCCTGGAACTTGCTTCAGATTCTGTGTCTCCCTCTCTCTGTGACCCTCCCTCACTCGTGTTCTGTCTCTCTCTCTCAAAAATAAACAAACATTAAAAAATAAAAAAAGAAACCTTTTATATGTCTGGATTTAGTTGCAAGAAACAGAAACCATATAAGATAGGAAAATAGAATCTTACAAAGTCATTGGGAGAAATGGGCTCAACGCCGAGCCTCTAGAGGTGGGCTTAGGAAGCAGTGGTACGGACCGGACCGCCCTGCCAAGTTGGCCAGTAATGTGTCGCACCCAAGGCGGACAGGAACCAGGAAGCCTTTACTAGAACCATTGATTTTTTTAAGGACGTCGCACAGTAGCTGCAGTCGGGAGAACAGGAAGTTACCACCATCGCAACCTGCATTTGATAACCTCAAAGCTGATAGCCAGATCCTTGGGAGATGGGCGCAGAATCCCCAACGTTTCCACGACTGTGTTGCCGACGGAAAAAGTTTAAACAGCAAGAAAATGGTCTCCATTTTATTTTTGCCTTTTAAATCTCACATGTGGCCATTTAGTGGGCAGAACCTAGTTCTCACCCAGAGCCCTAACTGCAGAGGGGTCTGGGAAATGTAGTTTTTAACTTTCCATCTTAAGCCGCATAGGAAGGCACAGCAATAGCAGATGGGAAAGATCCTGAGTTCCAGTCCATCACGTCCACCCCTTTCCCTCGACATGTGTAAAATCACATACCTGTCTCCAGATGAGTATATCATTGACTGCCTAGCACAGCAACAAGCTTAGCAGACCCTCAGTAGATGTGTTGTTAACGACCTTGACTTCTTTACTTCTGTGTATTGTTCCACTTTTTTTTTTTTTAAACAGTTTTGGCACCGTATTAAATTCCAGATCTATCCACTGGTGTAGCTCTCGATTCTTTTTCATTGTCATCACCATCTTCTTGTTCAGGCCCAGCTCATGTCTGCTCCAGCTTTCTAGTAGTCTCGGTATGTGGTCCCTTGATCTCTAGCCTTGGTTTCTTTTAATGCCACCATAGCATTAACAGATTAGTATTTAAAAAACAAAACAACATAATTAAATAGCATAATTATGTTCTCATCCTTCTCAAAAGCCTTTGTTGGCTCCTCGTTACACTGAGGATAGAATTCAAATTGCTTAGCTTGACTTCTAGGACCTTCCATAACCAGGGTACAATCTATCATTCTGGCGTTATCTTTCATTTTCCCTCTGCAGAGACTGATTTTTAGCCAAAAGGTCTAATCGCAGGTGACAGGGAGTGTCTTGTCCTTTACCAGTTTTTCAGCTTTGCTCCCCTTACTACCTGTGTTTGATTTTCGATTTTATTCCCATTTGGTCACGTTGGTGCAAAGCTATTTTCTCCGTTCTTCACACTTCTATAGCACTGTTTACTCGGACATTTTTTTTTTTTTTTATTACCTGTATTGTTAGTTTTCCTTTTATGACTATATATCCTTTTTTTTTTCACATAGACAGTATAAATATTTGTTATGGACTGATTGGCCTGTTGATTCTTCATGGTGTAGACATTCACTTGCTTGGGGGAAAAAGGGGCATGTTGGGAGGGCGAGGGGAGAGGTTGAAGCAAAACCCTCGCTATGTGATTTTTGCCCTTTTGATTTCTGGTGAAAGGACAAATTAACTGTTTGCTTTGAGCAAGCTAATGCTCTGTTTTGTGGATTTTCGTGTTTGAAAAGGGCCCTTGGCTGGAAAACTTTGGGGTTGATCTTCGTGTCCCCGTTTGCCAGGCTGGATGAGCTCCATGTCTATACCACTACGTTGCAGTTTGCTTAAGAGCGGGTTGTGAAATAGCAATGGAATTTGTCTGTGGTTTCTTGCCAGAGAGGAGGAGGAAGAAAGGATTCTGAGTAAATCAGACATGCAAATTAGCCAGGCCCCTGGGCCTTAAGTAATTTACACAATAAACCCAAAGAAATTCAGTTTGTCTTCTTTCTGCTTTTGCTTTGTGTAGGGTGTGTGTGAGAAAGGTAGCTGTTAATGTATTTGCTTTAAGCCAAAATTCTCAACTTTTTGGCTCCAGGATTCTTTTTTTTTTTTTTAATTTTTTTTAATGTTTATTTATTTTTGACAGAGAGAGAGACAGAGTGTGAGAAGGGGAGGGTCAGAGAGAGGGAGACACAGAATCCGAAGCAGGCTCCAGGCTCTGAGCTGTCAGCACAGAGCCCCACGCGGG
The DNA here is from genome assembly GCF_016509475.1 of Prionailurus bengalensis. NCBI lineage: Eukaryota > Metazoa > Chordata > Mammalia > Carnivora > Felidae > Prionailurus > Prionailurus bengalensis. The sequence continues at coordinate 31,802,756 of NC_057352.1, forward strand.
GCTCGAACTCACAGACCGCGAGATCGTGACCTGAGCCGAAGTCGGATGCTCAACCGACTGAGCCACCCAGGCGCCCCTTCAGGATTCTTTTATACTTACATTGCTAAAAATTATTGAGGACCCCAAAGAGCTTTTGTTTTTATGGGCTGTATCCATTAGGATTTACCATTAATTAATATTTAGGAACTAAAATGAGGAATTTAAGAATATTCATTAATTCATTTAAAAATAGCAAAAAATGTCCACCACATGTTAACATAAATAATTTTTTAATGGAAAGTAACTTTCCAATACAAAACAATTACCAAGAAGAGTGGCATTGTTTTTACATTTTTGCAAATCTCTTTAATGTCTAACTTAATAGAAGTTGGCTTTTCATACCTACTTTTGCATTCAGTTGTTGGACTGTGTTGGTCTGGTTGAAATATATGGACAAAATTCAGCCTAATACAGATAGTAATAGAAAAAGAGACTATTTCAATTGCTTCTTCAGCTATTAAATGTGGATATTCTTCTTTGATGTTACACCGGAATTCAACACATTGTACTTTCTTACAGGTTTGTTGCAGTGTAGAATCTTAAACCATATCAATTGTCTTCTCCTACACTGTTATATTATTATCTATTGATCTAGTTTGTTCTCTGAGTGGATCTCCTACTCATGCATGATTTTATACCTTGCTTTTGTCATTTGGAAAATTATTGGTTCACTGAGTTATTCAGATTTTCTCAATGTTGACATTTCATTATACAGTGGTCAAAAATCACATTCTTTAATATCGTCACTGATCTTGTCAGAAAAGTCTTTAAGTATCAGGTAACTGTCAAGTGCAAGGTCTCAAATACAGATTTTCCAGATTTTTAATTTTTGACTGAAAACTCACATTTTATCATGGGCCACAAATATGGGGAGTTGAAGTGACAGGCTCACTTCATTAAGTGAGGGAAGGGTGAGGTAGGGAAAACGTCTACCATATACCAAAGTCTGATTAACTGTATGTATATTTTAAAACGGTATTCCATGAAAAAAGTGGCTAGTTCAGTCTACAACGTGAATAACTGTACAAGTGCTCTCCTTTGAGACCATTTTACTTTGATACCTATCAGTAGTGCTTTATACTTCCCATTTTGTCACACAGGATAATAAAAAGACAGCTACTTAACATTTGAGATTTAATAAAATTAATAATGTTTACTGCTTTATCAGGGACACCCTTAAGTAAAACTGACTTTTTTCTTTTTTTCTCTTTTTACCGGAACGTGTGGTAGTGAAGAACTCGTGACTACTAGTGCAGTTTGGTGCCTCTGGCTCTAGTTGTGCCAAATCACTTGCAATTTTACCCACCATCTTTCAAACCATCAGTGCAAATATCAACACAATGAAAAAAGCGAATAATAGTATCATTATGAAAATAGTGTTGATCTTGCGGATCCTTTGCTGAACCACTACCCCAGAGCCGTTAGGAACATTTGAATAGTTAAAAATTCAAAGAATGGAATAAGAGTTGTACTGGTTGTATCTTCGGGGCCAATCTGCTTCAGTGAGGCAATCCAGAAGAGGAAATTTCTTTCTTATTTTGGGCTTGTTCCTGGCCAAGGGTCTTATTCCTGGGGCTTAGTGTTTTTTCAGTTAGGGAGCACGGGAAAACGCTCTACCAGCTTTTAAACGATGGTTAGTGTTTAACAGATCACTTGCTTATGTCTTTGTTTTGTTGTTGTTGCTGTTGGTAGAAAAAAACGATGAGCGTGGTTGTAATGACTGAGATTACCACGGGACCCCCCGTGTAATGACGCGGGCACCACAGGACCACCTGTTTGGGACATTAGTGAGGAAAGGCTTCTCTGAAAAGAACCTTTTTTGGGGCACCATGAAAATGATTTCAGTCCGTGGGCCGCAATGTACAAGCGTTTGATCGTTTTATTAGTTTGGTTAGTTATTATTATTATTTTTTTTAAGATTTGGAAGGCGAACCTCCTTTCTGCTGCTTCACTCGCTGCCAGGCTGTCGGCTCTCCCAAAATAGCATCACCCCTTCACTGATGTGACTAGAGCCTGGACTTGAGGCAGCAATTAACTGATCATGTAATAGAAGAATCCCAATTTTCCCGTTTCTTTTTTCCCTTTTGTAACTTCTTGGGTGGTTGGGGCCCACCATTGAAACAATTATTACATTTACTCAAGAGTTTGTCTTTTCTATTAAAAAAAAAAAAATTCCATCTAAGTGCCTCGCGGTGAAGAGGAGGAGATTGTGTAACCAGAGTCTCCTCTTAACTGGTCTTTATTGTTGAAGAAGACTGATCCCTTTGTGTCTCAGCTTGGCACGCAGAAACGGTTTTAATTGAACAGCCCCGCTCCTTTAATAGATCAATTCTCCATTGTGTTTTGACTGGTGCATTCCCAGTTTAGTCTCTAAGCTATGGGCTTCTTCGGAGAAATTGGGCCAGGGTGTCAGAGAGGCTTAGTCCTTCTGGGTATGATTTATAGTTTCATCCCAAGCCTCTTCTTAATTGATGGTAGACAGGGAAGGTAATTAACATTTGTAAGTGCCTGTTGTGTGTCAGATGTCCTGCCAGGGCTTTTGTCCATCCTCATTGGATCCTCAAGGTGACCCTGATGCGTCCTGAACCTTCTCGCTTTTCTCCACCTCTGTTAATGCTACTGCCATCGGCCACGTCACCCTTACTCTTGACTGGGCGCCCACACCCTCACTGGACTCCCTGCTTCGACTTTCCACAGCCCCTTCCTCCTCCTCACCCAGTCACATCATTTGGGCTCATGTTTTAAAAATACAAGCCCAACTGTGTCACCTCCCTCCACGAGGCCTTCCGTGACTCTGCAGAGAATGAAATCCTTGTGCTCTGGCCGCACGGGCCCCCCACGACCTGCCCTCTGCCTGTATCTGAGCACTCATCGGCCGCACTCCCCCAAGCCCTTCCGCTGTGCTCTAAGCTCGCCGGCCGTTTTGCTATCCCTGGGAGCCACCAGGCTGGTTCTCTCTCAGGCCTTTGTACCAGCTGTTCTTCCTACTTGGAGCACTCTCCCGAGATTCTTAGTCCGGGCCCGGCTTGGCCTGGCTTCTCCTTGTGGTTTGTGTCTTACCGAAAATGACACCTGCCAGCCAAGCTACAGCAACCTCTCTCTGCCTGTGTCCCACTCATTTTATTTTCATTAGGTCACTCAGTGCTCTGTGGAATGAGGCTCTGTTATCCGTTTATCTGGGTTTCAGTCTTTGCCCTTCCACTTAACTTGCTGTGTGACTTTGGGCAAGGTTGCTTAACCTTCAGGGGCCGTAGTTTCTCCTCTGTAAAAAGGATGTATGTAATAATGGTTTGTCCCTTCCTTATGAGAACTAAATAAGTTAGCACTTGTTCCTCGTAGTAGTTTCTGACACATTGTTTGTGTTCAAGAACCGTTTGTTCTTATTCTTTTCATGTGATTGGTGTTATTAAAGCTATTTTATATTTTCTTATTTATCTGGCTGTTTGTGTCTTCTATCTAGAATGGAAGCCTTATGAAGGAAGAGGCCTTATCGGTCACATTCACAAATGTATCCCAGAGCCTAGAGCAGTGCTTAGGCCTTCCCTAAAAATTGGTTGGCTATTAAAATCTGAAGTATCAATATCTCTATTTTAGAAATAGAGCAATCAGGGTTCAGAGCGATGAAGTAACTTGCCTAAGGTTCCAGAGCCACGAATAGCAGTCTTGGGATTTAGACTGAATTCTGATCCCAAAGACCGTGTCCTTTCTGTTACACCACAGTATATTCGTGGATGTTTCTTTGCTTCAAATTCTGTCATGTTCGACCCATGATTTAGGTAAAAAGGCAGTCTTTTTATATAAATCCTGATATGGCTCATGAAATGGAAATAGCCATTTGTGTGACGTTGAGGGGTCAAGGTCAAGAGTTAGACCCAGACGGAAGTTCAGAAAGCGAGGTAACACCAACCCACCAAATTCAAGAGGTGGATTGAGAGTTCCCCTGAGTCCTGCCTCGGGAATGGGTAAGATAGTGACCTTGGGGTTGGGCTGCCTGCGGAGATTCATGTACTTGGACTTCTGGAGGGAAAGGATCCCTGAAAGGGATCCCTAGCTTGGGTTCTTGTATTTCTGTCATCTTACTCTAGTGGGGTAGAGGCAGAAATGGAGAAGTTGAAATTTTGGCTCTCGTAGCTTCCAGGACATAGGAGCCTTGAATCTGCCTTTTTTCACTGACAGCACATGATAATGGTCCTTGGTCTGTGGGGGCTTCACTGACTCATTCTTTTCAACAGCCGTTTTTTTTTTTTTAGGGGGTGGAAAGGTATGGAAACAGTGTGAGAGCACATGATGAAGGAGAAAACACGGGCTTTGGAGGTTGGCAGATTGGGGTTGAGAGTTCTGCTGTGCCACTTTTTGGCTGTGTCTTTGGCACATAACTTCTCTAAACCTCAGTTTCCTTGTTTATACAATGGGGGTTTGTATGGGAAGTGAAAGAGAGACTGGCCTAGACTATCTTTTGTGGCGTCTCCAGTTTGGATCATTGACCCTTTAGAAAATTTAATAAAAGCTATGGATTCTCTCGCCAGAAATGTGCTCACGCAACCAGAATTCAGCATTTAATTTTGTGGGGTTCTCAGAGCCTCTGACTCAGGTTATGAATACCCACACCTTTTCTTCTTATGGGAAAAAACCTGCTTTTTTTTTTTTTTTTTTTCTTTCTTAGGAACTAGACTAGCGCTTGGCTTCCTGTGGTCTCTTATTAATGTTTGTTGAATGAGGGAATTTAACTAATTTCTGGATTCCTTAATCACCTTGAGCTTGGTATTTGGTTTCCTTTGCTGTGGGGCCCGTGTCCGTGCCAGCTTCATAACTTAGTCTGGGCTTGCCAGTAGCCAAGGCACTGTGGCAATAAATTTCTGAGCCTGTGGTTTTGTCTTGGGTCAGCCGTAGAGGCGGGCTATGAAATGCTCGGGAAATGTTTTCAGTTTATAATAACTGAATCATTGAGGGATGGGGACCTCGGAGCATTTGGACACTTAGGTTGGGCATGACCATCACAGCGTGTGAAATTTTTGCTATGCGTCTTTACTAATAGATCATAAAATCTTAGGGCCAGAAAGTCTTAGAGATCGTTGAACTGAATTCCTCCAGATCGATTAAGTGATTTGTCCAAGGTCATTCCACTAGTATAGTGGCAGAGCTCAGGGCATGTAACTCTCAACTTACACTCCCTCTCTACCCGCCATCAAATTATTCTTCAACTCCTCCGAAACCAATAACTTCTCCTCACTTCTCCTCGCTTCCCCAACCTCAGAGGCTCAATGTAGCCATTTTAATGCTGAATAACTTTACTCTCTGAAATTGGCTTATTTATTTATGAATGTCACTACCCTGTGTCCTCTTCTGTCCTCTCCAAATGTAAACCCCATATGGAGTCCTGTCTATCTTACTCAACGTAGTGTCCTTAGAGCCTTCTATGTAGTAGTTGTGTGGCAAACTTTGCTTGAATGAATGATCGAGGAGTGTTCCCTGCCAGGCAGTTCCCTTAATAGTGTCAGAAGGTTTGAGATTTCCCCTTATTTTTTATCAGTAATTTAGCAACCATTGATTGAACCTGCTGTATATCAGCCACTATACTAGGCACAGAAAGGAGTGAAATGTGGTGCCTGACTTCAAGAAGTTATAGTCCAAATAAAAAAATAATAAAGTCAAGAGGAGCTGATCAGATCTGGTTTACAGTATATTTTTAATTTGAGTCTGAATGCACACGTCATTGATTCCTTTATCTTTTACCTACCTACCTGCTCTGCTCACTCAAGCGCCTAGCTTCCGATGGTATGTGAGTGCGAATTTTAGGTTCTGTCCAGCAGTGCTGTCTGTGTATGGTTGATCATCACTTCACCTCAGGGGCTTTAGAAATGATGCGCACACACTGGCATCTCTAGGCCCTACTCCTAGAGATTCCGAATCAGTAGGGTTGGGCTGGGGCATCGGAAGATGTACTGTAACTCCTTAAGAAGTTGTAATGAGCAGTCAGCTCTAGCAGGGTACCTCTGCTTTTTAGGTGAGTACTGAGCATGAGTTTTTCCTTGGTCTTAAAACCTGGGCTGGATATTCTGTATCAGCACATTCCTCTTCCTCCAAAACATTTATGTTCTTTGCCGTACATGCTTCTTTTCCAGGGGGCTCTGCAAGTCAAGCAATGTGTCTGCCATCTATACACATACACTCTGAAAACATCCTGAAATCGTGTAGGTAAATGAGTGTGAAACCTGAAACAAATAATACCTGAACTTGTAATAGTCCCATTTGGCTCTCCGTGTATCTTTTCGTGTGTGTGCGTGCGTGCGCGCGTGTGTGTGGGTTAACTCTTTTTTTTTTTTTTTTTTTTTTTTTTGGAACAAGGGAGATGGATTTGTGTTTTTCTGGGATTCCTGTTCCTAGACTTGGCAGAAAGATAGCCAGGCGTATCTCAGCAGACCTGAGAATAGGTGAGCTGTCAAGGTGTTGGCGGCGATAGCCTTCTCTGGGTGGGACTCAGGGCATCCTACCAGCAGAAAGGAGAGGCAGCTTAAATGATTTCACATTTGGGCTTTACTTACTATAATTGCTTGAAGTGCTAAACTGGGTGTGACAAATCTAACAGGTAGTTGCCAAGTAGGTTTCATTACCAGCCCTTGGCTAGATAAATGATGTTCCTTATGTTAAAAAACCAAACCAAACTAAAGGGGGAAGAAAAAAGGAGACCGTATTTGGAGTTAGAATTCAGATATTGCAGATATGTTCACACGTATCAAAACGGTTTCAAAACTGTGCCAGCGAATTCAGTTTAGATACCGTTGTCAAGGTTGGGGAGCGCAAAACAGGGAGGAAACGGGGAGGTGTTGGGATTTATGAGAAACTGTGAAAGAGTTTAGGATTGGTAGGCAGAATTTTTTCTTACAGGAGTGCTATATATTAAGTGGCCTTTGGACAACACTCAGCTCTAAATACCTGTGTTAGAACTAAGATTTTTTTTTTTTTTTTTTTTTTTTTTTGTAGAAAGAGAGAGCGTGCAAACGTGTGTGTGCAAGGGAGAAGGGCAGAGGGAGAGGGAGAGAGAAATCCCAACCAGGCTCCACACTCAGCGCAGAGCCTGACATGGGGCTCAATCCCATGACCCTGGGATCATGACCTGAGCCGAAACCAAGAGCGGGACACTCAGCCAACTGAGCCACCCAGACGCCCCAGGACTAAGATTCTTGACACTGGTGTAGACTCCATTGTACTTCCTTATATGTCACCGGTCTCAACACAGTTCATTCATTAGTAATTTGGTGACTTTTTAAAAATTTATTTATTTATTTTGAGAGAGAGAGAGAGAGAGAGAGCGAGCACAAGCAGGCGTGGAGCAGAGAGGGAGAGGGAGAATCCCTAGCCGGCAGGAGCCCGATGCGGGGCTGGAACTCGTGAACCGTGAGATCATGACCTGAGCTGAAACCAGGAGTCAGATGCTTAACCAACTGAGCCACCCGTGTCCTCTCGATTATTGTTTTAAAAAGATTTGTAAAAGGCATATTGAACCACACCAGTAAACCTGAGGGTTGCATCACTGCAGTGTTCGATTCATTCAACAAATACTTGTTGAGTGTGTACTTAGTCCTGGGGATTGAACAGGCACTGACAATAGGCAGGAGAGCAGGGCAGAGAAAAGGGATTTGTGCCTCCTTGGTTTACTACTTAATCCTGGTAATTAGGTGCTTTGCACAAAGTAGACACAAAGTAATTACTGGAATGAAAGAAGGAAGGAAGATATACTTGATCTCCACTTTCATGGAGCTTACATTCTTGAGGGGAGACAAACAAGTACAAACAGGAGAATGTATTTGAGTGAGTGTGACTGGAGTGAGGGCCGTGACTTAAATAGGATGGCCAGGGTTGGGCTAGTCTGGGCTAATCGATAAGAGGTCGTCTTGCAAAGCTGGGGGCAGGGAGAGTATTATTTAAGGAACCCAAAGAAGACTTGCATGACTGGAGAATGGTGAGCAGGGGGGTTCTTGCTGGGCCTGGGGAAGGTAGACTGGGGCTGGGTCATGCAGAAGAGTTTGGATTTTGGATTTTATTCTCTGCGCATTGGGAGTCCATTAAGAAGGTAGATGGTTTTAAGCAACAGAATGACACAACCTTATGTCCTTTTTTTTTTTTTTTTTTTTTGAATGTTTACTTATTTTTGAGAGACCGAGAGTGAGCGGGGGAGGAGCAGAGAGAGAGAGGGAGACACCGAATCTGAAGCAGCAGGCTCCAGGCTCTGAGCTGTCAGCACAGAGCCCGATGCCTGCGGGGCTCGAACTCATGAACTGTGAGATCACGACCGGAGCCGAAGTTGGATGAGTAACTGACTGAGCCACCCAGGTGCACCAACCTGGTGTCCTTTTTTAAAGAGGTTGTTCTGACAGCTGTGGAGAATACATCATAGGCAGGGGAGGGGAGGAAGACCAGGAGGAGGCTATCAGAGCATTGTAGGGGTGAGGTGATGGTAGGTTGCCCCAGGGGATAGCATTGGCGAGGGAGAGAAGTGGAGGGATTGAAAATGTATCTGGAAGAGGGAAGAACCCGTTAGTGATCTCGGAGAGTCGCATTCAGAAAGGTGACACACACATCAAACACACACACACACACACACACACACACACACACACACACACACTCTTTTCATGATGAACCTTTTTTAAAAAGTCTTTGTTGGATTTTGAGATTATGGACCATAAATGAGAAAACCTCTGTTTTTGAAGCCTGGGGAGCACCAGGAGAGGAGGAAGTGTGACGTTGCGTCCCTCCGGGGGCCGCACCGCTATGGTTCTGTGGTTCTAGGCATTTTTACGGCGTGGGTTTGAGGCGGAATGGCAACACGCACCATATATCTTTTGGCAAATCAAAGCATAATGAAAATAAAATCAGAGAATTTGGCTCCACCTCCTGAATGAAATAGGATTCAGAAGAGATTATCTCAAATCTAGTTTATGAAATAATATGCTCTCTTGCAAACGCAGGCATCAGTTACGCATTTAGAACATCTGATTTATTCTTCCGGATTCTTTGTGACTACTGTGAATTCAGTGATCCACTTGGATAATCTCTGTTACTGTGAAGTTTTAATAGGTAACAGTCAGAAACGGAGAGGAGAACATGAAAGCAAACCAAAATGCTAATAGGTGGTACTCTGAAACCATTAACTTGAAGCCAGTTATTCCTGACCTAATGTGGGAACGTAAGATGGCAGAGGGGCTGAGCGGGGCTGAACACTGGTTCTTTAGAAACGTCGTCCTGGTGCAAAGCACACACGGCATTTGCCGTATAACCTGTATGTCTTTGTGAGGAACTTGCTGTCCACACTGCCGTCACCTCACAGATCAGAGGAAAAAGTCAGGTGAACCCGGCTGTAATGTTGGAAGAGGCGAAGCAGGACAAGGGGTTCCTTTAAAGGAGAAATACAACCCAATATTCACTAGCTTATTTTGATTTTGGTAGTCATAGGATCACCCCAGCAGCGACCCTGTCTAGAGACCATCTGCTACCGTGCATTACACATAAGGAAGCTAAACATTTGCCTGACATTAAACACCCATACCTGTTGGCCCAAGGAGAATAGGGCAATTAGAATTTTAAAAAAAGAAAAAAAGAAAAATTAACTTTCTTTTGTGTTAGGTTTCAGAGTAATTGTTAGTAGGAGACACCTGCTTGTTCATTTCAGACTAACTCGTATAGTCAGAGCAGATTAAATTTGAGACCTGATGTTGAACAGACAGGAGAATGACATAGGTGAGAATGGATGAGATTAATGCTATGCTGGCAGGTGAAATTTCTTTTTTTTCCAGGCTTTTTTGAATCTCCCCCCCCCCCCCCCAATTTTATCTCATCTGTAAGTCTGGAATATTTAAGAAAATTTTTTTTTAACGTTTATTTATTTTTGAGACAGAGAGAGACAGAGCATGAAGGGGGGAGGGGCAGAGAGAGAAGGAGACACAGAATCGGAAGCAGGCTCCAGGCTCTGAGCCATCAGCCCGGAGCCTGACGCGGGGCTCGAACTCACGGACCGCAAGATCGTGACCTGAGCTGAAGTCGGACGCTTAACCGACTGCGCCACCCAGGCGCCCCAAGTCTGGTATATTTAACTGATCCTGTAAGGATCTTTCATCTTAGACTATATAGTAATGTCCCTGGCAGACCAGGTGAGTCAAGTGAAATTATAGGTGAATCAAGCCAAAAACTGGAATATCAGAGAGGAGGCAAACGAGCCTAGACTCTAGAGTGAGTGGTGGAGTTTCAGAGCCGTCTAGGACACGCAGCGATTCACCGTTGCTGGTTTATGATGAAGCACATCCAGACGCGTGCTTCCCTGATGCTGTGCGACTGGGTAATTCCAGGGCTGGTCCCTTTGCATCCTGTCGCGCGCAAGTCCCCTTCCTTCCTGTAACCATGAATTGTGGGTGCTCAGAAGTGCCATGCTTTTGTTCACAGGGGCGGGATCAGTGTGAAGAGTAGCAAGGAGCAACGTGGGCCCTGTTCCTCTCCCAGGAAATGATGTTCTGTCCACGTTCATAGAATATGTGCACTGAAGTAAAATTAGGACGATACTGTATAGATTCCTGAGTTTAGCAAATTATAACCTGAGGGGTCTTCTTCAGATGCAAGCCTTAACTGAAGTTTGTAAATTCCTTCTCTTTCATCTCTGCTTTTTCTTTACCCTTGACCTCCTATTCTTTTTAAAACCACGTGGGCTGCGTCCTACTCTGCTTTTGATACAAAATGGACATTTTCGTGCTTAACCTCTATTTCCATTTTTCTCTCTTTTGGGAAAATACTTGGTACCAGATGCTGCTTAGGTCCCTCCCGGGGAGTAGGGAGATCTTGGGTCAGTTCCTCTCACCTGTCCATACACGCTGCTGTATTAGTTAACTGGGCAAGTACATTGTATTTTCCCATTCCGACGTATCGTGTGAGTAAGAAGAACCACGTGTTTGAGTAAATCCATCACATGCCAAATTTCGTCTTGGAGATGAAATATTTTAGTTGAAGACTGTGGTACATTTGTAAAAGCCACAATACATTTCAGTGATGAAAGCGTCTTAAAGTCTGTCATGGCTGTGCGTCTTAAAATTATCATTACCTGTGTTTTGTGTGTGCATGCTCATTTACATACATATAAATATATGTGTACATATCTGCTCCTTTATGTACATGCAGATATAAAGATAACTGTCTGGGCCAGGACTCTGCAAGCCAGATTTTAGCCCGAATTGGATTTTATGGGCGAGAGAGATACCCTGAAAATGAACCATTGGCGTAACCTTGTGTATAATCTAACTAGCAGGCAGAGCCGTAATGGGCTGCAGCTTGAGCTCAAGATCCACAACGGATTCAGAGAACACAGACAGAAGCATTTTTTCCCCCTCCCCTTATTAGCTAGGTTGTATTCCAAAAGCAACAAGCACCACTTATCTTTCAGAGGGCTGTCGTGGAGCCCTGAGACTCTTTTTGGTTCAGACTTCATGTGAATAAGACTCCTCTTCACCCTCGACCTAGAAAAACTTTACGATGCTCTTGGAATCCGATGAAAGTCTCCTAACTTTGAAGCTAGAGAAGCCTCTCATTTCTGATTAGACAGTTGTTAACATTTTTTTTTTCTGGTCTAATTCCGTGATGCCCCCAAATCATACCTGGTTACTTGGGGAATAGTATATGACCTCAGACTCTTAGGATCACGTCTAGTTTAGAAATCAAGGCAACTGCATGTGTGTGTTTTGGTCTTTTCTCCCCCAGCCTTTCTCAACTTTTCGATTGCTTCAGATTCTCCATGTTCTTGTTTTGCTTTCTAACTTTGTTCATAGCTTTTTTTCTTTTTCAAATGTTTATTTATTTGTTTTGAGAGAGAGAGAGAGAGAGAGAGAGAGAGAGTGAGCGAGCCAGCAGGGGACAGGCAGAGAGAGAAGGAGAAAGTGAGTCACAAGCAGGCCCCTCACTGTTCAGCGCAGAGCCCGATGTGGGGCTTGAAGCCATGAACTGCGAGTTCATGACCTTAGCTGAAACCAAGAGTTGGACACTTAACCGACTCAGCTACCCAGGCGGCCCTGGAACTCTTTACAAAAATTGTGGTAAAATACGCATAACTCAAAATTTACCATTTTACCTGTTTCGAAGCATTCAGTTCAGTGGCCCCAAGTACATTGTGATAGTAATGCAACCATTACTACCATCAGTCTCCAGAACTTTTTCATCATTCCAATATGGAAACTCTTACACCTGTAAAACACTAACTTCCCATTTACTTCTCTTCCCAGGCCCTGGAAACCATCATTGTACTTTCTGTCTCTGTGAATTGGACTAGTGTCTGTACCTCCTGGAATTGCAATTATGCAATGTGTTTGTCCTCTTGTGACTAGCTTATTTCACTCAGCATAGTGTTCCTCAAGGTTCATTCATATTATAGTCTGCGGGAGAATTTGCTACCTTTTTAAGGATGAATAATATTCTATTGTGTGGAATATACCACATTTTTTGTTTATCCATTAACAAAGAGAGCTTGCTTCCAGGGCTTCCACTTGGGTTGCTTCCACTTTTCGGCTGTTGGGAAGAACCCTCCTGTGAACGTGGGTGTGTGTACAAGTGTCTCTTTGAGACCTAGCTTCCAATTTTGGGGGGTGTATACTCAGAAATGGAATTGCTTCCGTTTTTGAGGAATGGCCAGACCCTTTTCCATCAGTGACTGCACCATTGCACATTCCCACCAGCAGTGCCCCAGGGTTCCAATTTTGCTACATCCATGCCAACTCTTTTTGTTGTTGTTGTTGCTGTTGTTGTTGTTAATAGTCCTAATCGTTGTGTGAGAGTATCTCTGGAACACTTTTGGCCAGTGTTTCTCTCTGCTTGGCTCACACCCACTGAAGTTTCGGTTCTCAGTTTAGATGTCACTTCTTATGGGAAACATTCCCCAAGAGCTCCGTATCCTATCTCTTAAGTTAGTTGCCACAGTAGCCCTCTTTGCTTCCTGTATCATGGAACTTCCTGCGTTTGATTGTAGTTCGCTTGTTTAATTGTCTGATGCTTCTCTCCGGTGTTGAATTCCATGAAAGCAGGAATCTCTGTCTTGAAATGTCTGTCGTGATCACTCTTCTCTCCTTGGGACCTGGCTCTGAGTAGAGGCAGTGGTTGGAATGTGCACCTTTAGGTTTAAATGAGCATTCCCATTGTACTGGAAGGTGCAGCCTGGGCTTTGTAGATAAAACGTGTGAAATCAAATCCCAGGGATGAGATGTACTAGCTTCTGGATTTTGAACCAGGTATTTTATTTGTCCCAGTCTTGATTTTCACTTCTTTAAAATGGGGATAATGGTATCTGCCTCGTCGTCCTAAGACTTTTGTAACAATTGAAAGAGCATAGATTGAAGAGCCAGTTCTAGCCAATAAACATGAATAAAATGAGTGAGAAGAAAGGGGGACAGAACTTTCAACATTGTCAGTCTGGTTGGCAATGGCATTGATTTAAGATTAAAAACAGGAGAAACAGACTTCAGGAAGTTCGGAAAGGAGAATGTTGACTTCGATTTGGGGCTTATTGAAGGCCAAGGGCTGTGTGTGTGGGGGGGTGCTTTCATGTTGTGATATCCTGGAGACAGTTTGCAGTGTCGGTTTGGGCTGGAGATGAGGATTTGGGCGTTATCTTTAAGGAGCCTGTTATAAGAAGATGAGATTGCCTAAAGAAAGACTGCTTTAAAGAAGCAGGAAGAGGAAGAAGGGCTGAGAATGTCTGCTATTAAAGAAAGGCCTGAAACTGACTGGCAAGGAGGGAGCATAGGCTAGAGGAATATAAGGGAGGGGATGTTACCAAACCCAAGGGAAGAGAGGATTTTGAGAAAGAGGTGCAGGTAACTATGCCCACTGCTTCCCAAAAGGCCAAAGAGGATGATACTGCATTTTAGTAGATGGAGTTGGTCACTGACCTTGGGAAGAATCGTGTCAGTAGAATGGCAGTGATAGAAGCCGCAATCAGAGTGGGGGTCAGGGCAGAAGAACCGTCGGACTTCTCGGCATTTTCTTCTGTGGTTCATCAGGAGGTTTGGTAGGGAAAGGAACGATGCAATGGGACGATAGATGGAGTGGGAAGTAGGAAGAGCCACGCAAGAGTTTTAATAATTTTTTAAGGTGGCAGGATTTTTTTTTTTTTAAAGTCTGAGATAACATAAACACACAGGATGAGGAGAAGAGACCCAGGGAGAGAAAGAGGTCGCTTGCAGATGTAAAATAGAACTGTGGTGGCTGTCACATAACTCCAGGGACGGCAGGAAGGAATGAGGCCATGAGGACAGGCAAAATTATGTGTCTTTTTCATCTATTTGTAAACTTTGGTTAAGGTGTAATTAAATAAAATGTATCAGACACCCATGTGGTGTTTCGTAATTGCACACACGTTTATTTCTCTACAACTCATAACCCATTTAATTTAAACTTCGAATAACCTTGTGAGCTGGGTACGATTACTCTATTTTGTAGTTGGGGAAACCGAGGCACAGGGAGGTTTCAGTGGACACAGCTAGTAAGTGGTAGAGACAGGATTTGAACCAGTGAAATCTGATTTTAGAGCCTGAGCTCTTAACCATTATTTTAACCTATGTTCTTTTCCCCCTGTGTTGGGAGGCTACTTAAAGAGATACCTAGTTCATCTGCAGATAAAATCTGAATAAATAAGTGGAAAGCCTGATCTTCTGGTTATTGCATCTTGGATGGGAGTTGTGTATTTTACAGCATAATGAGATTCTACACTCGATGCTTGAGTTAGGTTGCAAGACTTAGCATATTTGTAGAATAAGAATAACTTTATTAGAATGATGATTCCTTTTTTATCAGAAAAGCCAGCAATGGTGATTTTTTTATTAGTGATCTAATTGGACGAGGCACCTTGTGAACAAACGATGCGCGTATTAAAATAAGAGTAAATACGTGCTGATGAAGTTAGAGAGTTTTATGAATGCCTCAATCAGGAAATTTTGATAATAAAGAGTGTGTATTGTGCTTTCCAGAATCCTGGGGACGGATAAATGAAAACCTAAAGAAACATCGGCTTTGCGTTCTAAAACTCTAAAAGAGTTGTGAGATAACTTATTCTTTCAGGTATTTGTTCTTTAACTTTTCATAACTGTTAGGCAAAACTAATAGTTGATATAGCTCTGTCAGCAGCTAAGGGATCTTTCTTGTTGTTGTTGTTGTTAAAGAAATATATCGTGTCTTGTATAATTCACTGGTGGCTCCACAAGGGAAAGTATTTAATGTGTGATTATGCAGCACTGGCTGTGGAAACAGCGGAGAGTCAGAAAGGGACGGTAGAGAGCTAAGTATTATTAAATGGACAGTCACAGAGGTCACTTACTGATGTCTTTACTGCAACATTGTGTACATCTCCTTTCCCATGGCAGGTTGTTTGATCATGGTTTAATGGCTAAAGCTTTGTAAAATTACAAAGAAGTCAGAAATCCTACTGGTCTCAAGTGTTATTATTTACAATTGGGCTGCTAGCAAGAAAGTGCTTAGTTTGATCATACGGATGCTAAGCTGGGCAAGACACAAAGTGAAATCTCATGGAGCTCTGTCCTCTAACCTTTGAGTAGACTGGTAAGGTGTAAAATTTCAAGGTGGAAAGTTCCTTGAAGATTGAAATGCGATTGAGGGAATGTGACTTTTTCATCTAAGCAGGTGGAGAGGGGAATTGCTCTCCTCTTGGAAATGTAAGGGGTAAATTATTAGGTCCTTGGAGCTAAGCATGTGGGTACAATGACACTAAAGGAATCTTAATTAATCTGTTACCTCTCTTTTGTGGTTTGGATTTGTACTGCCTTTGTTCTTGTATTCACCTACAAAATTATGGGCAGGATTTTGATTGTGAAGTAGATTATGGTAGATTATATATATATATATATATATATATATATATATATGTATATACATATGTATATATATATGTATATTCATATGTATATATATATACACACACACATATATACATATATATGTGTGTGTGTTATATATATATGTATATACATATGTATTTTCAGTAGAATACTTGGAGGTGGCTCAAGGAAACTATAGTTTATAAGGTAGTTCTTTTTGAAGCCAAAAGAAGTTAGAATTGTTCTAAGCCATTATCCTAGAGTAAAGCGTCCAACATTTTATTTTGTTAGAGGTACTTATTGCTTTGGTATTAATAATTTATTCTTTAGATGTGTAAACTGCTCTTCTTCCAAACTTCCAGGCCTTTCCACAGTCAGTCCCCAACCTTTATGCCTTTTTAGGTCTTGTTAGCTGATTTTCATCATAGGAACTTTTTTCTTCATGAAACTTTCTTTTCCTTTTGACACTTGGACTACATGCTTAAAATTGATGATTGTAGGTGGTTGGAACTTAAGATCAAGTTGGTGAGACAAATAGGTTTTATTAAATTTTTTTTTTCAACGTTTATTTATTTTTGGGACAGAGAGAGACAGAGCATGAACGGGCGAGGGGCAGAGAGAGAGGGAGACACAGAATCGGAAACAGGCTCCAGGCTCTGAGCCATCAGCCCAGAGCCCGACGCGGGGCTCGAACTCACGGACCGCGAGATCGTGACCTGGCTGAAGTCGGACGCTTAACCGACTGCGCCACCCAGGCGCCCCGACAAATAGGTTTTGATACATATCTGTGTGGAATACTTGGGAAAGCATGAATTATAGTGAAAGGTGCTGTCTTAGGGAGGACAATTTAAAAGTGCTGAAAAGCATAGTGTTACAGCTTGATGCAAGGACCAAGTAATTTGTTAGAAAGGTGCTCATAATAAAAGAGTGAAAGAGAAGTGAGAATTCTAATTAGTGAACTTGCGTAAAGCCCAGATTCATTGTCTTTACATGGACACCAAGTACAGATTCTTCGATCTGGAACAGGCAAAGATAAATACTCCAGCAAAAAATGGACAAAAGTCATGAACAGGCATTTCACAAAAGAGCTACTGCAAATGGCAGTTAACATATGAAAAGTTATGCAACCTGATTACTCAAAGAAATGTAACTTAGAGTGAACTTGGTTTTTCATTTATCAACCTGTCAGAGATTGAAAAGTTTGATAATAATTGATGTGTGAGTAAATTAAGAAATGGGTATTGTCTGTTAATGGGCATGAAATGGATACCGTTTCCCTGGAGGGCAATTTCACAATATGAAATTTATGTACTCTTAAAAGAGTACACCTTTTGACCTAGTGAATCTCCTGCTAAGAGTTTTTGTCATAAAGAAATCATCTGTGCCTTCTTGTCAGATGGTGCAGTAGGCTTATAGCTTGTGTATGCCTTTTGCTCCAAATCCATGTCAGTGAATGATAGCACATTAAAAGAATAAAAGATAAAAGAGAGTCATAGTTGGGCTTACAGACAGGATATTGTTGTGGATCAGAAAGAGTACCAAACGAAAAGCAATAAACTGGATTGAAGGCATCGTCCTTCAAAGCCTTCAGGTATGGAAATAAAAAGCAGCCATTTGTGAGTTTAGGTCCTGTGGGGTTATGGGAACTAAAAGTTTACTCCTTGAGGCGGAGCCAGAACTAGGTTCACGGTGTGCAGTGGGGGGTGGGGGGTGGTGGAGAGGAGGTGAAGTTGTATGTCTCATAAAAGGAGACTCAGAAAAGACTAACATGTCGGGGATGGGGGGTAGCTTAAATGGGGCTATGGGTGTTGAGCGGGAGAAGATAGGTAGACCTTCAAGAATAGAAGGTTTGGTACTTTACTCAGTGTGGTCATGAGTAATGGGGGAGGGAATGTGGTGCTTCAAATCACCATTATATGAACTTGGTCTTGGCCTGGTGGTGTTAGGGGTGCTCGTGGAGGCAACTACAGAATCACTGTGAGGGAAAGGTGAACACAGATGGAGAGAGGGAGGAAGGGAAAAAAGAGCAAAGACAAAAAAAGCCATCCATGGAGAATTAGCCCTCCAATCAAAGTACCGAAATACATACAGGCAACAGATGCTACTAAAGATAGCTGATAGATGCAACAGTGAGGACAAAAAATTCACTGCAGAGGAGATTAATTTTATAGGAAAGTCAATGACTAAAATAAGCATGTTCAGGAAATTCAAAGAGATAAGTAGATGCATCACATTAATAAAAATGAAAATTTGTAAAGCTCCCAAATATGGAGAAATGGAATAGGGACAGCTATACATGAAAAAGAGCTAGTTCTAAAATTTGGAAATGAGAAGTGATGCCATAGAAGTAATAAATGCAATAGATGGGGTGAACTTTAGATAGAATTAAAACGAGAATTGGTGAAGTGGAGGAGAGTACTAAGGAATTCACCCAGAAGATAGCATGAAGAGACAAAAGATTAAGAGAGGGAGGAAAGGGGGAGAGAGAGAGAGGGAGACAGACAGATAGGACAGAGAGAATGAGAACGTGAGAACAACACATTTAGGAGACTTGCAGGATATATTGAGAGGGTCCAACATATGTCTATTAGGAGTTCCAGAAAAAGACAGTGAAGGTCATGATGGAGAAGCAAAATGTGTAGAGCTAAGAGTTGAGAATTTTCCTTATATAAAGAAAAACATGAGTCTTCAGATACTTTGAAGCAGGACCATCATTTTGAAACTGTAGAATATAAGAGATATAAAGAAAAAAAATCCTTGAGATTTGCCCCCCCCCACCCCCAAATTCAGGTTCTTTACAAAAGAAAGATTCATATTAGAAACACTAGAGGCCAGAAGACAGGAGAACAAAATATTCAAAGTGCTAAGGGAGGATTATTGTTAATTTCAGTTTGGTTTTTTTTTTTAAACTGAGGTAGTCTTTGATTCAAGAATAATGAAAAGAAGATAATTTTGGTCATAAAAAAGCTGAGGAGAGTTACGGTCCTTGGACTCTCACTAGAAGTGTTAAATGTTACAATTTAGTAAGAACAAAAAAGCCAGAGGGAAAGTGTTTGATACAGCAAGCAAGGGGGAGCATAGAAATGGATGGAAAAGTCATTGACTTATTGATTTAAAATACTACTTCCCTGTTTTTAAAATAAACACAAAACTATAACTTGAGATGACAGTAATTGATGAGAAGGTAAAAAAGGAAGAAGTAAGCTCTGTGTGATCCAGCATTAGAGACTAAATGAGGATACATTCCTGATTTCTCTGAATGATTAAAAAAAAGGTACATTTGAGAGCTAACTTAGGTGAAATGGATACATATTTAGAAAAATGCAAACTACTTAAATTGATCGCCTCAAGAAGCAGTAGGACGTTTCCCTAAAATGGTTTGTGGGTGAGATCGAACCCCACGCCGGGCTGTGTGCTGACAGTGCGGAACCTGCTTGAGATTCTCTTTCTCCCTCTCTCTCTGCCTCTCCTGGACGTTCTCTCTCTCTCTTAAAATAAACTAAAACCAAAACAAAACAAAACACCAGTTTATTGAGGTATAATTGACGTAAACTGTACACATTTAAATTATGCAACGTGGTGAGTTTGAGATTCATCCATGCTGTGTACAGCAATAATTCATTTTTTTGATTTTTTTTTCAACGTTTATTTATTTTTTTTTGGGACAGAGAGAGACAGAGCATGAACGGGGGAGGGGCAGAGAGAGAGGGAGACACAGAATCGGAAACAGGCTCCAGGCTCTGAGCCATCAGCCCAGAGCCTGACGCAGGGCTGGAACTCACGGACCGCGAGATTGTGACCTGGCTGAAGTCGGACGCTTAACCGACTGCGCCACCCGGGCGCCCCTAGAGTTAATTTTTATATGTGGTGCAAGATGTGGATTAAATTTCTTTTCCTATTAGTTTATTTTTTAAACATTAAGTTAAAAATTTAATGTTTATGGGGCGCCTGGGTGGCGCAGTCGGTTAAGCGTCCGACTTCAGCCAGGTCACGATCTCGCGGTCCGTGAGTTCGAGCCCCGCGTCGGGCTCTGGGCTGATGGCTCAGAGCCTGGAGCCTGTTTCCGATTCTGTGTCTCCCTCTCTCTCTGCCCCTCCCCCGTTCATGCTCTGTCTCTCTCTGTCCCAAAAATAAATAAACGTTGAAAAAAAAATTAAAAAAAAAATTTAATGTTTATTTATTTTTGAGAGAGAGGCAGAGAGAGAGAGCGCGCGCAAGCGAGCTTGGGTAGGGGAGAGAAAAAGAGAGACAGAGACACAGAATTCGAAGCAGGCTCCAGACTCTGAGCTGCCAGCACAAAGCCCGACATGGGGCTCGAACTCAGAAGCCACAAGATCATGACCTGTGCCGTAGTCAGAAGCTCAAAGGACTGAGCCACCCAGGCGCCCCTAGTTTTTATTTTTTTAATTTTTTAAATTTTATTTTAATGTTTATATTTGAGAGAGAGAGAGAGAGAGAGAGGGAGGAGGGGGAGGGGTAGAGAGAGAGGGAGACACAGAATCTGAAGCAGGCTCCAGGCTCTGAGCTGTCAGCACGGAGCTTGGCGTGGGGCTTGAATTCCTGAACCGTGAGATCATGACCTGAGCTGAAGTCTGGTGCTTAACCAACTGAGACACAGGTGCCCCAATAGTTTTTTGTTGTTGTTGTTTTTAATATGAATATATTATTCTTCAAGAACTGTTTGTTGGAAGTATTTTCTTCCTGCACTGAAATAACTAAGAATCTTTGTCAAAAATCCAGTGACCACAAATAGATGCGTCTGCTTTTGGATTCTGTTTTCTTCTGTTTATCTATTTGTTTGCCTTTATGCCAGTACCACAGTACCTTGATTTCTAGTTTTATATAAGGATTGGGGGTAGAATGAAGTCCTTCAAGTTTATTTTTCTTTTGCAAAGTTATTTGCCATTTCAGGTCTTTGCATTTCCATATACAATTTAGAAGTATCGTGTCGATTTTTCCAGAAAAAGCCTACAGGGATCTTGAATTGGGATTGCATCATTTTGGGGACAGTTTGACATTTTATTGAATCTTCTGGCCTGTGAACATAGCGTATCTACACATTTATTTAGAAATTCTTTAATTTCTTTTAGCAATGTTTTATTTTATTTTATTTTATTTTATTTTATTTTATTTTATTTTATTTTATTTTATTTTATTTTTTTCTTGTATAAATCTGGAAAACGTTTTGCCTGATTTATCCCTAACTAGCTTTTAATTTTTCATATTATTGTAAGTGGTATTTTAAAAAAAATTTCAATTTTATGTAGCTGGTTGGTAGTTTTCTAGAAATATAATTGACTTTTGTATGTTGATCTGGCCACCTCATCCTGCAGCTTGTATCCTGCAACCTTGATTAACTTATTAGTTCTAGTTGCTTTTTTTTTTTTTTTATAGAACCTGTGTGATATTCTATACAGGTGCTTATGTGATATGGAGATAAAGACAGTTTTATCTGATCTGTTATTCTTTCTAGTCTGTGCCTTTCATTTCTTTTTCTGGCCGTACTGCACTGGCTAAAAACCTTCAGTACAATCTTGAATAGAAGGATGACAACGGACATCCTTACCTTTTTCCTGATCATACGGTGAAATCATTTAGTCTCTCATTGCTAGGTACAATGTTAGCTTTATGATTTTACAGATTCTGTTATCGGGTTGACGAAGTTCTCTAGTTTGCTGAGCATGGTTAGCGGGATGGATGTTGGGTATTGTCTAATGTTTTTACTCTATCAATTCACATCACCATGTGGTTTTTCTTTCTTTGCTGTCAGTAAAGCTGATGATTCATAATATGAATTATGTCGATTTTAGAATGTTAAATGGCATTTCTGGGCTAATGCTTGCTTGGTGATGATGTATTATTTTTTTATGTGTTGTTGGATTCAGTTTGCTTTTTTATTAATAATTTGTATATTCATATTCCTGAGGGATACTGGTCTATAATTTTATTGTAATAATTCTGCTTGGTTTTGGGATTGAGTTTCATTAATGTTTTGGATAAGTTTGTAAAGAATTGATATTTCTCTATGAAATGTTTGGTAGAATTTGACAGTGAAGGTTCTGAGGTTAGAGTTTCCTTTGTGGGAAGCTTTTAAAATACAAATTCAACTTCGTTATTAGATACAATGCTATTCAGGTTATCTTCTTGACTGAACCTGGGTAATCTGTGTCTTTTTCAGAGTTTTTCTGTTTTGTTTAAGTTTTAGAATTTATGTTCGTCAGTTCATAATATGTCTTTATTTACCTTTTCATTGGCATGTCGAGACTTAAGTGGGCTTCCCACCCCCCAACCCCACCCCCCTTTATCAATATAGCTAGAGATTGTAAATTTTCTTTCCTCAAAGAACTGGCTTCAGGTTTCATTGATTTTTTTTTTTTTTTTTTTTTTTTTTTTTTACTTTTCTGTTTTCTATTTCATTGATTTCTACTCTGGTATTTTATGATTTTCTTTCGTCTGCTTACTTTAGGTTTCATTTCCTCCTCTTTTTCTATTTTCTCCAGGTGGAAGCTGAGGTCATTGATTTGAAACCACTTTTCTTTTTTTAGTATAGGCATTTAGCTACAGTTGCATCCCAGAAATTTTGAATTTTTTTTTTCATTTTTATTCAATTTAAAGTAGTTTCTAATTTCTTGTTTGGTTTCTTTTTTGACCCATGGATTATTTAGAAGTGGACTATTTAGTTTCCAGGTATTTGGGGAGTTTTTAGATCCATTTCGATTGTTGTTATCTAGTTTCATTTTGTTCAAGCACTGCAGCCCCCCTCCCTCTCCCGGCTTTATTGAGTTATAATTGGCATACAACATTGTGGAAGTTAAAGGTGTAAACTGTGCTGATTTGATATATGTAAATATTAAAACATGATTACCACAATACAGTTAATCCAAATTTCCAACCTCTGTATCTTACATAATTACTTTTTTTTTTTTTTTTTTGGTGAGAATATTTAAGATCTACTCCCTTAGCAACTTTCAGTATTGTTAACTAGAGTTGTCATGCTATACGTTAGATCCCTAGAGTTTATTTGTCTCATAAGTAGAAGTTTGTACCCTTCAACTAACATTTTCCCATTTTCCACCTCCCCACCCCAGCCCCTGGCAACCACCATTCTTCTCTCAGTTTCTATAGTCTGGCCTTTTTATGTTCCACATATAAGGGAGGTCATACAATATTTGTCTTGTATCTTCCTGACTTTGCATAATGCCCTCAAGGTTTATCCATATCATCCCAAGTGAAAGGATTTCCTCCTTTCTCGTGGCTGAATAACATTCCATTGTGTATATATATACACCACATTATCTTTACCATTCATCCATAGATGGACACTTAGGTTGTTTCCATATCTTGGCGATTGTAAATAATGCTGCGGTAAACATGGATGTATAGATACCCCTTTGAAATCCTGATTTCATTTTGGATTTTGTTTGGACATGTACCTAGAAGGGGGATTACTATATCATATGGGAGTTCTATTTAAAAAAATTTTTTTTAATGTTTATTTATTTTTGAGAGAGAGGAGGAGAGAGAGAGAGAGAGAGAGAGAGAGAGAGAGAAAGAGAGAAAATGAATCAGAAACAGGATCCAGGCTCTGAGCTGTCAGCACAAAGCCTGATGTGGGACTCAAACCCACAAACCATGAGATCATGACCTGAGCCCAAGTCAGATGCTTATCCAACTGAGCTCCCAGGCGCCCGGGGGAGTTCTATTTTTAATTTTTTGAGGAATCTCCATATTATTTTCCATAGTGGCTTTATCAGTTTACATTCCTGCCAACAGTGCTTAAGGGTCCCCTTTCTCACCAAGACTTGTTATCTCTTCTCTTTTTGACAATAGCCTTTCTCAAAGATGAGAGGTGATACCTCATTGTGGATTTGATTTTCATTTTCCTGATGATTAGTGATGTTGAGCAACTTTTTATGTTCCTCTTGGCCATTTGTATGTCTTCCTTGGATAAGTTCTGTTCAGGTTCTCTGCCCTTTTTAAAATCAGCTAATTAAAAAAAATTTTTTTTAATGTTTATTTACTTTTCAGAGAGAGAGAGAGAGAGAGAGAGAGAGCGAGCAGGCGAGGGGCAGAGAGGGGGAGACACAGAATCCAAAGCAGGCTTCAGGCTCTGAGCTGTCCGCACAGAGAGCCTGACATGGGGCTCCAACTAATGAACCGCAAGATCATGACCCAATCTGAAGTCAGATGCTTAACCAACTGAGCCACCCAGGCTCTCCAAATCAGGGTTTAAAAAAAAAAAAAAAAAAATTGCTATTGAGTTGTATGAGTACCTTATATATTTTGGATAATAACTCCCTATCAGAGAGATGGTCTGTAAATACTTTTTCCCATTACATAGGTTGACTTTTCATTTTGTTCATTGTTTCTTTTGCTGTGCAGAAGCTTTGTAGTTTGATACAATCCCACTTACTTTATTTTTTATTTTTGCTTTTGTTGATGTTCCTTTTGGTGTCCATACTCCCAAAATAATTGCCAAGACCAATGTCAAGGAGCTGTTTCCTGATTTTTCTTCTGGGATTTTTATGATTTCAGGTTTTATTTTTAAGTATTTAATCCATTTTGAGTTAATTTTTGTGGCCTGTGTAAGGTAGAAGTCCAGTTCCATCCTCTGCGTGTGATTATCCAGTTTTCCATTAATTGGTGATTATCCAGCACCATTAATTGAAGTGACTGTCCTTTCTCCATTGAGTATTCTTGGCTACTTTGTCAAATATTAATTGGTCACATATAGGAAATTTTATTTCTGGGCTGTTGATTCTTTCCCAGTGCTCTCTGTGTCTGTTTTTATGCCAATAACATAGTGTTTTTATTTCTGTAGCATTGTAGTATGGTTTGAAATCAGGAAAAATGAGGCCCCCCAACTTTGTTCTTTCACAGGATTGCTTTGACTGTTTTTGGGTCTTTTGTGGTCCCTTGTAAGTTTAGGATTGCTTTTTTATTGTTGTGAAAAAAGCCAGTAGAATTTTGATAGGGATTGCATTGAGTCTGCGGAAGGCTTTGGGCTGTATGCACATTTTAGCAGTATTCTTCTCATCCATGAACATGGGATACCTTCCATTTATTTCTGTCTTCATTTTGTTTTATCCAAGTCTTATAAGGTATACAAATCTTTCATATCCTTGGTTAATTTAATCTTAAGTATTTTATTGTTTATGTTGTTATTATAGGGTTATTTATTTTTTTCCCAATATTTCATTGTTAGTGTA
Organism: Prionailurus bengalensis; assembly: GCF_016509475.1. Taxonomy (NCBI): domain Eukaryota; kingdom Metazoa; phylum Chordata; class Mammalia; order Carnivora; family Felidae; genus Prionailurus; species Prionailurus bengalensis. Next base: position 31,827,861 of record NC_057352.1, read on the forward strand.
GAGAAACATGATAAATTTTTATGTGCTGATTTTGTATCCTGCAACTTTACAGAATCTATTTATTCTAACAGTTTTTTGCTAGAGTCTTTAGGATCTTTCTGTTCATAAGATCACACCAGCTACAGCAAGAGACAACTTTGCTTCTTCCTTTTTGATTTGGATGTCTGTTATTTCTTTTTCTTGTCTAATTGTTCTGAGTAGGACTTCCAGTAATATGTTGAATAACAGTGGTGAAAATAGACAGTTTTGTCTTGATTTTAGAAGAAAAGCTTTGAACCTTTCTTCATTGAGTATGATGTTAGCTGTGGGCTTGTCCTGTATGGCCTTATTATGTTGAGGTACATTTTTTTTCTATATCAAAACTTTTACCATGCCAAGGGTGTTCTGTTTTGTCAGAGGCTTTTTTAAAGCATTTAATGGAAAGATCATATGATTTTTATCTTACATTTTATTAACGTGGTTTTTAAACTTATTTATTTTTACTAAACTTCCGTGTATACATGGTATATATACCACTTGATTATAGTGTATGATTCTTTTAATGTGCTGTTGAATTTGGTTTGCTAATATTTTTGGTAGAATTTTTATGTCTGTATTCTTCAGGAATAATGGCCTGTAGTTTTTTGTTGTTTTGTTTTCTTGTAGCATCCTTCCTGGGCTCTGGTATCAGGGCAGTGTTGGCCTTGTATAATGAGTTTGGGAGTGTTCTTTCCCTTTTAATGTTTTGGAAAAATTTGAACAGCATTTACATCAATTCTTATTTAAATGTTTGGTAGATTAACCAGTGAAACCATCTGATGCTGGGCTTTTCTTTGTTGGGAGGTTTTTGATGATTTATTGAACCTTTTTACTTGTTATTAGTAATGCTCAGATTTTTTTGTTTCTTCATGATTCGGTCTTGGTAGGTGACCGTTTCTAGTAATTTATGCATTTATTATAGATTATTCAATTTCTTGGCATATGATTGTTCATAGTAGTCTCTTATAATCCTTTCTATTTCTGTGCCATCAGTTGTAATGTCTCCTCTTTCATTTCTGATTTATTTGAGTTTTCTTTTTTTTTTTCTAGTTGGTGAGCTAAAGTTTTGTCAATTTTGCTTGTCTTTAAAAATAAATAAGCTCTTAGTTTTGTTGTTCTTTTCCATTGTTTTTTGGACTCCATTTCATTTATTTCAGCTCTGATCTTGGTAATTTCCTTCTTTTGCAAACATGGACTTAGTTCTTGTCTAGGTGTAAAGTTAGGTTCGTTATTGAAGATCTGTTTTCTTAATGTAAACATTTATCACTATAAATTTTCTTCTCAGAGCTGCTTTTGCTACATACCATAACTTTTGACATGTTGTTTACATTTTTGTTTGTTTCAAGTTATTTTTGAAAGTCCTTTTTGGGGGTGCCTGGGTGGCTCAGTCGGTTAAGTGTCTGACTTTGGCTCAGGTCATGATCTCGCTGGCCATTGAGTTCGAGCCCCGCGTCGGGCTCCGTGCTGACAGCTCAGAGCCTGGAGCCTGCTTTGGATTCTGTGTCTCCCTCTCTCTACCCCTCTCCCTCTAGTGTTCTGTCTCTGTCACTGTCTCTCAAAAGTAAATAAACATTAAAAAAATTTTTTTAAATCTTTTTTGATATATTCTTTGACCAGTTGGTTGTTCAGGAGTGTGTTATTTAATTTGCTATTTGTGGATTTTTCAGCTTTCCTTTTGTTATTGATTTCTGGTTTCATACCATTCTGGTTGAAAAACATGCCTGGTATCATTTTTTTTTTTTTTTAAGTAGCTAAGACCTGTTGTCTAACATATGGTTTGTCTTAGAGAATGTTCTATATGCGCTTGAGAAGAATGTGTATTCTGCTGCTGTTGGATGGGATGTTCTATATATGTTAGGTCTATTGGGTTTAAAATATGGTTCAAGTTTAATGTATTCATATTGATTTTCTAACAGGATGATTTATCCATTGTCGAGATGGGGTATTGAAATCCCCTACTATTATTATATTGTTGTCTATTTCTCTCTTCAGGTCTGTCAGTATTTGCTTAATGTATGTAGGTGCTCCAATGTTGGGTGCATACATATTTATGGTTGTTATATTCTCTTGATGAGTTGACCCCTCTATCATTATACAGTGACCTTCTTTGTCTCTTGTAACAGTTGAATTAAAGTTTATTTCTTGTATATATAGCTTTCCCTTTTCTTTTTTGGTTTCCACATTGCATGTACTATCTTTTTCCATCCCTTTGAGCCTATGTGTGTCTTTAAATCTTTAGTGTGTCTCTTGTAGGCAGCATATAGTTGTATCTTTTTTTTTTCAAGTCCACTTAACCACTCTATGTCTTTCGATTGGACAATTTAATCCATTAACATTTAGAATAACTATGAATAGGAAAAGAGTTACTAATGCCATCTTATTAATTGTGTTTTGGCTCTCTTGTAGTTCCCTTGTTCCTTTCTTCTTCTCTTGGTGTCTTCCTTTGTGTATTGATACCTTCCTATAGTGGTATGCTTTGATATGCTTCTCTTTATGTTTGTGTATCTATTATAAGTTTTGGCTTTGTGGTTACTGTGAGGCTTCCATAAAAGATTTCATAGATATAATAGACTGTTTTATGCTGATAACAATTTAACTTCAACTGCATACAAAAACTCTACCCTTTTATTCTTCCCTTTTTATAAAAGTTTTTGATGTCACAATGTATCTCTTTTTATATTGTGTATATATTAACAAATTATTGTAGCTATAGTTACTTTAATGCTTTTGTCCTTTAGTCTTTTTGCTAGAGATCACTGGCTAGCACAAATTAGAGTTATATTACAGTATAACTGTAATTAAGTTCTGAATTTTACTACGTACTTTAATTGTATGTTGTATATTTTCATGTTACTAAATAGCGTCCTTTCATTTCAGCTTGGAGTCTTTATTTAGCATTTCTTGTAAGGCATACCTAGTAGTGATGAACTCACTCAGACTTTGTTTGGGAAAGTCTTTGTTTTTTCTTCATTTTTGAAGGATGTCTTTGCTAGGTAAAGTATTTTTGATAGTTTTGGTTGGCATTTTTTTCAGTATCTTGAATATAACACCCCACTTTCTCTTGGTCTGTAAGGTTTCTGCTGAGAAATTCACTCATAGCCTTGTAGGAGTTACCTTGTAGGTGACAAGCTTCTCTTGCTGCTTTTAAAATTCTCTCTTTGGGGCACCTGGGTGGCTCAGTCAGTTAAGTGACTGATTCTTGGTTTGCTCAGGTCATGATCTCATGGTTCATCGGTTCAAGCCCTGAGTCAGGCTGTGCACTGACAGCAGGGAGCCTGCTTGGGAATCGCCCTCTCTTTCTCTCTCTCTGCCCCTCCCCCATGCTCTCGCTCCCTCTCTCTCCCTCTCTCTCTCAAAATAAATAAATAAACTTAAAAAATTCTCTCTTTGACTTTGACTTTTTGACAGTTTTATTATAATGTGTCTTGGATTAGACCTTTTTGATTTGAATCTGTGTGAGGACCCTAAGAACATTGTGAATTTGGATGGATGGCCAAATTCTTTCCCAGATTTGGGAAATTCTCAGACATTATTTCTTGGCATATGCCTTCTACCTACTTTTCCTCCTTAGAGTCCAGTAGTTACATACTGCTTCTCTTGATGGTATCTCATGGTTTACATGGGCTTTCCTCACTCCTTCATTTTTTTTTCCCTTGTTCTCCTTTATTTGGATAATTTCAGGGATCCTGTTTTCTCCTTCACAGATTCTTCTGCTTGATCTGTTCTGTTGTTCATACTGTTGTTGGTTTTTTTGTTTGTTTGTTTTTTTAAATTTCATTCATTTTATTCTTCAGCTTCATACTTTGTTTGGTCCCATATCATTTCTGTCTCTTTGTTTAACTTCTCATTTTGTGCATGTACGTTTTTCTTAATTTCATCGAATTATCTCTCTTTGTGTTCTCATAGCTTATTGAGCTTGCTTAAAACAGCTACTTTGAATTCTTTAATGGGCATATCACAGATCTCCATGTCTTTAGAGCTGGTTACCAGAAAATTACTGCATTTCTTTTGATAGTGTCACGTTTCCCTGACATTTCATATTCCTTGAAGTCTTGCATTGCTGGATCCTCCAATATTGACTGACTGACTTCCAGAGAGAAATACCTTCTGTCAGCCCTACTAGGGATTCTGAGGCTTTCTCGAACCTTCTACGGATACCCCTGTACACTTATTGGTCTCTCTTGTGATGCAGTTGTTGGTCTTGTATGTCTTCTCTCAATCCTGCAAAGCACCGGACTGAGTACTGACTGCTTCCCTTGTGCTTTTTCAAGGGAAGTGCTAAATACTCAGGTTTGTGATCTCTCCTTGATCCACAGATTTGGAACGGCTTTCTGTGCATACTTCCCAGCTGTCTGGAATGGCTTGTTCTTGTCACTTTTAGGAGTGTGCACAGGGAGCGTGCAGAATGGAGGTTTGTGGGTGAGGACTGTGGAGCACTGTGGGTTCCCATGGGCCAGTTGGAGGGATCAGATCAATGGGTGGGGTGACCCCAGCACCTGTGGTTTGGCCTTCCAATGAAGTCCATGGTATGGTTAATAGCAATTGTCCCTTTATTATGTGTATTTGAAGCCTTGACTATTGTTCTCCCAGGTGCTCCCTACCCCCCAGTTATAAAGGTCACCACTTGGTACTCTCAGTGAGATGAGAGAAAAATAGGCCTCTTTGGCAGCATCCCATAATACCTGGAGAAACTGGGTGCTCGTTCACACAGTTTCACTTGATACCGTGGGAAAAATCATGGCCTAACAAGAGTATTGGGTACTCTTTGCGCTAACTTGTGCCCCACTGTGGGAGAAATAATGTGGGTAAAGTCAAACAAATTGTGCCTCTTACCCTTTTGACGTGTCTAGTCGTGGCTTTGTCTTGCTCCAGTGGTGTGCTGGAACTTCTCCACTGGACTCTTACACTTCCACAAAGGTTGTCTTTTCTGTGGATAATTGTCTAAGTCAGCGTTCTTCAGGGTTTCCTGGATCTTGGCCTAAAGGGACTGGAGCCCATTCATGGGCCACATTTGGGTTTATAGTGAACCCAGGTCTGTACATGTATTACTTGCTACACAGGTGGGCGAGACTCCTACAGGGAGTCTTGGTGTATGATGAGATCCTGTAGCTCTCACAAAGTCACCTTTATTTGTGGATGGATGCCAAATTGTTTTTGTTCAGGGGGTGTATACAATTGAGTGATGTCTTGCTCAGCTATGTTCTTGACATCATTCTCCCCCAGAGAGCATTTTTTTTTATCTTTAAGTTTATTTATTTTTGAGAGTGAGAGTATGAGCAAGGGAGGGACAGAGAGAGAGGGACAGAGGATCCCAAGCAGGCTATAGCCTGGCGCAGAGCCTGTTGCGGGGCTCAGACTCACAAACGGTGAGATCATGACCAGAGCCGAAATCGAGAGTTGGCGTGTTACCAACTGAGCCACTGAGGTGCCTCAAGAGAACGTATTTTTTAATGACCTGATTCAAAAATATGTATTCATATTTAGACATGGTCTATCTTGCCAAATGTTCTGTGTGCATTTGAGACAAATGTGTATTTTTCCATTGTTTGGTTAAGTGTTATGTAAATGTCAATTAGGTTAAGTTGGTTTATAGTGTTGTTCAAGTCTTCTATATTCTTACTGAGTGTTCTGTCTGCTTGTTCTACTGACTGTTGAGGGAAGGATATTTAAATCTTTGACTACAATTGTGAAATCACCTATTTCTGTTTGCTGTTCTATCCGATTTTACTGCATGTATTTTGTAGATCCATTGTTAGTTGCATAGATATTTAAGATTACTATGTTCTCTTGATGAATTGACTCCTTTGTCATTATGAAATAACTCTCTTTACCTCTTCTAACATTCTTTGCTCTCAAACTCATTTTGTCTGGCATCAATATAGCTCCTTCAAATTTCTTTTGATTAGAATAACTGTGGTAAATATTTTTTTCTATTCTTTTACTTTCTTAAATCTTTTATTGTCACAAAATATGTGTAACAAACATTTTACGTATACAACCTAACATTTTTAAGTGTTCAGTTTTGTGGCATTAAGTACAATCATTGTTGTAGCCATCCTTTTACTTTATATTTACTTTTACTTTATATTTACTTTATATTTGAAGTCAGTTTGTTATAGGCAGCATATAGTTGGACATTAACTTTTTTATTGTTATTTTGAAAATTTACACCCAAGTTAGTTGGTGTATCTTGCAGTAATGATTTCAGGAGTAGAATCCAGTGATTCGTCCCCTACATATAACACCCAGTGCTCAACCCAACAAGTATTCTTAGTGCCCCTCGCCCATTTAGCTCATCCCCCTACCCATAACCCTCCAGCACCCTCAGTTCTCTATATTTAAGAGTCTCTTATGTTTTGTCCCCCTCCTGGTTTTTATATCATTTTTGCTTCCCTTCCCTTATGTTCATCTGTTTTGTCTCTTCAATTCCACACATGAGTGAAGTCATGTTATTTGTCTTTCTCTGACTAATTTTGCTTAGCATAATACATTCTAGTTCCATCCACGTTGTTGCAAATGGCAAGATTTCATTCTTCTTGATTGCTGAGTAATACTCCATTGTATATATGTACCACATCTTCTTTATCCATTCATCCATCAATGGACATTTGGACTCTTTCCATACTTTGGCTATTGTTGATAGTGCTGCTATACACATGGAGGTTCACGTGTCCCTTCGAAATAGCACAACTGTATCCCGTGGATAAATGCTTAGTAGTGCAATTGCTGGGTCATAGGGTAGTTCTATTTTAATTTTTTGAGGAACCTCCATACTGTTTTCCAGAGTGGCTGCACCAGTTTGCATTCCCACCAGCAGTGCAAAAGGGTTCCTCTTTCTCTGCATCCTCACCAACATCTGTCAATGCCTGAGTTGTTAATTTTAGCCATTCTGACAGGTGCGAGGTGGTATCTTATTGTGGTTTGGATTTCTCTTTCCCTGATGATGAGTGATGTGGTGCATTTTTTCATGTGTCTGTTAGCCATCTGGATGTCTTTGGAAAAGTGTCTATTCATGTCTTTTGTCCATTTCGTCACTGGATTATTTGTTATTTTGAGTATTGAGTTTGATAAGTTGGATATTGATATTTTTAAAACATAATCTGTCAGTCTCTTCCTGTTAATTGACTTGTTTAGACTGTTTACATGTAATGTGATTATTTATATGGTTAGATTTAATTTTACCATTTTGCAATTTACCCTTTGTTTTTTTTTTTCTTGGTTTTTCCCTTTTGGATTGATTTTTCATGATTCCATTTTATCTCCCTTTTTGGCTTATTACCTGTAACTCTTTGTTGTTATTTTATGGTTGTTTTAGCATTTCTAGCATATATCTGTATCTTAATAGAGTATATTTTTAAGTAGTACTATTGCACTTCAAATGTAGTTTAAGAATCTTATAACAAAATACTTCCATTTTTCTTTGACCATTGTGGTATTGTTAGATGTTTCATTTCTACATATATTATAAACCCCACAATATACTATTGTTTTTGCTTTAAATACCTATCTTTCATAAAGATTTAAATGGTGAGGATAAAGTCATTTTATTTCCAATGTAGTTTCTATTTCTGATGTTCTTCATTGTGTCAACTCAGCTTTCTATCTAGTATCATTTTTTTTTCTGCCTTTTTAATCATTTCTTACAATGAAGCTTTGCTGGTATTCCATTATTTTTATTTTTCTGTATCTGCAAAAGTGTTTATTTCATCTTTGTTTTTGAAAGACATTTTGGCTTGGTATAGAAAGCTAGTTGACAAATACTTTTGTCAGTTATTTGAAAATGTTGTTTTCACTGTCTTCTGGCTAACATTGTTTCAGTAGGATATTTCATTTTATGATTTGTTTTTGTGTATATACTATTTCTTTGACTGCTTTTAAGCTTTTCTCTTTTCACTGAATTTAAGTAATCTGATTATATTATGCTATAGTGTTATTTCTATATGTTTTTTGTGCCTAGGGTTCTGTGAATACCTCTCTTAAATCTGTGGATTTATAGTTTTCATCAAATTGGGAAAATTTTTGGACAAGTCTTTTTCCTTTTCCCATTCTCTTGCTTGTTCTTTAGTGACTCTAGTTGCAAGTATTATACTGCTTAAAGTCATCTCATAGTTCGCCGTGATTTTTTTTTTCCAGTGTTTCCTTCTGGATAATATCCACTGATATGTTTTCATGTTCGCTCTTCTGTTCTCTGTGATATCTAATCTGCTTTGAATCCTATCCTTTATATATTTCATCTTGAACATTGAGGTTTTCCTGTCTAGAAGTATGATTCAATTTTCTTTATTTCTTCTGTTTCTCTCCTTACCATGTTCAGTCTTTCCCCAACTTTTTGAACTTACGAACTACAGTTATATCACTTTTTAAATGTACTTTTCATTTTGTCATTGTACCATTTTGGAGCCAGTTTCAATTGATTGATTTTTCTTTCCATTATAAGTCACATTACTTTGTCTTGCTTTCCATGGTTGTAGTTTTTGATTGGACACAGTTTGATCCTTTTAGTCTGATTTAAGATTTTTAAAGAAAGAACAGTCTAGGACCAATTTTGTGTTATCATTGAAACAAAGTCCTCCTGAGAATTTTTCCTGATGTTTTGTGGATTATGTGATTTTTTACTTTGGCTGGATTTTTGGTCTGCAATGACATTGGCTCCCATTATTGGCAACAACAAGACATCCTAAGAAACTTTCTTAAAAGAATTTCTTGGAGCACTGTAGAGCTACCAAAGCAGCTAAGACTTGAGTGTCTAAAAGTTGTGGTAAAAGCATTTGTTTTATATTAAAAGAAAAAAAAAAGGATGGCTTTTAATTAAAATTATTTAAGATTTTGTGTTTATATGTTCTTTTTAAGTTAAAAATTGGGCAATTCTTAAAAGATAAAATTTTTGTTGCCTCTGAATTGATATGGTGGAGTATAGCAGAAATGACCTTGTACTTGAAAATGAGAATGTGAGTTGTGATTTTCTCATGATCAGCCGTGTAATCTCTTGCCAGTCACTGTATATCCCTGGATGGGTTTTTGTTTCTTCATCTGTTCTAAAATTTTACAATAATTTTTATTTCTGTCACCAGTATAGCTAACTGAGGCATTGTATGTGTGTGTGTGTGTGTGTGTGTGTGTGTGTATACACATAAACTTTTATGAAGAGTTTTTATATGTTTCTGCTGTAGTTCACCCAAGCCAATTAATATCTGCATTTCCCATGTAGCATTAATCTGTGTCATAAAGTATAATTTGATGGGTTACACATAGGTTCTTTTATAGATAGCTCATAACTGGTAAATAAAACATATTTCCCAGAGATGAGCAAATAACAAGTAGTTGTCGAAGTTTATTGAGGGTTTTTTTTTTTTATGTGCTAGGCACTGTTCTTCGATCTCTGGATGTGTATCTTCACTTACACCTCACATGGAGCTAAGAGACTAGTTCCAAACCATTTACCTAGTTGGGTAGAACTGGTATTAGAACTAACTTGTGGCTTCTTAGCTCATGCTTTGTTATACAAACGCCTCCCCCCATTTGAATGCCATTTCCCAAATACCTGCATAGGTTATTGCTTGTAAAACACACTAATACATGCAACTGATTTTATTTCCTCTTCACAACACTCGGTGAAACAGCGTTTTACAGACGCGTAAACTAAAATCCGGAGAGGCCGATTCATTCGGGTGTACCACATGTTGGAAGTGATGAGTCTGGATTCAGATTCTCTTTTCTCCCAAATTCGGTTTATTTTCACCATGCCATTATTTTCAGCGAGGATAGGAAAGCGAATACTAAGTTTCTTCAAGTGGTTGAACTACGGTTTTTTCCCTTGCATGTACAGCAAGTATGGCATATGTGGATATGAAATATTTATTTATGCTGCTTTCGGTTTAGCTCTTTCTTACTCATCTTTGTGGTATTAGGTTTGATGCGTCTTCCTCAGGGAGGTTTTACTTACTCACACCCTGCGTAAGGACGAGGTCAATTTTCCCACTTTTATTTGAAACCCTCAGAAGATCGGATGATTATTTTTACACTGAACACTCATAAGCCTTTTTTTATTTGTGACTGCATTTCGAAAAGAATCAGAGAGCAAAATTAAATTTTTATTGAACCTGACAAAATACGATTCACAGGTTGAAAATTACGTGGAAAATGAAAAATGGATAAAGAGTTAAGAGTTGTTAGCAGCATAATCTGACGAGACTGCAGAAAATACGCTTTATTTGTAGGTGAGACACCCCCTCATATCTGGTTCATCTTTTTATGTAACTATTGTAAGATTCTCAAACCATAGCTCTCTAGGACAAGATTTGCCAGCTCAGATACAGCTTCCCTTTTCACAGCGAGTCAGAGGCTTAGGGTTGAAGTTCGACCTCCAACTTAAAAATTTTTTTTGTAATGTTTTTTTATTTATTTTTGAGACAGAGAGAGAGAGACAGAGCATGAGCAGGGGAGGGGCAGAGAGAGAGGGAGACACAGAATCGGGAGCAGGCTCCAGGCTCTGAGCTGTCAGCACAGAGCCCGATGCAGGGCTCAAACTCACAGATGGTGAGATCATGACCTGAGCCGAAGTCGGACGCTCAACCGACTGAGCCACCCAGGCGCCCCTCAACCTCCAACTTTAAATCTTTGTGGTTTCGAGTTGCAGTGTGTTTTACCTAAGGCCTTGTGTTCGCGTTGTCTTTACTCCCTGGAAGGGTGGAAATGGGTGTAGCCCCTTACAGAAAGGTCTTCATACGCTCCTCCTGCCGGGTGGGAGCGCTTGGGTTTTGCACTCTCTGGCCTTCTGTGCGGCATTTGTGAGCCGCCTGATGCATTTGACACCAGCGTGACAGCAAAGAAGCTTGTGAGCCGAGGTGTGTGCGGTCGGGCCCAGCTGTGTGGATTTATCTGTACATCAGGCCGGGGAGCGGCAGTTAGCCAGATCTGACAGTCAGCCAGGAGCACCCTGTTCGTCCACTCCAGAGTGCATTTTAATGTGTGTGCTCACCGACTGGTTGGCATTTGACACAGAGAAATTGTCAGAGCCGGGTGGTTTGTTTTTGCCTCTTTGCTCTTTGGTGTGCGGGGCTGTGAGAGTTTCCTCCCCGTATGCTTCATATGCATCACAAAAATATGCACTTTCTAAAACAGAGTAAAAAAATTCAGGGCATCATGCCTTTTCACACTGAATTTTACGTTAAGAATCAGTAGGCAGTATGTTTGAGGTAAGAAGAGGTGATATGTTGAATAGGCCACCTATTTACCTAGTTCAAAAAGCAAAAACAATGCAAATGGACTATTTGGAACAGTCTTGCTTCACCCATGTCCTCTCGTGTTCATTTCCCACCTCTGCCCTGACAGGTAACCACTTGAATAGTTTGTCACGTATCCTTTATGTTTCTGTGTGACACACAAGCACATGTCCGGCCCGTTGCCTTTTACTTCCCGAGATATTCTGGAGAGCTTTTTATTTCACTAACAGGCGAACTTCCTCATCCTTGCTTACTGTTGCATTTTATCTCATTGTGTCAATGCACCATAGTTTAGTTAACCATTCTCTGTGGGTGGATCCTTGCTTTATAGCTAATCTTTTCGTTTAGTCGAGCTGGAACATATGTATCAAAACACTTATCCTTTTAAAATCTACAATCAAGTGGTTTTTAGTACGTTTCTAAGCTTTTGTTCTACAGATAGTGGTCCAGTGGGTAAACTTGGACATACATTCTTCCGAACCCCACACAAGTACAGTAAAACCTTGGTTTGCGAGCATAATTTGTTCCAGAAACATGCCTGTAATCCAAAGCACTCGTATATCAAAGTGAATTGCAAGAACCATTGGCTCAGTTGTGATCATGTGATGCTCGGTATCACGTATTATTCATACTGTAAGGCATTGCTCATTTATCAAGTTAAAGTTTATTAGAAATGTTTGATTGTCTTGTGGAACTCTCACAGAACAAGTTACTCACAGTCCAAGGTTTTACTGTATATCCATAGAAAAGTCCTTAGAAGTAGGATTTCTGAGTCAATGGGCAGATGCATTTGAATTTTGATAGGAATTGTCAATTGCCATCCATTGATTGATATTGTACTCATTTGCACTCTTGAATATGAGAGGACTTTTTTTATTCATAGTCATGCCCAGAGTCACTTTGCCTTTTTATAAAGCAGTGTTAACTTTAAAAGGTTTTTTTCATGTTTTATTTATTTTTGAGAGAGAGACAGAGCATGAGCGGGGGAGGAGGGGCAGAGAGAGAGGGAGACACAGAATCCGAAGCAGGCCCCAGGTCTGAGCTGTCAGCACAGAGCCTGACACGGGACTTGAACCCGTGAACCGTGAGATCATGACCTGAGCTGCAGTCTGCCACTTAACCAACTGAGCCACCCAGGCGCCCTGCTAAAGCAATCTTAATTTTTCAGGAATGTGTGATGTTCATGAATTACCAGTTGAATCTAATATTAATTCCTGATTGATTTCACCAAGGCAGATAGGACCAGAATTTTTTTTAAGTTGATAAATGTTATTTTTATTTGATCTCATTAGTTAATTGGTAAAATGGTAGGCTGTGAATGTACAGAGCAGATTTCATATGTGGGGTCTTAAGTTCAGTGATTGCTGGACCTTCATTCTCTCCTGTCATATAGATATGATGATGCTCACAGTATCAAAATTGAAATTTCCAGTGGACGGAGACCATTTATATTCAGCTTGCTCTGTGGTAGGCACATTCCTATAGAATTTTATCCTTTTGATACAGCCCTTCCAAATTCTGATGTTTTATACCTGTCTGATACCCTGGACTTCAACTGAGCTGGGAAGTTGTTATTTTTATAACAGAGCTAACGTATTAATTATAAACAGAATTTCAGCTTCCATCAATCCTTGTTGACCTACAGGACAGGTCTATTGCTTTTTAATCTCATTAAGGTAGAATATTTAATTCCTTAGAGGTATTGTGCCTCTGTCGTCCTTCTTACAGACAAATTAGCTTCATAGACTCGCCTGCAGAGATCTTAAGGTGGTATTTCCAAGATGGAGTCATTTCAAGGTTTGAGATATCATATGCCTTTGAATTATTCAAGGATTTTAACAATGGGTTAATTTTTTTTTTTCTTTTTTTTGGCATTTAAGTATTCTATCTATAAAAAGGACTGGTAAAAGATTCATAGGAAAATGCAGGCTTTCCTGAGGTTGAAGTGAAAATTGAGGTGTGGATTTTGATTAGATCTGTGGTGAAGTCATAAATGTGTAAGTATATGCCTGGAAATATCATTAGTTCTTCCCGTGTCCCAAATAATGGCTAATGTTGAAAATAGATGAACCACTTAACCAATGATTAATCTAATGGTTTGTGTTAGTAGATGGGTTCTTCATAAGGGAAAACTGTTCCTTGTTTAACTGGTAAACCTGTCTTATCATTATGGATGAGAATAAAACCTACAGTCCAAGCAGAAAGCTTTCACTAAATAAATAAGACCAGGATTTTATATGAGTAAGATTTAGTGTTTTGTTTCTCGTAGATCAACTGGTTGCTATATTTCGATTCCTTTTTTCTTTATTTACCTTGGATAATTTGCAAAAGATCCAAAGAGAATTTAGGTTCTGCCCTACAGGTGTTTTCTCTGGACTACTCTGTGATGGGTTTGTGAGAGAAGGCTGCTTTCCTGGGAGAGGGGAGGGTGATAGTCAGGGCCCCCAGGTCTGGTTGAGCAGGTTGGTCACTGCATAAAGATAGTGTCCACTGGAGCAAGTAGGGGCTAAATTCCAGTTAGTGTTCACCAAGCCATGCCCTGTGGAATAGGGCTGCAATGACTCAGAGCAAGGCGTGCCCTTTTCTAATTCTTTTTTTAATTTATTTTAATTTGAGAGAGAGAGAGGGGGAGGGAGAGGGAGAGGGAGAGAGAGAGAGAAAGAATCTTAAGCAGGCTCCACACTCAGTGCAGAGCCCAACGTGGGGCTTGATCCCACAACCCTGGGATCATTACGTGAGCCAAAATCAAGAGTCGGATGCTCAATTGACTGAGCCACCCAGGCAACCCCCCCCCCCCATTTTCTAATTCTTATAAAGGTGCCAATAACAACCAGAATATGCATTTTATTGCAGTTTTATTTGAAAATCTGTTGTTTTTCTTTTGATTTTTTTTCCCTTTGAGAAATTTTCTGTAGTATGTAGATAATTCCTATGTGTATGTCTATGTGTATACACACACATATAATGCCATTTAAGCATACACACATACACGACACATACCCTCCATATATATTTGAATATAACATTAGGTATTCTTTGAAAAAATCCTTCAGAAGGAAGGTGTCACCTTATATGTCTTTGATTCTTTATAAAGCACTTTATAATATGGGGTCTTCTCTTAGTTACTTTGTTTGAACAGCGTAGTACTATTTGGGAAGACGTAAAAATGGCCTCAGACAGGGCTAGCTGTGGATGCTTTACAAACTTTTGCCATAAAATTGGAAAAGAAAAGTGAGGATGCTTTTATTAGTAATTAGTCTAGAGGTGAAAGATTACTTTCAAAAAGTAATACATAAGTAGATATGATACCAAATTAATGTTTATAGGATGAGTACATCTTCCAAATATCCTGACACTGTGTAAATGGATACTATAGTTTGCTTTGGTATTTCCAGTGTTTAGTGTCATAGATAAATTCTGTCATTATACAGACAGGAAGATTTGCTTTAGAAAACTGTATTGGATGTCTCAAAAGGTGATTCTGGTGATGAGAAAGACCTTGAGTTGAAGAAATATGTCAAGATTGGTGAATTAAATTGTTTCATGGAATATAAGAGTGAATAAAATCATGATTGCTAAATTAATGCTTTATCCAATGTGTCATTTAAGTGTATGTAATTAAGTTAGTACATTAAATAATAGGCATTCAGCTCATTTCTGTCTGTAAAAGTTTACACACTCAGGTTGGCTAAGTTTTCTGGGTATTGTTTTAGTGGCAAAACAAGGGATTGTCTTATATTTTGGTCACTTTATATTCAATCACCTACAATCATTATTATTTTTGAACAGAAACTGAGGCTTCTTGAGGAGCTTGAAGATACCTGGCTTCCTTATCTGACCCCCAAGGATGATGAATTTTATCAGCAGGTAAGATTTTTTAATGTTTGTGTCAATTTGTATTTATTCATTCTGGTCTAAGAAGCAGCTGTGGTCTGGAGAGGTTAAATGAGAAGCGAAATGGTCTGATCTGGTTATGCGGTGACTCCTTATCATCCCCAGAACGTACAGACTCCTTCACGATCTGCTCTCTGCCGTGAACTTAGGGCTTTAGCACAGTGGACTGTTTTTTCTTCCCCAACGTTCCATGCCTTTTGTACTTCCTTGCCTCTGCTCATTGTGTCTCTTCTGCATAGACTATCCTTTTTGCGCCTTTCTTGTTGCCAGACGGCTAAGTCTTCAAGACTTCACTTAGGGGTGCCTGGGTGGCTCAGTTGGCTAAGCATCCGACTTCGGCTCAAGTCATGATCTCACGGTTCGTGGGTTCGAGCCCCGCGTCGGGCTCTGTGCTGACAGCTCAGAGCCTGGAGCCTGCTTCAGATTCTGTGTCTCCCTTGCTCTCTGCCCCTCCCCCGCTTGTGTTTCTCTCTCTCTCTCTCTCTCTCTCTCTCTTTCTCTCTCCCTCACTCTCTCGAAAATAAATAAACATTAAAAAAAAAAGACTTCGATTAAACATCCCCTTACCTACAAGTAGAGTTGACTTTGCTTTGTTGTTCTCAGCTTCTTGTACCCTGTGAGATACCTCTGTGGTGCCTATCACATTGTGTTGCAGTGACGGGGGTTCTGTGTTTCTCTCCCTGACTTCGTCAGTACTCTTTCAATTACAAGTGACGAAAACCCAAACAAACTCATTGCAGCAAAAAAAGGGAATGTACTGGCCTTCTTAACGTAGAGGCCTTGGAGTGCCCGGCTGAAACCAGCCTCTCAAAAGATGGTATCTGATCACTGCTTTTCTCTGTGCCGTGGTTTGATTCTGCGCCCCTTGTGACTTCATGCTGGATGGGCTCTGACCTGCTAGCATAGGAGGACCCTCACAGCCCGAGGGGCGTGTGGTTTGAAGCACATGGGATCTTAGAAGAAGGCAGTAATTTCTTTTTTTTTTTTTCCGGGGTCCATCCAGTTCTCCTGGGAGTGATCTCGTTGGCCTGGTTAGAATCCTGTGCCTATTCCTGAACCAGTCACTGTGTTCAGGTGGGTGAGACGCTCCCGTTTGCACAGCCCAGTTCATGCACCCACTCGTGGAGTTGGGCTCAGAGAGGACCATTTCCACTCAAAGTGCATGGGCTGTGAGTCAGAGATGGATGGTTTCCTTAGGGGACGATCGGAGTCCCCGTCCCAAAGAAGGAGGGGAAGGCGTTCTGGGCAGGCACTGATAGTGCACTGTCACCTCTGCTTTCCTCCTAGGATGTAAGCTCTTGGAGGTAAGAATTTGACCCCCTCATCTTTGTTTCTCCAGCATCTAGCGTGCACTTGGATGTGGCTGATTCTCAGTAGCGGCAGAAGGAAGACAGGAAAGAAGATGTTTACCCATCTAGAATCCAGGTCCCTTGACTTCCAGCTCACTGTCCATTCCAGGACGTTATCTATCATCTCCCTTCTCATTAGATGTTCGCTGTCTTTCACCGGATGAGTCCTTTTATGGACTAGTTTTTCCTCCGTGCACCTCTTTCTTAATCCTTAGAGCTCTAGCACATATTCTAACCAAGACATCAATCTGCGCAGGCCAACCCCCTGCTTCAAACCGCGTGGTGGCTGCTTGTTGCCTGGGTCTTGCATTTGTAGCCTTATCTCCCTGTCTCTTTCATCTTGTTACGTACGCTGGACTTTTGTCGCAAGCACCTCAGACCAGCTGCGCGGTCTCGTGTTTTGGGCCTTCTTGCTCCATTCCCGGCTGACATCCCTTCGTTGGTGAACTTCTGTTACCTGTGAGTAACGTGTCCTCTCTTGTACGGTGCTTCCCTAACACCTCTACAGCGCGGAGAATTGTCTCTGCTTCCTGTCGTGTGCACCCGTCGGACTTTACATGCCCCTTTACTACCTCCGTGTATCTCACTGATTTTATTTATATGCTTGTCTCCCTCATCCTTCGTGCTTTGTACAGGGCCTGGCACCTAAGTAGGTATTTAAATAATTTGCTTGGCCGGATGAATGAATTAATGCACCAATTAGTTAATTTCAAAAGCCAGTCATATCATAACGTTTAGTGTGATTTTAATTTTGTTTTTGTCCATGCACTCTCCTCTCCGGGGAGGCGGGTTCTGGAAAGGTCTGCAGGATTTATGCAGAAATGTTCTAGGCCGGCGTGGTAGGGTTTTCGATCCTTTGAGCGTTTCTGGTTTTCCAAACTATCTTGAATGAGCACGTATTCTTTGGTAATCAGAAAAAAAAAAAAATTATCCAAAGCACTTTCCTTAAAACAAGTAAACCCACAAAATGCAATCAGTTCTTAAATCCCTATTGCTATTTTCGGAGACATGATTACGCACGTTGCCGTAAAGCAGCTGCTGGGCCTTTCGGCTTTGGCATGGTGCGAGCGGTGCTGGTACACGACGAATTAAACACAAAGGTTATCAGCCGCGGTGCTCGCAGCCAGCCCAACACTGGGGGATAAAAGGAAACTCAGAGGCAAACAGAACAACTACCAAGGTGGCCCTTTTATCTTTCCAAGACCCACAACAAGCCCGATAACAGGATCTAATCACTTTAAGTGCGCCTTATAATAAGGGCTAGTGCTTCAGCAGACCCTTCCTAAAGCAAATCTTTTCCCTTCGAAGACGACGTGTAAGGACATGAATAAATAGAAAGTTCTGACCCGACTCCGGGTCTTTTAAACAGGCCCTGGCCACAAGAATGCCAGTCCAGCTGCCAGTCCCAAAAGCAAGGCTTGGTGTAGCTTCTCTGTTGGGTCCGCTCGTTGACCCCACACCCTTAAGTGGGCCACGTTCTTGCATTCGGCCCTCACAACCGCCCCGTTCACTTATGCCACAAAAGTGTGTGCAGCAGCTACTCTTCTTCAGGCTTGCGGTGTTGGGGGGGGGGGGGGTAGGTATTATCTTTCTGTTTTAGAAATTTCTCTTTAGGGGCGCCTGGGTGGCTGAGTTCGGCCCAGGTCATGAACTTGCAGTTTGTGAGTCTGAGCCCCCCATCGGGCTCTGGGCTGACAGCTCAGAGCCTGGAGCCTGCTTGGGATTCTGTGTCTCCCTCTCTCTCTGCCCCTCCCCTGCTCACGCCCTGTCTCACTTGCTCTCTCTCTCTCTCAAAAATAAGTAAAGATGAAAAAAATTAAAAACAAAATTTCTCTTTAGATCCAGACCAAGCTCCGTATCTGAGCAGCAGAGGTGGAGTTCAAGACCACATTTGTCTGCCTCCGAAGGCCCACGCTCTTCCTGCCATGTGGTGCGCCTCCCGGTATCCCATACCTTGCTCAGATTCGAAACACCTTCAGAGACAGTTTTTGGTTTCTTCTGATTGGACCAGAGAGAAGAGAAATAAAACAGCCACACACTCAAAGGAGAAAAGCGGAGGGAACTTCTGTAGGTTCACTACAGAGGATAAGGAGAGGAGGGGCCACGTAGTCTGAAAATAAACCCTGGCTTCTTACCCCTGGTGGCGGGGGGGGGGGGGGGCCCTGGGGGGCTTAGTCGGTCAAGCGTCCAACTGCGTCCCAGGTCACCATCTCACGGTTTGTGAGTTCGAGCCCCTCTGACAGCGCAGAGCCTGCTTGGGATTCTGTCTCTCTCCTTCTCTCTGTGCCCCTCCCCTGCTTGTGCTCTCTCTGTCAAAACAAATAAAATAAACTTAAAAAAAAATGTTTAAATGTTACCCCTCTTATCCAGAGAAAATGCCTCTCCCGTCAGTATGCCCCCTTGCTTTCATTTCCTGTGTCCCTTTCCGTGTGCCAGGCTTTTCTGGTACTGTTTGCTGTCCTCTTTACTTGTATTTGCTTCTTTAAATCTTAACCCTCTGAGGCAGGTTTTTGTTTTTGTTTTTTTTGTTTTTAAATCCCATTTTACAGATGAGAACACTGAGGCACAGAGGGTTTTAAAACTTTGTTCAAGGCTTATATAATAAGCAAGAAGTGTCAAGACCAGGATCTGAGCCCAGGCTGTCTGACTCCTGAGTCTGAATTTTAGTATCGTCCTACCGTAGCTCTCGATGCTTCTGGGGAATTGCTCTGCCTTCATCCCCACGATCGCAAATCTCCGTCTCCATCCCTGCTCTCCCCTGCGACTTCCAGTGCTCCGGTCCCAACTGCCTATCAGGTGGCTGTGCCTGAACGTCTCACAGGAACATCTAACCCGACGTGATCTGTATTAGTTCATTACCGACTTCATTAAACATGTGTATTTAGCTCCCTTACTCTATGCAGGAACTGTTTTAGGCATTAGAGATGAAGTTGTGAAAACTGACAGAAGACTCTTCCTTCTTTGAGCTTATTTCTTATGGGGTGGGATGGGAGTGGGGAGGGAAGAGAAATAAACAGGAAACTGAAAAATAACTGTCGGACGGGAACACCGGTATGGAGATAAAGTCCGTGAAGGGGCACTGTAGGTGGGGGATTGCAAATTCATAGTGACATTTGAACACAGACCTTCTGGAGGTTTAGGAACAAGCCGTGTAGGTCCTTGCAGGAAGAATGTTCTGGACGTAGGGAACAGCAGAGCCTCGGTATGTTTGAGGGGGAGCCCCGGACCCCAGCATATCTGGAGCGGAATGAGAGAGTTGAGAAGAGAAGAGACGAGGTCAGAGAGCCATGGCCCCATGATACGGGAACTTGCCGTCTATGCTGGCCGTGCTGGCTGTGACTCCGAATGACTTGAGAGGCCACGAGAGGGTCTGGGGCACAAGTAGGACAAGCCATGACGGACATTTTGGTGAGGGTCCGTTTTAGGGGATCCCGCCGTTCATCCTCTTCCCTAGCGGCCGTCCCCTTTGGCCCGTTCATCAAGTCAGACACCTTGCCGTCCTCACTTCCTGCCCGTTGCTTCGAGCCCTCGTTCAGGCGCTGGGCCCTGGCAGTTCTGCCTCTCTGTACTCCCTCAAGGTGTGTCTCCTTTTCCATTTCCACCGACACAGTCTTCATTCCGGCCCTCGTTTATCGTTTTCCACCAACACAGTTTGGGGGCTTTCCAACTTGGTGTTACCTGTGCCCTCTCCGGTGCCATCAATATTGTGTTCCTCTTAACGTGTCTGACCTGTCACTCCTTGCTTGATAAATTTTGCTCGGTCTCGCTTGCCTGCAAGGTCAAGTTCACCCTCCTCAGCGTAGCCTATAAGGCTAGCGACGACCTCTCCGGTCGAATCTTTGCCCCTTGCCTAATGGAATCCATCCAACCTTAGACTCCTGTCCTGCGGGGTTTCTTGCTGCACCCTGGATCTGCTGTGTCCTTCCGTCCTTCCGTGGTGTGGTGCCTGTTATTCCCTGGGTGTGGAGTACCCTTATCCCCTTTTCTGTCTGGTGAGCATCTACTCACCCTTGAAGACCTTGCTTAACTACGACCTCTTCTGTGAAGATACCGGGAAATCGCACTTGGTTTACTTTCAGGGTGTATTAAAAATCTAGCCACTTCTTACCACTTCTGTCTTCTACACAGTCGCCAGGCTACCGCCCTCTCTTTCTCAGGTGGTTGCAGAGAGCTTTCTGTCTGTTTCAACACCGCGTCTGTAGCCCTGCTGTTTCTGAAGCTTGAGTCGGCTCCTTACGCTTTTCATGCTCAGAGCCCTTACATCGCTCCCCGCCTTGTTCGCAGTGAAAGCCTGGGACCTGACGTTTGCCCACAAAGCACCCTGAGTTCTGGCCCCGGAGCTTCTCTCTGCTCATTTGCTGCCTCTGCCGCCCCTCCTCCTGCCACTCTGGCATTCTCGCCCTTCGGAGAATCAACCCAAGCACACTGCTGCCCCCAAGGCTCGCACTTGGTGTTCCCTTAGTCTGGAACTCTCTTCCCCGCCCAGGCGCCTGCGGGGCTTGGATCCTCATTTCTTGCACTCTTCTGCTCAGATGTCACCTTATCAGAGGCCCTCTCTGACCAGCCCCTGTATAAATAGCATTTCTCTCCTACTTACCTTGGATTTCTTTTTTTCCATAGCACTGTCACAATCTAAATAAGTGAATACTAAATCCATAAAATACTATGTATATTATGGGCCATAGATACCAGGTGTTTATATGCCGTATGTATATATGGGAGCTCCTGGCTACCATATTGAAGTTTTCTTCTCTTCGTATTCCAAACACCTAGCGCTTTGCAAATAGTATGTGCTCAATAAATATGTACTCAACAAATGAAAAATTTCCAAAGTCCCTTCCTGCTCGTTTATTCCCTGCTCCCATAGTAGCATATTCATATTTCCATGATGATGAGCCGTTCTTTAGCTAGCGGTTTTTATTTCTATCTGTACTGTTAAACTACGAGGTGCTATAAAACAGGAGCTGCCTTGTTTTTATCTTCGTACTTATGGCACCTTGTACGGTGTCCGGTACATAGCAGGTATCCAGTCATTTTAAATTAACACCCAAAAGACGAACCATGCAGTGAGTGAACAAACACCTCTGAGCCGCTTTGTAGCAAACCACACGTCATCACAAGACCGGTCGCGAAAGCTGTGGCAAGGCCTATGCAGTAACCTCAGAAGAGAGCCTCCTTTGGGAGACCGCTCAGCATCGTGCAGCGGGAGGTTGGGCCAGATAAGCGTCCACCCCATTTGTCTCAGGATATGGTTGCCCAGTCATGAGCATGTTACAATGAAAATTACACAGAAAATATTATGACTGGTAATGTGTATATACATTTCTGTAGAGTACAAAATACAAAGTGTTAAGCAGCAAACTCTGCTAACAGCCAGATTGGAAATACAGTCCCTTGGCATCACAGTATCCTAACACTTTTTAAATGAAGTACCTTTCCCAAGTCACTTGAAGACTATCGGTTTAATTTCACTCTACCGAAGGTTCAGTTCCATTGGCTTCGTTTATGCGAGCCTCCTGCAACACTGGTATCTTCTTCATTTAACAGCAGGTCTGTCCTCTCTGTAGGACGACATCCTTTCAGAACTATCCCTTGATGTGAGAGGAGAAGCAGTAGAATTTTCACATAATGGTGTCAAGTAGGTGGAAAATAAAGCGTATTCTCCAGAAAACCTACCATTCATTCTGCATCTGTCAAAGATTGATAAAAGCCCTGGCATGTTGGCAATTTATATCTACGATGCCTTTCCAGCTGCTTATTAAACTATATAATTGTCATTTAGGTGACGGAATCTTTCGTAGACCTCAAGAAATATATTAGGTGACCAGACAACTATTAATATAATTGCATGACTGCATACTCCCTGGCAAAACTTTCATGGGATTAAACAACAAAAAAATTCTAACATACCTGAAAATCTGCCGACGGCAGTTCCAGATCATTGTGTGATATCTGATGTTTTACATGTACCTGTCCAGAACGGAAAGTAAACTTGCTTGTTTGGCAGAATGAGTTAATAGTCCATTATTTAACGTTGAGTTCTTTCCCAGAGTTACTTGCTCTCGTTAAAGAAAAATTTAAGAAACACTCCGTGGTGTTTTTATGTGTCAGGCACTAGCCTAGTTACTTTATAAATAATTAGATCAGGCATTTAGGATGGAGGACTTTTCCCTTGGATTTTTTTTTTTTGAGATAGTGACCAAATGAGCCAGTTCGAATATATTATTTGTATTTATTGCATTAAAATCATAATTTTCTGGAGCCTTCAACAACGTTTTAAATCAGATCTAAATTAGTACAGGAAGTTATATTGAAACATTTTTGAAAATTCAGGGTCATCAAAAAGAATCTCTTGGCAAATATAAGAAATGTCATGAAAATTAAGAATTTTTGAACACGACATTTTATCCTTGATTTTCTTTTTTCTAAAGTGTATATATTTTGGTGGGGGAGGGGCAGAGAGAGAGAATCCCCAGTGGGGTCCACGCTGTCAGCACAGAGCCCGACATGGGGCTCAATCCCATGAACCGTGACATCATGACCTGAGCCGAGATCAAGAGTCAGACGCTTAACTGACAAAGCCACCTGGGCACCCGTTCCTTGATTGTTCTAATTTAAAAGGTATTTTAGATTTATTTTGGCAAATCTGAAAAATATACAGATGTCTAAAGAAGAAAATTAAAATTATGTCCAGGTTCACCACTTAGAGATAACCACCATCAATTCGTGACCGTATTTTCCCCTACTTTTTTTTTCTGTATTTACATGTCTACATTTGTTTTCTGTTAAAGCTGAGATCCTATTGTCTAAATATCTGGTTATTAAATTTCTTGTTTAATAGTATTTTGTTATGTACGTTTTTCACAAAACAGTACAGATTTTTTCCTAAAGTGTGTTACTTTAGTATTCCATCTTGTATGAATATACCATTTCACCTCTAATCCCCTGTTGGGCATTTGGTGGTTTTCAGCTTTTAATCATAAATAACAGTATGATGAATATTCTTATAATCTTGGTACGTTTCTCTAATTCTTTCCCTATGATAAATTCTTAAAAGTAGGAAAACTGGATGGAAAGATATGAGCATATTAGGTTCTGGTAAATTTTCTCTAACTGGCCATAGCAAAGTTGTAATAGTTTGCATTCCTGATTGCAGACTATTAGAGTATTTGGTTTTGCCTCACCAGCAATGTGTATTACTATGATAAAATTTTGTTTTTTGCAAATTTGATAGGCAAAACTAAATTAAATATAATTTAATACAAATTATGTTAATTGGTATTTTTTTCTGACTTTGGGGGCAGTTCAATATTTTTCTGTATTGAAGAGCCTTTTCCATTAATTTATGTGATTTTCTTTATTGATATATATATATATATCAATATATATAGATAGATAGATAGATAGTTGTATGTGTATATATACATATATTTAAATTTGAAAGATTATTTAAGAATATTGTCCATTTTTGCCAAATAGATGGCAAATAGTTTTTTCCAGTTAGTGTTTGCCTTTTTATTTTATAATTCTTTTCATGTAGAATTAAAAAAATTTTGCATATTCAAATGTATCCACCTTTTATTTTTTTATTTTTATTGTTTTTAAGTTTATTTATTTTGAGAGAGACAGAGAGAGCGAGAGGGGGAGAGGGACAGAGAGAGAGGGAGAGAGAGAATCCCAAGCAGGCTCTATGCTGCCAGTGCAGAGCCTGACATGGGGCTTGAACTAATGAACCATGAGATCGTGATCTGAGCCAAAACCAAGAGTCTGACACTTAACTGACCGAGCCACCCAGGCGCCCCCAAATGTATCCATCTTTTAAAAGCTGCTTATTGATGAGCTGTGTATATGTACAATTTACATACCATACAATTCACCTTTTAAGATTATACAGTTCAGTAATTTTTGGTAAATTGGCAGAGTTGTGCAACTATCACCATGGTAGTTTTAGAACATTTCCAAAATGCCCAGAAGGTCCCTCCTGCCTTTTGCAGTCAGCCTTCTTTTCCACTCCTAGCTCAGACCCCCACTTATCTGCTTTCTATCAGTCTCAGACCTTTTCTTCTTTTACTCTTAGAAACAAGTCTTAAGCACTTATATTTGAGCCAGCCGAGGGCTTGGAGATAAAGTGGAGAATAAAGCCACTACCGTGTCCTTCTTCGGGGAGATTCAGGCTTGCAGGAGAGATTTTAAACAAATGATCCAGTGAAGAAATGGGCAGGAAACATGAATAGACACTTCTCTAAAGAAGACATCCAGATGGCCAATAGGCACATGAAAGGATGCTCAACGTCGCTCCTCATCAGGGAAATACAAATCAAAACCACACTCACATACCACCTCACGCCAGTCAGAGTGGCTAAAATGAACAAATCAGGAGACTATAGATGCTGGAGAGGAGGTGGAGAAACGGGAACCCTCTTGCACTGTTGGTGGGAATGCAAACTGGTGCAGCCACTCTGGAAAACAGTGTGGAGGGTCCTCAAAAAATTAAAAATAGATCTACCCTATGACCCAGCAATAGCACTGCTAGGAATATACCCAAGGGATATAGGAGGGCTGATGCATAGGGGCACTTGTACCCCAATGTTTATAGCAGCACTCTCAACAATAGCCAAATTATGGAAAGAGCCTAAATGTCCATCACCTGATGAATGGATAAAGAAATTGTGGTTTATATACACAATGGAATACTACTTGGCAATGAGAAAGAATGAAATCTGGCCCTTTGTAGCAACGAGGATGGAACTGGAGAGTGTTATGCTAAGTGAAATAAGTCAGACAGAGAAAGACAGATGCCATATGTTTTCATTCTTATGTGGATCCTGAGAAACTTCACAGAAGACCATGGGGAGGGGGAGGAAAAAAAACAGAGAGGGAGGGAGCCAAACCATAAGAGACTCTTAAAAACCGAGAACAAACTGAGGGTTGATGGGGGGTGGGAGGGAGGGGAAAGTGGGTGATGGGCATGGGGGGGCACCTGTTGGGATGAGCACTGGCTGTTGTATGGAAACCAATTTTCCAATAAATTTCATATTAAAAAAATAAAAATAAATAGTAGTTGAAATAAATAAGCAGTTACAGATTGGCACGTGCTGTGAAACCAGAAAGAGAAGTGTAATGAAGGGGAACAGGGATACGTACGTGAGGGTGGAAGTTCAGGGAAGGATTCTTTAGAAAGTGGCCTGGAGGATGAGAAGGTCCTGGCAGGTATAGATTTGGGGGAAAGGGCCTGTCCGAAGGGGGTTGCTGAATGCTGGCCCCTTGAGACCTGTAGGAAAAGAGGCAGATGTGGTTAAAGGGGAAAGGCAGATGAGAGATCAGTGCAAAATTTGGGGGGGGGGATACTTTCCCACGTCATTTGTACTGTTTTATTTTTGGAATGCTTTTTTTAATGTCAAGGTATTTACATGTGATACGCATATGGTTGTGTGAGTTTCCCAGGTCTTTAGAATTATTATTCTTCTGGGTTAAATACCTCTTCTGTAGTCTCCAGCCCCACTGTCTATTTGAGCAAGGGCAGCTGTCGGTAGATGTAGATGTGTGTTTGTGTATTATTTCCAGCCTTCCTCCTCTCCCAGTCCCAGAGTGGGTGTGTTCCCAAATAAAGTTCTTGGGAATTCTCTTATTTTGTTTCATATCTTATACTGAGGATTGTTTAGAAGAACCCCAGAACTGTTAAGACAGTATAGAGAAATTTCCTTCTGAACCACTGCTGTTGGTTAGATGTGCTTCGAACATACCGAGTGTTTGGGGACTTGCTCAGAGAATAATTAGTTTCGTGATAAAATTCGAGTGACTGCTCTTGGCTCCAGAATTGGTTGCTTACTAGCTTACATTGTTGTTGCTTACTAGCTTACGTTGCGCCCTTCACGAGCTGCATGAACAGAAAGTATGAGATTTCTCTTCTTCTTTTGCAAATGGAATAAGTGAGTATAGAAACTATAAATCCTAAATGCATCCCTGACAGTCTCAATGGCAATTCACAGTGGTGTGCCCCATAAGTCTGCTCTTTGTCAACTTTAAGTTTATGATCCCCCGCCTCAGATAGGCCCTGTGAGAAGCAGGGCAGTCCTACTGTCCCTTCCTAGTAAGGTCATTTTTCCGTATGCAGACTTGACTAATTCATTTTTCTTCTGCATACTTCCTCAGACTTCCTCCATACCTTCTGTTCCCTGCATTCTGGATTAGGCAGAATAGGCTAGATAATGCTGTAGTGACAAACAACCCTCAAATCTCAGTGGCTTCCCCCAACAATACTTCTTATTCACTTTACATATCATTTGTGGGTTGGCAAAGAGTCACTACCCATTAAAGTAGTAACTCAGAGATCCAAGCAGCCACTAGCCGGTTACTGTGCCAGAAAGAATGTTCTAGAGGGTCTGGCACTGGCAGTGAAGTGCTCCAGGCTGGAAGTGGCAGCCAGCATTTTTCACTGGGCAGAAATAGTGACATGTTTCATCCAGCATGAGGCGGGCTAGGAAGTGTAAGTTCACATGGGCCCCAAATCCTGGATGATAGGGGAGAAATCCAGAACTATTTGGCAAACAACCCAAATGACCGGCACACATTCTTAGCTAGTGATTTGTTTGGCGTTTTCACTGTGAAAATTGGAAGTGCTCCCCTCTCCCCCCCCCCAAAAAAATCCCGAAACTTAGTCGTTTGCATATTATCAAGTTTATGGCCCTATCTGAATTTACATCTTCTTTCTCCCAGTTTATTCCGATATAGGAAATATCTTTCCTCTGATCCAAATGTTTTCTGACCACGTACTCTTGTCCATAACGCATTTCAAGCATACACAGTGGTACCCTACTAAATGTTTAAGAATTGGTTGTCTGAAGGGGCGCCTAGGTGGCTCAGTCGGTTGGGCATCCGACTTCGGCTCAGGTCATGATCCCACGGTTTGTGAGTTCAAGCCCCGTGTCGGGCTCTGTGCCGACAGCTCAGAGCCTGGAGCCTGCTTCGGATTCTGTGTCTCCCTCTCTCTCTGCCCCTCCCCTGCTCATGCTCTGTCTCTCTCTCTCTCTTTCAGAAATAGTAAAAATTAAAAAAAAAAAAAAGAATTGGCCGTCTGGGAAAACAAAACGAAACAAAACCAAAAAACCCTTCAGCGTTGACTCAGTGTTTCCTGATTTCTGTGGTGTAAATACTTCCCCATGGCCAATTTCAAGCTACCAGGGCGGCATTACTGAACACACAGTTGCGAGGAGATGTATGCAAGAGCAGGCTTTCTCAAGAGGGATATGAAATGACTCCAGCCCTGGGAGGAGGACGAAGGTCTAGACTCGGATAGGACTGTAAACTTGATAATATGCAAATGACTAAGTCACAGGGAGTTTTTTGGCGGTTACTCATAAAGTAGACGTAAGTACTACTTGTATATGGTGCCTTTTTCATCACAGTACGCATATTAAACATGCGTATATGTGTCCATCTATCACACGTACGTGGACACGTATTTTGGTGCAGCTCGGTTTTTGTTTTCTTCAGGTTAAAAATAAAACAGTGCCACCATCTTCCTCCCCCCCCCCCCCAACTCCAGTGGGTTGCCCCACAGGGTACGTTCACACCCCTCACCTGGGAGGCTCCTGCCCTAGACACCCAAGGCCTTTGCTCCTGTAGTTCGTCACCCTGTGTTGTGCAGCAGCATCCTTCTCCTCTCGTTTTGTTCCCGGGGGTATCCTCACGAGCCCTGGTTGTACCCTCCCGTCTTCCAGTCTGGAAGGTTGGTGCCTCGAGCGGTATCGCCCTTCATCAGCCTCTGCGTTTTTCTGTTCCCCTCCGTAGCACGACCCCTGAGACAGACCTTCATACGTGCCACCTGCTTTCATGTCACCACCAGCCAACTCTCTTCGGACTCTTATCGCCAGCGCCCTCTTGCGATTGCTCACGTCACGGGCATCGATGATGGGCGTGCTGCCGCATCTAGGGGGTACTTTCTGGCCTCATCTTGCTTGGCCCCCCGGGGGCGGCTGCCTATGCCATCCTCCTTGAAATGCTCCTCTCTTCTGACTTCTGCAGTACTACCCTCTCCTGGTTTTCTCCCCCAAAAGTCTCTTTTGCTCCTTTGCTCTGTGGCTCAGGCAGTGGCTGCGGGCCCCCTTCTGCATTTGGGCTGTTGCCTTGAGAGAGCTCATTCATTTCCAGGTGTTTCCAAACCAAAGATGTGCCGGGAGCGCCTCCCGCTCTTGATTTTGGCTCAGGTCATGATCCCAGGGTAGTGGGATCGAGCCCCCTGTCGGGCTCTGCACTGAGTGTGGAGCCTGCTTGAGATTCTCTCTTTCTCTTGCTGCCCCCCCTTTCCCCGCTCGCGCACACACTCTCTCTCTCAAATAAAAGAAATCAAAAATTAAAACCACTAAAAAACAACAACAACAAAGGTGTGCCAACAAATGCCACCTGGATTTCCCTAGCTCCGCTTGCCCCTCTGAGCTCTGGGTGTGTCTGTGCAGTTGTCCCCTTGCTATTTTTACCTCAAGATTTCGTAGGTATCTTTTTTTAAAAAACTAATTTTTAATTTTATTTTTTATTTTTTTTTAATTTACATCCAAGTTAGTTAGCATATAGTGCAAGAATGACTTCAGGAGTAGATTCCTTAATGCCCCTTCCCCATTGAACCCATCCCCCCCCCCCACAACCCCTCCAGTAACCCTCAGTTTGTTCTCCATATTTATGAGTCTCTTCTGTTTTGTCCCCCTCCCTGTTTTTATATTATTTTTGTTTTCCTTCCCTTATGTTCATCGGTTTTGTCTCCTAAAGTCCTCATATGAGTGAAGTCGTATGATATTTGTCTTTCTCTGACTGGCTAATTTCACTCAGCATAATACCCTCCAGTTCCATCCACGTAGTTGCAAATGGCAAGATTTCATTCTTTTTGATTGCCGAGTAATACTCCATTGCATATATGTACCACATCTTTATCCGTTCGTCCATCGATGGACATCTGGGCTCTTTCCATACTTTGGCTATTGTTGATAGTGCTTCTATAAACACGGCGGTGCATGTGTCCCTTCGAAACGGCACACCCGTATCCCATGGATAAATGCCTAGTAGTGCAGTTGCTGGGTCGTAGGGTAGTTCTCTTTTTAGTTTTATGAGGAAACTCCATACTGTTTTCTGGAGTGGCTGCACCAGCTTGTATTCCCAAAGATTTTGAAGGTATCTTAATGGCTACAGCTCCAAAATAGAGCTCCTCATTCCTTCCAATTCTTCCACCTACTATTCCTGTTTTGTCCCAGTCTTTCTTATTTAAACCAAAAAATGGTAAGTTGTTTATTTAGTCATTAAATCCAGGAATCTACTAGTCGCCTATAATTGCTTTCCTTTCTTTGCCCCTCACATCTAATCCATAAGCACTTCCTTTTGCTCTGCCTATAAAGTATGTATTTTACCTGTCCATTTGTCTCTGTCTCTAATTCAGACCATCATCTCTTTCCCCTGGGATGGCTGTGATAGCACCTAATAGAATTTCCGCTTTCACATTTACCTCTTTCCAATCCATGCCCGATATTTTAACTAAGAGTGATTTTTATAAAAGGTCAATCAAATTACTCTTCTCCCCTTGAGCCCTCCAGTGCACTTTGAGTAAATCCCGGTTCCCTACTTTGACCTCCTAGGCTTCCTGTGGTCCAGCGTCTGTCTTCCCTTCAACCTCACCACGTCAACTCTGCTTTGGCTCTTTGGCTCAAGTAAAACTTGCCGCCATTTTGTCTCAAGATGGGGCTGGTGTCCTCAGCGCCAGTGTAGTTTTTGGTCTCTTCCCCGGGAAGCTCTCTCCCCAGCTTGTCACGTGGCTGACGCGGCCCTTTCCTGAAGATCACAGCTTAAATGCCAGCTCTTTAGAGAGTCTTTCCTCATCTAATGATATCCCAGTGGTTTGTTTCTGTCCTAGTACTTAATGCATTTTGAGATTGCTTTTCCTTATTTATTACCTGATCTGCTAGAAAACTCTGTGAGGGCAGGAACCTTATCTCTGTCTCATGTGCTCTGTAGACACATAATGAATGAAAAAATGTATGGAGGAATAAGTGGTCTCACCCTGTTTATCATATAAATGGTAATTATTAAATGAAGATATAGAAGAAATGTGTTTCAAAACTGGTTAGCAGTACAGTAGTGGGAAGGTACCGATCAGATTAAACTTTACAGGGGTAAATGTAAAATCCTGTGCTTCGGTTAAAAAAAAGTTCATTGCATTGTGTAGAATCCGGGATCTCTGGTTTGTCACCCGTTCATAAATCCTAGAAGCCAGAAGTGGTCGCTGACAGGGTAATGAAGTCCTCTACTGCATCAATAAATCCATGCATTTCCATATTAGAGGAAGGATTATCCTACAGTATTCTCTCCCAGTGACCCCAGTGGAATTATTACAGCTTTCTGAATCACAGTAGAATACCTCATTTATTCACTCATTCATTCAACATTTACTGAATCCATTCTGGGCACTAGTATTATAGTTGTAAACGAAAGTCTCATGGTTCTGGTGTTCGTGGGACTTGTTATCTAATTCCCAATGAGAAGCGATTTCTCTTTCAGTGAAAGTACTAAAGCAGAAACCAGTTTGGCACTTACTGGGAAACAAGGCAGTCTCGTCTGCCCTGGAACCAGACTCTGGAGCCTAGGCCTTCAAATCCCAGCTCCAACACGTATCAGCTACGTGACTTTGGGCAAGTGTTTAAAATGTCTCTGTGCTTCTGGATTCTCATCTAAAAACTGGAGATAATAACGGTGCTGCCACATAATGTTGTGAGCAGCGAATGAGTTACTGTGTATACATGATTTAGAATAGTACTGAGCATTTAGCTGGCACTTAAATAGGTGTTAAAGCGGTTAATTAATAAAATCATGTTGTCTGGAGGGCCAAAGGTCGGAAGACAGGTTGAGGGCAGGGAGAAGTGACCGTAGAGGGACCCTGGGAGATCAAAGCACAAATTATTATTAGAGTACTTTATTTATCTTAACGATTGATTGTTTTGAGCTTGGGCTTGTAGAAGCTAAAATCCAGACTGGACAGCCGATGGTAACTGTTTTATTTACTCTTCCGCTTGAGGCTGGAGAGATGTGAATCCTGTTTAGAAAGGCCACCCGCTACCTTGTGTTGTTTTTCCTCCTGATGCTGCCGACAAAGAAACAGACTTCTGGAAATGATAAAATCATAGCTCTCCATGAACACGTATTTTTGCTTTGGTTTTGTTTTAGTGGCAGCTGAAATATCCTAAACTAATTCTCCGCGAAGCCGGCAGCGTCCCCGAGGAGCTCCATAAAGAAGTTCAAGAAGCCTTCCTCACACTGCACAAGCATGGCTGCTTCTTTCGGGACCTGGTTAGGATCCAGGGCAAAGATTTGCTCACTCCGGTATCTCGCATCCTCATCGGAAACCCAGGCTGCACCTACAAGTACCTGAACACCAGGCTCTTTACGGTACCCTGGCCAGTGAAGGGTGCTAGTACGAGATACGAGGAGGCTGAAATAGCGGCTGCTTGTCAGACCTTCCTCAGGCTCAATGACTACCTGCAGATAGAGACCATCCAGGCTCTGGAAGAACTCGCCTGCAAAGAGAAGTCGAATATCGATGCCGTGCCAGTGTGTATAGGGCCGGACTTCCCCCGGGTCGGTATGGGGTCCTTCGATGGGCAGGATGAGGTGGACATTAAGAA
Organism: Prionailurus bengalensis; assembly: GCF_016509475.1. Classification (NCBI taxonomy): domain Eukaryota; kingdom Metazoa; phylum Chordata; class Mammalia; order Carnivora; family Felidae; genus Prionailurus; species Prionailurus bengalensis. The sequence goes on from NC_057352.1 coordinate 31,860,003, forward strand.
CAGAGCGGCGTACAACGTCACTTTGTTGAATTTCATGGATCCCCAGAAAATGCCATACCTGAAAGAGGAGCCTTACTTTGGCATGGGGAAAATGGCCGTGAGCTGGCATCACGATGAAAACCTCGTGGAGCGCTCAGCGGTGGCGGTGTATAGTTATAGCTGTGAAGGTACAGTCTGCCCTGTGAAGACGCAGCTCTGAGTGTAACACGACCAGAGTTGTGTAGGCTCTGGAGGTGTGTGCGCGTGCGCGTGTGCGTGTGTGCGCGTGTGCGTGCATCTGTGTGTACACGGTGTTGCCTGCCCTCTTGAGGTTTGCCGCACCCATGTCTCTGCAGAACATACCTCTTTCTCGTCTCGGGGCGCTGCCCAACTCTTTGTTACACGGGACGCAGATGGAGTATTTTCGCGTGTAAGCACCACTGTCATTCCGTCTTTCTCATGCCCAGGAGAACAGATCTTGGTTTCATACAGTCAACCTCCTTTCTCTAAAGCTCAGAGTAGACGGTGCAGTTGCTATAATTAACTTGCTGATAAAGGGCTGGGAAAACAAAAATCTGTCAAATCTTTCCCGGTTCCCACAGGTGCACGCTGCCCGTCTTGCCAAACTCCTTTATTGTGGTTGACATCACTGTCTTGATGGGAGTGATTTGTCAAACATGGACTTGTTCTTGGCTTCGTACAGATTTGACTACTGTCCTTCCTTGCCGGAAGCGGTTGGAGTAGGTTCTGTGAGCAGACAGTCCTCTATTTTTAGGAGACTCTCCAGTCCCCTATAAGCGCTGCTGCAGTTCGAGTCCTGAAAGGGGTGCTGTGGGTGAACTTGTTCTTGCAGTTTCCGAAACCTGGTCCCCTTGGAACAGAGACCCTAGGCTACCTTTTCGAGGCCTACCGGAACTTTCCTTCCTGTGTTGTTCAGTTGCTCTGGGTGCAGGGTCTCTGCTGTTTTTCAGCACAGGCTCCTAAGACAATTGGGCAGATCCAGGATGGCGTGACCACGCTGACTTCGTTCTTTGCCTGATCATTTGACAGAGGGGTACAAGATGCGGTATTAACCCTGTTGTCTATCTCTTCGACCTGTTTACTGGAAGATGCTTGCAAGAGCAGAGTTCTAGATGTCCCATCAGGGAAAGACCTGGAACTTTTAAGGGTCAGTGCTTTCTGAAAACGATTTTTTTATTTTTAAGAAAAAATTTTTTTTTTCAACGTTTATTTATTTTTGGGACAGAGAGAGACAGAGCATGAACGGGGGAGGGGCAGAGAGAGAGGGAGACAGAATCGGAAACAGGCTCCAGGCTCTGAGCCATCAGCCCAGAGCCCGACACGGGGCTCGAACTCACGGACCGCGAGATCGTGACCTGGCTGAAGTCGGACGCTTAACCGACTGCGCCACCCAGGCGCCCCGGAAAAGGGATCTTAAAAGGACGTTCTCGTGGTTCTCTTCCCATTTCTTCCCATTTCCCAATCTCAAACACTGCCTCGGGGTGGGTAAGACATTTTCCAACTTTTACCTTACGTCTTCAGCCCGGAACAAGGAACTAGTTGAGCATTTGGAAATTTTAGCAGTTTCTCTGGCATCGTAAATAATGATGCTGACCTAAGAAAATTGCTTGAAGGGGATTTGATGCTGTCCTAATGGAAGGAATGGAGATCCTCTGATCTTTAATAAGGCGTTGCCAAGGATTTAAGAATGATCACATCCAAGAACTCTGATGTGAAGGAACAATGGAGTTTGTTAGTTTCCTTCTTAAGGAGGCAACTCTCTAAAATTGAGGCAGTGGTATGTGATAGCTCAGGCTGCTACAAAGGTGTCTTTGTGTTCCCACCTCCTCTCAGCCCCACAGTTTTAATAGTCCTTTTGTGCTCCCAGAGCGTGGGTGATCAAGTCTTTTTTGAAGCCTAGAATGTCGTTCAGAAAGGAATTTAAATTTTTAATGAGTAGTTTCTGTGGTCGGGAGTAGTTAAGACTGATAAAGTATACAAGTCTACGTAAACATATGAAGGTTTAGCCTTGCAGCTGACTGTCGTCTGGAGGAGGGAAGTGCAGAGTTCAAATCCGTAAGAGCAGAGGGATTCCTTTGTTCTCTTAGCCCCCCGAGAGTCCCAGAGCTCTCGTGATTATAACAGCAGCAACACCAGGAGCTCTCATTTATTGAGCACCTACTGTGTGCTGGGCATCGGTATAAGCATTTGACATGTATTGACCCATTTTATTCCCGTAACAACCCTGTGAACCAAGTGCTGCTGTTCTCCTCATTTTACGGATGGGGAAACTGAGGCACGGGAGGATGATTAACTTTTCCACGGTTGTACAGCTATTAATGAGCAAAGGTGGGATTTGAACCCAGACATTCTGGCTTCAGAGTGCTAACAGTGAAGGCCAAGTGCCTTATGAGCAGATATTTTCTACCCTTGCAGTACAGCTCCCTCTGGGATTTGGGTTTCTAAAGTGCCCACCTCTGGAAAAGTGAAGGGAATATTCTACTTGCTCCTCCTCGCAGGTCCTGTATCCTCTCCTCTTCTTCCCGCCACCTCCCTTCTCTCCCCCCACCGCGACATCCGCTATAGCTTCCTACACATGCTCTCAGGTGATTGGAATGCATTAGATAAGCTTATTCTATGAAATGGAACCTCTGTCTAGGTCTCCGGCTGTGGTGTCGGGTCAGATGGCTTACAAAGCATGTGCCTTGAACCTGTTCTCGGTGGCTGCATTTCTTCCAGACGACTTTTTCCAGGTGACAAGGGATATGTTTACTTCCCTGGCCTCCTTGTAATCCTGCCAGAAGTATGGTAAGGGCGGACTTCAAGAGAGCCACTTGGGTTAAAATCACGACTAGGGTTAGAAAAGGCTTTAAGGGAGTGAAGAGAAAGGAAATTTCAGCCAACTGTGCTGTTTTCTGGATCCTTGAACACGTTTGTCGAGCAGCTGCTCAAGGAGGTTCAGTTAACTGTTCTAGACACTGCAGAGGATGCGGAAGCAAATCAAATGCTCTTCTTGTGTTGAAAAGATGGGTGAACTAAAGTGTGCCCTTGTGATTATAATTACGAAATGAGGAAACGTCAGGTCTGGAAGAGACTTTTGAAGTCACCTAGTTCAAGTGTCTCATTTTATACATGAAGACACTGAGGCAGGGAGAATGGCAGTGACTGGTCCAAGGTCACATAGCTATTTAGTGATAAGAGAGCGTTTCATGCCATAGGAGCTCCTGCAAATGCATTAGGAGTTCAGAACAGAAGTGATTACTTCCTGCTGAAAATTAAATTCAGGTGCAGCTTAAGAACCTTCAGGACTTTGTTCTCAATGCCTTTTCCTAGAGAAATCTTCATGTGGATTTATAATGAACCAGTCATGCCTCTTTGGTTTATTTCTGTGAGTAGAGGTCATCGAGAAGTAATTTGTATAGGGTACGTGTAATTATATGATAAATTCATTGGCTTCACAAGCAGTCCTAGTTAATAGATATCCCCAGTAAGAAGATTGAAATGGTACAATATTTAATCAGGAATGGCTTCAGGGAATCATGTGTAAATAGGCAGAGTATTTGATTTTCCTGTGCTAGCTTTGCTGGCAATTGCTTGTTACTCCTAGATCCAAACACACACACACACACACACACACACACACACACACACACACACACACATTTTAGCAGGGAAGGCATTAACAATCTATTGTTTAATTGTTCTCCAACGGGAATACCTTCAAAAAGATCAGGTAAATAATTATTTGCTACTGTTTTTGGTCATTTGGAAGGAAACATTTTCTGCAGCGTTGTCTTTATAAAAAAAATTCTTAAGAATTTTATTTTATTTATTTAAAAAAATTCTTTTAGTGTTTTTTTTCTTATTTTTGAAAAAGAGAGAAACAGAGCCAAGTGGGGGAGAGGAAGTGAGAGAGGGAGACACAGAATCCCAAGCAGGCTTCAGGCTCTGAGCTGTCAGCACAGAGCCCGATGTGGGGCTCAAACCCACAGACTGCAAGATCATGACCTGAACTTCACCGACTGAGCCACCCAGGCACCCCAAGAATTTTAACTCATGCTACGTATTGCAGATTCCTATTTTCCAGATTCCTGGGAAGGCAAGGTGAGGAAGAAAAGGAAGAGAGACCAGTCCATGATTCCTGTTGAGTATGTGATAGACTAGAAAGCAGGGACTTTGTAATACTTATCTTAGAATTCTAGGATTCCCACTCATGTCTTTGACTAGGAAAAACTGAATTCACTTAAGGATGGAAATTGGTTGCCATGATTCTCTCTTTTTTTAAAGATGTTATTTTTAAATAATCTGTACACCCAACGTGGGGCTTGAACTCACAACCCCAAGATCAAGAGTCACCTGCTCCACCAAATGAGCCAGCCAGTCCCCCCATGTTGCTGTAATTCTTAAATCTTTACTTTTAAACGAGTAGCTTTGTCTTCCTTAGCTTGTCTTTGGGAGCATGAAAGACTAGACTGTAATTGAAGCTAGGAGCTTGGGAGCATTCCTAATTTTTTTAAATGTTAGGATTTTTCTTTCTTGAGAGAGAGATCGTGAGCATGCAAGCAGGGGAGGGGTAGAGAATCCTAAGCAGGCTCCACCCTCAGCAAGAAGCCTGACCTGGGGCTCCATGCCACCAGCCCGGGATCATGACCTGAGCTGAAATCAAGAGTCAGATGCTCAACCAACTGAGCCACCCATGTGCCCCCCAAATGCTATGATATTTAATGTTTGTCTTAGTCTTCCCCCATTCCTATCTGAGATCTCAAAGCTCTTTGTTTGTTTCATTGTATCATGCCATGTTTGTTAGTTTTGTTGTTGTTGTTGTTTTTAAGTAGGTTTCGCGCCCAGCACGGAGCCCAGTGTGGGGCTTGAGCTTGACCCTGAGATCAAGACCTGCGCTGAGATCAAGAGTCAGCCACTTAGCTGCCTGAGCCATCCAGGCACCCCTGTTGTTAGTTAGCTAGTTTTGAAGTCACTTCTACCACTCAGTAAACCTTTTTTGGTCTACCAAGTCCTATTTTTTAAAATCCCCATGGAATTATTTATGCACTTAACAATAAGCATCTACTGTTTGCCAACCACTTTTCTAGGTGCCGAGCATCTAAGCATGAACAAAAATCCCTGCCCTCATGGAGCTTATATTTTAGCAAAGAGAGACAGAAAACGAACAAGAAGTTTGTACAGGGGTGAGGCACAGGTGTACCGTTTTAAATAGGCTTCCTTCAGAAGGTCACATTTGAGCCAAGGCTGGAAGGAGTGAGTGGGAGAACACCTTGGGTAGAGGGAATATTGAAGGCCTAGAGATGGAACCTGATGTTGGGATATTTCAGAAGCAGCAAGTGCAGACGCAGTAGTGGAGTGAGAGAAGAGGGAGAGTAACAGCCGTGAAGACAGAGAGGAAAGACGAGGAGCCGAGAGTGGGCAGCAGCTAATACAGATGTAGTACTGTAATACGAGGTAGCGGGTTTGTACACAGTGTGGCAGGAGATGGGAGCCATTGTGGGTTTGAGTCAAAGGAGGGAGGTGGCACTGGAAGCAGCAGAAAGAGACTATTGCAGTAATCCAGATTAGAGAAGGGGGGCGGGTTTAGAAGAGGCAGAGGTAATCCAGATTGGAGAAGGGGGGCCGGATTAGAAGAGGCAGAGGTAGTCCAGATTGGAGAAGAGGGGCCGGATTAGAAGAGGCAGAGGTAAGGAGAGGTGTTTGTATGATGGCACCCATCTTCTCCATGGAGAAAAGGAGCAGTGTTCAGTGCCGGTGAGAAAAGAGGACCAGCAGTGACATCTCCTAATTGTCGAGAGAAGACCAGCCAACAAAAATGGCTGATTTTTGCCCCCTTCCCTCAATAGTTATATTGAGGCATAATTTACATGCAACAAACTGCACATACTTAAAGTTTACCTTCGTAGGAGTTTTAACACACCTGTGAAACCATGACCACACTCAAGATAGTGAATTTTCTGCAGAAGCTTCCTCGATCCCTGATGATTAATGATGTTGAGCTTTGTTTCATGTGCTACTTGGCTATTCGTGTATCTTCTTTTGAGACATGTCTCTTCAAGGTTTTTTTGCCCATTTTGAATTGAGTTGTTGGTTTAGTTGTTGAGTTTTAGGAGCTCTTTATAAGTTGTGGATGTTAACTTCTTAACAGATAAATGATTTGCAAATACCTTCCCCAAGAATGGCTGTTTTTTTTTTTTTAATTTTTTTTTTTTAACGTTTTTATTTATTTTTGAGACAGAGAGAGAGCGTGAACAGGGGAGGGGCAGAGAGAGAGGGAGACACAGAATCCGAAACAGGCTCCAGGCTCTGAGCAGTCAGCACAGAGCCCAACGCGGGGCTCGAACTCACGGACCGTGAGATCATGACCTGAGCCGAAGTCGGACGCTTAACCGACCAAGCCACCCAGGCGCCCCTGAGTTTTTAATGATGTATTCATGTGATGTGCAGGGAATAAGAGGACAGGTTAGAGTGGAACAAGTTTTATTGTCTAAGACAATTTAATTCTGTATTACTGAATGACATCATTTATATTAGCACCTCAGAAATGCTTCCTTCCAGTGTATTTTCCCCCTTGAGCAGTAACCACTGTCCTGCCTTCCAGGGCCATACATTAGTTTTGCACATACTTGAGCTAGAATTGTAAGCTCCTTAAAGACATGGTTTCTGTCCTTCTTTGTGTAGATAATGGTAGAAGAGTAAGTATTTGTTGCCTAAAGTCAGTATTTCTAGTTTTGAGTAGTTTATGCTGTTCATCTACATTCTGGCCACTGCCCAATAACTCTGATTTCTATAACTACAATTTCTGTTTAGTATCAGGATTCGATTGCAAATAGCGGATACCTGACCTAAACAGACTTCATTTAAAAAGATAAGGAATTGTCTTACTTAATACTAAGCCCGGCGACCTCACTGGCTTCAAGCAATTATTTCAGTAGTTAGTAGTGTGGTCAATTTCCAGTTTCTTTCCCTTCATCTTTTGGCTCTTCTTAAGCTGTTGCTTTCCTCTCTTGGGACAAGCAGTCTCATGGTCCCCACATGCCTGCCCCTTGCTGTTGTGGCCGCTCCCTTTCTTTTTCATGAACTTTGAGAAGGAGAAAAACTGAGTCTTGGACATGTACTTTGAACTCTGGATAGAGCTTTGCCTGAAGCTAGACGGACAACTAATTATCCTCTTTTGATTAATCCAGTTTGGGTTCTGATCTTCTATGTTGTTTACAACGTAAAGGTTTCCTATAAGTCTCTATGACTCTTTGTCCTTTCCCGAGACTGCCCAGGGAGTTACAGCCTCTGGTGTTAGGTCTGGTTTGGAGAATGTATTGTTTGAGAAGTATTTCTGCTTCCTTTCCCCATTTCGTATTATACTTCGGATAAGGGAATGGTTTTGAAGCTTTAGCCAAGAGCATCCAGATCCATTTTTCTCTCCTTTTCTCACTTTTACTTTTTCCCCCCAAGCCCATGAAACATGATGTAATGAGGTTCTTCTGTGTATGTGGATATTTATATGTTAAATTTTTTTTTTCAGACGCTCAATCTGAAAGCTGACAGAGCCAGACATCATGTTGAAAGGCTTTAGATTTTTCGGTAAAGAGTTAGCAATATTTCTCCTGAAACCCCAGATAATTTATAATTAATTTTAGAATTCATCCGAGTCAAGGGACTACGTTTGTCCTGAATTGCTTGTTTTGAGGCATCTGAGAGCAGGCTCCAGGTTCTTATAGACTCTGAGCTGGGACTGATTTGGTACTCCCCGGTGCCCCCCACCCTTCAAACTTCTCTGAATTCATTTCTTCAGACCATTCATTCCTCAGTGGCTGGGAAGGAGTTTGCTCTCTGTCAGCCCCAGGCTTGACTGCTCATTCCTCACGACCAACCAAGGACTGTGTCTCTAAGTTGTAGAAATCTTCCAGGGTGGCTTCTCCTTGGCTAACCCTCCTTTCCTAGGGAGATGCTCTTGAGGAGTGTTTCCCAAATGTTCTCTGGCTTATGCCATTCACCATCACAGTGGAAACCGATCCAGAGAAAGTATGCAAAGACTGCACACAGAAGTGTCTACCTTTCAGGGGGACCACTCTGAACAACGCATCTGAGCTATGAAAAAGTCGTTAGGGTCCATCATTGCCCTCAGTCTTAAATTGCTTACCACGGTTCGCAAAGCCATCCGTGTCCTGGCCTCTGCCCACCTCTCCAAACTCTTCGCTTGCTATTCCGTGTCCTTCATTTGATACATTGCAGCTCGGAATTGCACCCATCTTGTACATCCGTCATGCCTTATCCCTCCCAGAATGTATCTTCCCAACCCCACATCTTCCCCTCCCCCCTCCGACTCTCTCCCTTTTCCAAGACAGATTCTCCATCCCAGACACTGCAGTGTGACAGATCAGCACGGGACAGAGAAAGCACCATGAGCTTTTGCATACCAGCTGACTAGCTGCAACTTCTGGGTTTCTCCTGCCTTAAGATATAGGACGTGGATAGGAAGGAAGGGACCTGCTGCGTAAGCCCTTCTGGGGGTGGGGTTAAGGAAACAGAATATAATTGCCAAGGCCAGGGTCTTAGAAATCTTAGTACTTGGCCAAAGGAATAGAGAATAGGAAATATATTTGATGGCATTCCTCTTTCACCAAATGGGAATTAATTGCTCAACACCTAGTTAGCATAAAAGAATCAAATTGGCTAATTTGGGAGGGGGGATGTTTTAGAATTTTAAACTTGACGTTTACACTTAGCATTCTTTCGTATTTTGTCACGTCTTTGACTTCTTGAACGGCCTGGCTGGTGGGAGCCAGGAATGCACGAGACACGAGACACTTGCAATCCTCTCAGCGTTCCTGGGGTTTAAAGGCAAGTAGGAGCCGATTGCCTCTGCTTGTTTCCAGAATAGCATGAGGCAGAGTAATCAGCTGCAGTTGCTATAGATAATTACGAGTTGATTTTATGGAGTAAGTGAGCAACGCTATACTTACACAGTAAAAAATTTATCAGACACCGAGCTTCCCTCCCTCCTCCGGACCCAGCCCAAGGGGGAAACAAACCTTCCAAGAAAACCTTATTTTAATGAGCACATTTCAAAGGTGCTGGATTTATGGGAGACATCAGGAAACACCGATTGCAATGACTGTCTCTGTTTGTCGTTCAAGACTTTATTGGTGCCATACTGGGACGAGTGGGGGATGGCAGAGAGAGGGGAGAGTTGTCAACTAGCCCATTAGCCTACAAAGACCACCACTTAGAAGAATAGCTGTATTCACTGTCTTGAAGCCACTATAGCGTCATTGTCACTGTAGTTTAAAAATCATTTCTTTTTAAAGTTCAGTCATAGTGGATTTCATGAGAGAGAGAGAGAGAGAGAGAGAGAGAGAGAGACATATGAAAAGCCTTCATAGAATATTTCTATTCTTTCTCCTTGTGCTGCTTGCTACATCTGTTATCATTAGGGCTCTCTAGAACGAAGCCGCTGAAAGCCCTAGGGTATCACAAATATAAACATACGATTTCTCATATCAGTATTCTTTTGCTAAATGGGTCTGGTTATCAAATAATTTAGGATTAATTACTTTATTATGTCGTATGCTGGTATTCATCACGTGACATCATCATTATTTTATAAAGCCTGGCTTCCTCACTAACGTGCACAGTAGACATCTCTATCAAATCACAGATATCAAGACTCCAGAGCAGGGGTTGGCAAACATTTCTGAATACGGGGCTGGCCAGATGATGAATATTTTCGGCTTCGTGGGCCTTATGCTCTGTGTCTTTGCTACTCAGCCTTGCTGTTTTATGTGAAAGCAGCCTCGGACTGCTGTGTGAATGAATGGGCTGTGACTGTGTTCCAGTTACTTTAAGCAGGTGATGGGCCTGGTTTGCCTGTGGGCTAGAACAAAGTTCAGAGACTTGTAAGTGGCTGTAGGGGCCAGGCAGCTACTGCAAATGGGTGAAATGGCTGACAGGGACTGCCACTAGCCCAGAGGACATGCCTTGTCTCAAAGGGGCAGTTACTTCTTCGCCTGTGACTGCCTCAGTGATACCAGATCTTGTAATTCAACAATAGCTGGACATTCGTATTTTTATGCAAAGCACTTGTATCAGTTGGCAGCTAACTTAGTTTTGTTTACAATTTTTTTGATGTTTATTATTTATTTTTGAGACAGAAACAGAGCATGAGTGGGGGAGGGGGCAGAGAGAGAAGGAGACAGAATCTGAAGCAGGCTCCAGGCCCTGAGGTGTCAGCACAGATCCCAAAGTGGAGCTTGAACCCACGAACTGTGAGCCCAAGTCAGACGCTTAACCAGCTGAGCCACCCAGGCTCCCGCTAACTTGGTTTGGTTAAGAAGATGTCGTGCAGGTCAAGTTGTACGCCTTTCGTGGGCTCTTTTCTGGTCCATGAGCTCTAGTTTTCTAGCAGATTCTAGAATTTTCAGGTGTAACTATTATGTATAAATAAGACATGCCTAGAGAGCGCCATCAGACGTGTATAGCAAATGATCTGTCTCTGCTGCTGCTTACGACCCCTTCTAGTGCCAGTGACAGACATTCAGTAATTGATTATACCACTCTTTCTGCTGAGCTTGGAGAGAAATTCAGAATAATTCTGTACCAGGGGTCACAAAAGCCACAACCGACGAATTAGTTGTGTCCTCTGATATGTAAGATATTTGTCATTCCTGTTCCAGAGGGTTCTCTTTTTTTTTTTTTTTTTTTTAATATTTTTTTTAAATTTTTTTTTTCAACGTTTATTTATTTTTGGGACAGAGAGAGACAGAGCATGAATGGGGGAAGGGCAGAGAGAGAGGGAGACACAGTATCGGAAACAGGCTCCAGGCTCTGAGCCATCAGCCCAGAGCCCGACGCGGGGCTCGAACTCACGGACCGCGAGATCGTGACCTGGCTGAAGTCGGACGCTTAACCGACTGCGCCACCCAGGCGCCCCAAGAGGGTTCTCTTTTAAATGGTTTTGGGATTACCCTAGAAAAATGGCTTTAGACTTGTTACTATATGACTTTATTCGTAAAGAAAACTAGCTTAGAGTTGCTCCTAACCACAGAATGCTTGAGAAGACATTTATCAGAAATAACAAATAGGAAAACAAGATAAGATTCTGCTCTTATGGCAGTATCAGATTTTAGATTCAAACTTAAGGAATTGAAGAATATCTAGAGCTGGATGGGCCCTTGGAGGTCATTTAGTGGCATTCCTTCCTTGAAGTTGGATTTCTGGTCCGGTTTCTTTCCCCACCATGTGAATTAATAAGTATAAAGGGGATTTCTTCCCCCTTCCCCCTTCTTTCACGGCCTTTGACCCTTGCGCACAGTTACCGCAGAGTGGGGTGTTCAGAACGAGGAATTTCTGTGGATGGGTCCGTGCCCTCTGGGATGCATGTACTTTTGGGCTGTGGATGTGACACGCACCTGATGCAGCCTGCGTGAAACCCGCTTTATTGCCCATTGTGACCATATGAAACTTTGCATCTTTTTGTCTTCCTGCATCGTTTCCTCCTCTGCCCGCTGAGAGACTGTACTTGTCTTTCACATTTGATCTTCTCCAAGAATTCTGCTCTACCCATTCGAACCCTCACCGAGCCCGTCTCTTCTCTCAATTTCTTCACTGTTGAGAACAGTACTAACTTAGCAGCGCCACACTTTATTATGTTATTTGGTTTAATTCGTAGTGTTTCCTACTCCCCCCACCCCGGAATTAACATTTTTTTCCCTGCCATCTAGTCCAGGAAGGATTGTGAATGGTGTGAACTGAAAGAGCATTTTTTTAAAAAAACTTGTTTTAATGTTTATTTATTTTTGAGAGACTGAGAGACAGAGCGCGAGTGGGGGAGGGGCAGAGAGAGAGGGAGACGCAGGATCTGAAACAGGCTCCGAGCTCTGGGTGGTGAGCACAGACCCTGATGTGGGGCTCAAACCCATGAACTGTGAGATCGTGACCTGAGCCGAAGGCAGAAGCTCAACCTGCTGAGCCACACAGGCGCCCCTGCATTTTGTTTTTTAAGTAAGCCCTTAAGTACAGCCAGTCACTGAATGCCTTCTATGTGCTCCTTAGTAGGGCTCTAAATGCAGATGAAACAGGAAATTGGACCCTCCCCTTGAAGACCAGAGACTGGTGTCTAATGGAATTTAAAATGTCCTTTGAACATTTACAACTTCACTAGAAAGAAAGCTCCACTAGGGCAAAGCTCTTTGACTCATTCGTTGATAGATCTCAAGTGCCCGGGTCAGTGCCTCATGTATAGTAAGTGCTCAATAAATATTTCTTAAATGAACTTTTATACGTTTTTACATAGGGCCATCCCTGCAGGACTGTTCATGTAGGCAGATTATATTCCTTGCCTTTCACTTCGTTTATGTGTTTCTCCCCTCCTGGACCCCAGCCACGTGGTTTTCCCAGCCACATGTAAAAATAAGTCTTGAGTATCCTTCTAGAAATATTACCTGTACATGTATACACACGTGTGTGTATGTGTCTGTACTTTACACAAACTGTGGTCTGTCAGTTTTCTTTCCCTTAAAAATATATCACATAGTTCTGTGTCAGTGCATAGTCATTTTACTCTTAGTGGCTACAGAATATTTTATTGCCTGGACATTTCATAATTCATTTAACCAGTAACTTATTGATGGATATTTGGGTTATTTCTGATCTTTGGCTTTTCTAAATGGTGGTACAGTGCGCATCCTTGCTCTAAAGTCATTTTGCAGCCTTTGCAGGTAGGAATTTGAGGATACATTTCTGAAAGTGGAGTTGCGGAATTCCTAGAAGTTCAAAGTGTTGAAGCATTTGTAATTTTGATGAGGATTGCCAGATTTTTCTCTACAGAGAGTGTGAATATGCCATTTTGCTATACTCTTACTGATACCATATTTTATCAAAGTGTTTGATCTTTTCTGATCTGATTAAGTTACCAAATATCTGTTGTGGCTTTAATTTGCATTTCTCTTATATGAGTAAGTTTGTACATCTCTTAAATGTGTACACACTTACTTCTTTTTACGTGTTCTGTCTCCATAACTTTGGTCTGTTTTTCTGTTTGATTATTGATCTTTATCTTATTGATGTGCAGGAGCTCTTTGTGCATTAAAAAAATTCCCTGGCTATGCTTGCTTGTTTATATTTCCATGTGATTTGTCGAATCAGCTTGTCTAGTTACCAGCGCCACTTAACTAAAAATCAGTCCTGTTGGTATTTCTATTAGGTTTGTGTTATAGACGAATTTAGGGAGAACGGACATTCCCATGGTGTTCAGTTTTATTTCCCCAGAACATAATAACATCTTTACATTTGTTTAAATTTTCTTTTGTGTCCTTCAATAATATTTTAAAGTTTTTTTTTTCTTATAGACAGTATACACATTTAAGAATCTTGCTGGATGTTTTAATATGCACACATTTGTAACTAGCGTTTTTCTTAATTTGACTATCACTGGGGATATATGTTTCCTGGTTGATTTGCACACAAATAATAACATTATTTGTAAAAATGCACTTTTTCTTCTAAAAAAATCTTTCACTTCTTTGTTTTCTTTTGGTCTAATTAGGGCTCCTCTGTTAGGCAACTCCAGAGAGCACCCTTGTGTTGGTCATTCCTTCCAAAATAGTGATGAGTTATTGTGCTGACAAAGGACATTGTTTCCTAATTCTTAACTTTGGGAATATTTTTAATGTTTCCCTATTAATATATGATGCCGGCTTTGATTGAGAGAGGTCTGTATTTATCGTGTTAAGGAACTGGCCACTCATTATTTTATTGATATTTTGGTTTTGAAAGGATGTGTTTTATTGAACACTTTGTGTGTGTCTGGTGACTCTTTGTTTTCACCTATGAATATGGTAAATTTTAAGTATAACACTTTGCATATTGAGCTATCCTTGTATTCCTGTGATAAGTTCAATTTGGTCATGGAATGTTATTCTTTTAATATGCTGCTAGATTTCATCCTATTTCCCTATATTTAGGAGTTGTGCATTGGTTCTCAGATGCGAGATCTGTGTGTGTATGTATGTGTGTGTATGTGTTTTCTTTTTGGGTTTTGATACATATTATCCTATCTTCACGAAAAGAATTCAGAAACTTTTCTTTTTCTATGCTCTTAAACAATTTAAAGTATATTGAAATAACCCATTCCTTCCTTGTTTGGTAGAATTCTTTGAAATTCTTGACACATATGTTTTCCTAAGAGATAGTTCTCTGACTTTGTACCTTTTATGGTTTTGTTAACTTTTCGACCCCTTCTGGGGTCGGTTTTGGTAGTTAAAATCTTCCTTAAAATCTATCCGTTTAATCCACATTGTCTAATTTATTTGCATGGAATTAATAAAATAGTCTTTTATTCTCCTTGGTATCTGGGGTTATTCCCTTATCATTTAAAGATATTTTCTGAGTAAAAAATAAAGGACATGTTAAAGATATTGTAAAGAATGTTTTTTTAAGAGACATAAAAGGAGGATATAGTTCACTTCCTATGCATATTTTATTAAAACTGAATTATTCCTGAGATCACATTTTAAAGCCCAGAAGTTGAGATGAAACATTTCCTTCCTGATCCCTCTCTTCTCTTTTTGACAGGCCCTGAAGAGGAGAGTGAGGATGATCCCCAGCTTGAAGGCAGAGATCCTGATACTTGGCATGTTGGTTTTAAGATCTCGTGGGACATAGAGACACCTGGTCTGGCAATACCCCTTCACCAAGGAGACTGCTATTTTATGCTTGGTAATTAGGAGGGTCAAAACTATATTGATGCTCTGGTGTCTAAATTTTAGACTGTTGGCTACCTATTTTGAATGTGTCTTTTGGAATAAGCTTTGCAGGTATTTTATAGTGATAATGAATCTTCTACATGTAACTAGTTTTTTTTCTGTTTGTTTTTATTTCCTTATTCTGTTTTAGCTATCGCTCATTTTTAAAAGCTGCTTTTTTTTTTTTTTTTTTCCCTCCTCCCATTCTGATTGTTTTTGGAGTTTCCCAAATGTGCTAAAACAGTTTTCAGGACTTGCCCTGAGTTACTCCATCATCCAAATCAACTTATCAGTGTGAAGTATTCAAATGATTTCCCTCTCCACACTGGGAGTGGAGGCTACTTAAAATGATTTCCCTGTCTGTATAAGTTCTTAGTGAAAGTTTTTTTTCTAGTTCTGAATTTAGTTTCTTCTCAGGAGGAGCTGACCTGACAACGTGGCCTTTCTGTGCACTTGTCTTTGAGTTCTTTGGGGGGGCAGCATCTCAGGCTTAGGCTAACCAGAGAAGCTGCAGGATTTGAGGAGCTTTTGTTCTCGGTTTTTTGGTTTTTTTGGGGGGGATTTTCTGCTTGTCTTCCAATGCGTTGCATGTAAACTGTATCCTTCTATACTCACAAAGCTTCCCTGGGTTTATTCTGTCACTGGCTTTAGCTCCTGATTATCCAAGGTTTATCTCACTCTTACCTGCCTGCGGGAATCTACTCATGTATTGACTTTAGAGCTGGGGAGCCCCAAGGCTCAAAGCCGGTATTTATGATATGAGTTGCTTCTCAATCAAGTGAGTATTTATAGAGGGCCCGTGATGTCCTCCATGCTGTGTAAGGTTCTGGAGGAGATGCTGGAAATAGGTAAAACTTGGTCCTTGCCTTCTGGAAATTCAGAGTTTGGATTAGCTCTTTAGGGCATTACCTCATTAAGCATTCTCCAAATTTCAGGCATCTACACATCAACTTGAAGATTCTTGCCATATCCCTGTGCTACCTGTACTGTTACTTATGTAATATTTTTCTCTCAATAGGCTCACTTTCTTTGTTTCACTGAGATGGGTTCATTTTAGAAGGAGATTCTCTATCACTATCTTAAGTGGAAGACCAGTATCACTTGGCGTAATTAGAAGAGGTTTATAAATATGGAAAGTAAAACAGTATTAAGTGCCTGCTGCCTTTGGTTGCTGCAGATCCTGAATCTGAGTCCTGTTCTGTCTTCATGAAAAAGGGACACGTGTAACTGTTAGAAACGTGTTAACTGTACAATGGTACCAATCTGGGACTTTCTCCTTGTCAGCAGCAAGATGGGAAGGTCATTACGTAGAGAATGACTTTCCCGTGGTGCGTGATTTGCTGGTGCTTAATGCTGTGTCCCTTCACCTCTTCTCATGGGGTGATTCCCACATTTGCCCAACACTGATCGAAGTAAGCCCTAAATCTCTTCCCTGCCGTTTGCATGCTGCTTTATAATTTACAAATCAGTTTCATTTAAGAGTCTCAATCAGTCTCCGAACAAGTTTATGAGGGAGATCGTATAGAGATTGTTCTTTCCTTAAGTATTGGCCTAATGTCGCTGGGTTGATAAAAGGTACCAGGATAGTTTGCAGGTTGCATATACGGTGCTCTTCCTGCTCTAAAAGGGACTATTTAGTCTCAATCCCAATACACTGAAATCTCTATGTGGGCACATTTTTAGGCTGAAGGTCAGCTCTTACTGAGAGAGCCTCCCCTGCTTGCCTCAGGAACTGAGTTTCTAGTTTGAAGTCTCTGCCCCATCGGCAAGCCTCATTTGTAGGTAACAGATTATTCCTCATTTTTAATGTACAACCCACACATGGGTATTTACCTCGAGTATACATGGGTTTTAATTTCAGCCAATAAACCACTTTCCTCTGGATGCTTTGTTCATGAGTTTCTATTCGCAGTTTGTATCTTTAAAGGAAGTGAGAGTCAGTTGGGGCCGTTTTAAATTGCCATATTAATTTTCTGCATTTAGAAATGGTAAAGATACATTTTAAAAGTTCAGCTAGCTTCCATGTATTTAAGAACAATCTTGTGTGTTCTTTTCTGATTATGAAAGTAAAGTACATGTTCATTGTAGAGAAAAGAAACACTGAAAGGTATGAGCGATAGAAGAATATAAAAATCAGGTTCATTGCTGTTTTCGTATATTCCTTTTCAGTCTCTTTTCTATACATACATGCATCTGGAAAAATAGTAGTATGGGAATGACAGCCACATTTAGTGGGGATTAATGACAGGTCAAGCATTCTTTTAACTGTCTCCGTAGCCCTAAAAAGTAGATGTTAGTTATATAGGACAAGAAATGATTCAGGCTAAATTGATGTAGTGACATAGCCGTGGTTACACAGTTAGTAGGGCGCGTGGATTATAACTTGTCCGTTTATCCCATTTGGGCTCTGACACCCACATGAAGCCCGCCCTCCTCTCCCTCCTCACTGACCCCTGCTCTGGGCTCCTGGGCCCCCCTCTTGCTCCCTCATCACAACGCCTATGCTTCACCTAAAGGCTTTAGGACTAGATTGTTCAGGAAGCAAAGAGAAGATGATGACAAGGGTGTTCTGGGTGCTTCCTCCTTTTCCTTTTCTTTGTAAAGTTCTGTTTCTCTTGCCCGGAAATAGATTATAATGAAAATATTAAGTAATTACATTGCCCCCTTTACCTATATGTTGTAATGAATATACATTTCAAATATACGTTTGTCCCTTTAGCTATTGTAGGTGATAAACAGAAGTGAGTGTTATTATTTTATTTGTTTATTTTTATTTAAAAACATTTTTTTTAATGTTTATTTATTTTTGAGACAGAGAGAGACAGAGCATGAACGGGGGAGGGTCAGAGAGAGGGAGACACAGAATCCGAAGCAGGCTACAGGCTGTCAGCACAGAGCCCGACGCGGGGCTCGAACTCACGGACCACGAGATCGTGACCTGAGCCGAAGTGGGACGCTCAACCGACTGAGCCACCCAGGCGCCCCATGTGTTATTATTTTATAGGAGCTGATGCCCAAGACATAGTATCTATTCCTGATTTCCCGACTCCTGCCTTTAGCTCTAGGCGAAGTAGCTGGTACCCTATGAACCTGGGCCAGCCACAGCACCACGTACCCAAAGCGCACCGTTAGAATATATTCATGTAGAATCCACTTATTCCTTATTATTTATCATTACTCAGGCAAATTCTTATTGTCTTGATTAAGAACGCATGTTCAGAATTTTCTACAAATGAACGTTCCCCCGCTGCCTCTTAGGCAGCATAAAACAAAACTAAAAGCAGCCACGGCCTCTTGCTACCTTTTCTCTTCACTTTTTAAAATCCAAATCCTATACGGAGCCCTGCCGAGGGACCTCAGCCCTGTGCCGATATCTGAAATCTGAACTTCATAGCACTTATGAAAAGGAAACAGTTTAGCTCAATTTATAATAATATATTGGTCTGCAGAGGAAGTGCAGACTGAACCCTGCTGTCTCAAGCAAATACTCCAGGGGTGTCTGATGGGGAACGTGTCGGGTGCCTGTAATAAATCCACCGCCTGTGGAAGTGAGTGAAGGCCCTGCTGGCAGTGCCTGAGGACACGCTTAACTGGGGTTGTCACGGTTTACTTTTAAATTGGAATCTTTGCCCTAATCTCAGAGTTAGACATGACCAGATTTGCAAACAGATTTACAATTTTCACTAATTTTCCAACCAGGACTTCAAAACACACTTAGAGGGGGGACAAAAAAAACACACTCTGGTCTTTCTCAGGGTAGGATGATTTACTTTGCCACAGATGTTTTCCATAGACTGAATGTAACCAGGGCGTTAGGGACTTAAAAGTGGCTCGGAGACAAACTGCGGGTTTGTTTTTTGTAGAAAAGATTATACAGTTCAAGGGACATCAACCAAATTATGTTCATTAACCAGGAGCCGGGTGTGGAGATGGGATGTTTCGGGACAAAGGTGAGGGTGCTGGGTAAACATTTGGGGCAGACCTCCTCCCCTGCCCAACCCTTCATTTATCCTTTTGTTTTTTACATGTTACGACTCATGACTCTGTTCTGTCTGGTCTCTTTATTTTTGTTTCCTTCAATCCAAACTCAATTTCATTTTCAAATAGCTATCTCCAGGCTTCAGTTACCAAGTCAAATTTCCATGGCGAAAAAAAAGAGAGAGAGAGAGAGAGAGAGAGAGAGAGAGAGAGAGAGAGAGAAAGCAACGTCCGTTGAAATGCACGCTGTTTCTTTTTCGTTTTTCTTTTTGGTTTTGCTTTACTTCACCAACAGTGTAGGGTAGAAATGATGAAAAGGCCATTTCCTGTCAGGTGACCAGGTTCCAAACTCACTGCGGTGACTATTGACTCTGCCTTGTTAGTGTTTGTCTGAGTCTCTGCCTCCCTGGGAAACTAGGGCTTCGTGGTACCTGCTTCTCAGGGCCGGTGGGAGGCCAAAGAAGAAAGTGCTTTGTATGTGGGGGCCAACCAAGATTGGGAGCCGGGCCCTTGCGTTCCAGGAGAACCAGTGAGGCGGGCGGGTGACAGAAGAGCACAGAATGTTGTGTTCTTACCCTGCTTCAGGCCCCGAGTTTTGCTAGCTTCGTACCTCCCTGTCCCATACCTATCTTTGCACATAAAGGACCTGCAAGATGGGGACAGCTCACCAATTGACTCTTGAGGGGGAGAAGAGTTGCCGTCTGGTCAGGGTCGAATCGGAGCTCTGTGGGAACCACGCTCTTGCCGTGGTTGAGGGCCAAGTTTACCTGTAGAGCCTGGTCAGTGGTGTTTGCCAGATCAGGTTCACCTTCTTTAAAATACCTCTGGCTTGGTATTTCACAGAGCACTGTGAACATCTGATGTGGTCTAACCCGAAAATGTACCATGCTTCTATTTTGGGCGTCAACATGAGCACTCCAGTTGGAGTCTGTCGCTTCTAGCCTTCTAGAACAGAGGCTTCTAGGAGTTTAAAGCATCTTAACTGGGGTTCCTCTGGGATTTAACTTGGAGACTGTGGTATCTTTGTAAATCCTCCAGGTGTCCCTCAGTCCTGCCCCGATTTAGACATTTTATTCAAAGGAAAAGGCTTTTGTTTTTTCTTCCTCTGACCCCATTCCCTTCCTCCCCCAACTCTTGACTGACCAACTGAAGTTAGAAAGTTCCTGTAATTTATGGCTTAATCATAAATTCTAAATAATTATACTTTATTACCTCTCATGGGCCTTGAAATGTAGGTGCTATGTTCTGCTTTCTGCCGAGGCAAGGGAATAATACAGAAAGAGTAATAAATTATAACTTGAGGCTGCAGTCGGTAAGCTTGAGGAATTGCCATTTAAGTGGAAAGTGCTCGAACAGCCAAATGAGCACCTGTCATGTTTGTTTTCACTTTGAAAAGTAGAAACATGACAGTATAGTTTCAACTGCTCATCCAATACGAACTCGTGGTGTTCTTCTTACCTTCTCAGCAAACTACATTATTTGCCCCTTGCTAGTCATGTTTTTGCAGGATGTATCTGTCCTCCTGAAACTTTCACTCTAAACCGTGCCCGCAAATGCTGACATTTTCAAACTTGTGCTTTTTGTCTTGATAGCCTGATTCTTTTGTATTCAGCAGAATTAGAGAGAGGGCCACTCTTGTGGAACTTACTCTGTGGATAGGATTCCTGGGTCCTTGAAAGGGTTTGTCTCTCTCTTACACTTTCTTATCATTTCCATTCTTTGTGCTTATTTTCGGTCATTGATGTCTTGAACTTTACCTGAAATGCATGAGCACCTACTGAGGGCCAGGCACTGTGCTAGAGGCTTTGATATATTTTCTTTCTTTCTTATAAGTAAGTCCATCAGGTAGGTAGTCCTCTCTCTCCAATCCCTATTTTTTGCCAGAAAAGAAAATTGACGGGGATTGCCTGCTAATGGGTATGTGGGTTTTGTATTTTTTTTAGGAGTCTGAAAATGCTTTAAAATTCATTTGTGGTGATGGTGGCACAATCCTCTGAACACACTAAAATACATTGAATCATATGCTTTCAATGAGTGAATTGTTTGGTGTGTGAATTATATGTCAATAAAGCTGTTTTATAAAAAGGAAATAGAGGCGTAAAGAGGCAAAATAGCTTCTTTAAGGTGACGTACCTAGTGAAGCTTGCATTTGAATGCAGGTTTTTCTTTTATTTCTTAAAAACATTTTTTTAATGTTTATTTATTTTTGAGAGAGAGAGAGACAGAGAGAGACAGAGTGTGAGGGAGTGAGGGGCAGAGAGAAAGGGAGACACAGAATCCGAAGCAGGCTCCAGACTCTGAGCTGTCAGCATAGAGCCCGACGTGGGGCTCGGATCCATGCACCGTGAGTTTGTGACCTGAGGTGAAGTTGGACCTACTGAGCCACCCAGATGCCCCTGAATGCAGGTTTTTCTGAGACCAAAGCTGTTCTTTCTTCTGCTGAATCATGCAACTCTACTAATTATGTAATCATGGGATCTTTCTTCTTTCAAAATGTGGAAAAAAGTAATTGAACTGATCAATACACATATCTTCTCACTGTAGAGGACTCAAATAGTATGGAATTATATAGACTAAAACTCGGAACTTCTTTTATTTTGCTGTCAGGTCCTTTTGTCGACATTAACGTAAATATAGTTATGCCAATATATTTACATATATATGGCTGCTACTTTATTAAAAAAGCACACAAATGCAACCTTTTTATTCTAGTACTTGCTTTTTTTTTTTTCCTTAATATATCCTGGAGATCTTTCCCTATCAGTACCTCATTCATATTATTATTGTTATTATAAAACAATATAAAACTAGGAAATAAAAATTCAAGCAGTTGAGGATGATCTAAAATGGAATGGAAAGAAAAAAACTCCCTGTCACCTGTCCCCAAATTTCATTTCTTCTTAAAAAATTTTTTTTTGGGGGGCGCCTGGGTGTCTCAGTGGGTTAAGCATCCGACTTCAGCCCGGGTCACGATCTCGCGGTCTGTGCGTTCGAGCCCCGCGTCGGGCTCTGGGCTGATGGCCCAGAGCCTGGAGTCTGCTTCTGATTCTGTCTCCTTCTCTCTCTGCCCCTCCCCCGTTCATGCTCTGTCTCTCTCTGTCTCAAAAATAAATAAAAACGTTAAAAAAAAATTTAAAAAAAATTTTTTTTTTTTTTTTTAAATTTTAGAGAGAGAGAGAGTGCATGCAAGAAGGGGAGGGGCAGAGGGAGAGAAAGAGAAGTTCTTAAGTAGGCTCCACATTCAGCATGGAGCCCAACATGAAGCTCAGTCTCACGACTCTGGGATCATGACCTGAGCAGAAATCAGGAGTTGGACACTCAACTTACTCAGCCACCCGGATGTTTCCCCCAAGTTCCATTTCTTAAAAGTGACCACTTTTTAGCATATTTGCATTTTATTCTTTAAGTGATTACCTCCTTCACTTTTATTTTATTTATTTATTTATGTATTTTATTTAAAAAAATTTTTTTTAAATGTTTATTTTTGAAGGAGAGAGAGAGAGAGACACAGTGTGCGGGGGGGCGGGGGGGGGGCAGACAGAGAGGGAGACACAGAATCCGAAGCAGGCTCCAGGCCGTCAGCACAGAGCCCGCTGCAGGGCTTGAACCCACAAACCATGAGATCATGACCTGAGCCAAAGTCGGACGCTCAACCGACTGAGCCACCCAGGCGCCCTACCTCCTTAACTTTTAAACACTTGCTTAATACTTCTCTCTCTTCATCCAGCAAATTGAGGCACTGGCTGTCCCTCCATTAAGAAAAATGTGAAGAAAAAAGAAAAATGGGGAAGTGGCTTTCTTAAACTCCCTCACTCTGCTGAGTTTTATTACATAGCATTTACGTGTGTGTGTGTGTGTGTGCGTGTGTGTGTGTGTTTGTAGTTGATTACCTTATAACCAATATGTAGATACACTCTTGACTTTTAGAATGTAAAATGGGGGGTGTAAGTTCCCTTTGAGCCATATCATTACTCTGACATCATTAAGGTTTATATCGTTTACACACTAATCTATAATTTTGATAAGATGACTATGCTTTCTGTGTACACTGAATCTGAAATGTGAAAGCCGGTACATACCAGTGCTTATGTGTCCCTTATTGTAGAATCAAATAAAGTGACTGGGTCCCGTAAATAGAATGTGGAGTCCACAGCAATCCCTGACGTTGTTCCATTGAAAGGGAATGTTACAAATGTCAGGTCAAGATTTTATACTTCATCAAAGACCCAGAATTGTGCTCCATTTTAGCCTACTTTGTATTTGAACCATGGCTTTCTCGTGTGGCTCTCACTCTCCCCCTGGAATTCACACTTGCCTTTCCTGATTCTTATTGAAAGAATAACCATGCCATAGTGCTGTCTCCGTGTCACTTGATGTTTTGTCTTACTACCAATTTCATGTTTTGATAAATACTGACTTCTTCCAGTCATCATACTGAGATTTCTCCTCCTTGCAGTCCTTTGCTATTCCATTTTTAAAAATCTGGATCTTAAGTCTTTCTCTTACTTGGAATTTTCTAAAAATGTCTTCTATCTACCCTCTTTCAGGTTTCTAAAAATGTGTAACCTCTGTGTCACCTAACACAGTACTGTGAACATGGTAGGTGCTTTAATAAAGTAATTATTGAGTTAATGAGTGAATGAATAAACCAAGGATTGGTTCCTCCACCTCTACCCCATTTCATGGCAACCATGGGCAAAAGGAAATATATAATCTGTCCTAGAAAACTCCTGATTGGAAAGTTTTTGAAGCCCCTCCCCAAAATAGGTGGCCATTCATTTAATACTTGGGGATCTCCAAGAGATAGCTTTTAGAATCTTCCATGGTAGTCCATTCCTTCGGTGACCCACGCTTTGCTTTCTAATATCTAGTCCAAGTGACCATGTGATATCACAGAATTGTCCAAATTGATGCAGTGTTCAAATCAATTTGTACATTCTCTTCCAGATCTTTTATTAAAAAAAAAAAAAACAAAAACTAGTAAAGACAACAGAAATGTGTTGGTTTCTTTTAAGCTGAGGATAGATGTGTTACTGTGAGTTTTGAGATCCTTGTATTTTTTCATATTTTATGCAGTCAGAGTCATGTTGTGGGTGAATCTGCATCTGGGTTGGTTGGGTGGAATTTTTCCTTTTGGTTGGCAGTCTTAATATGCCTTCTTTTGCTCTCTGTCTATATAACATAACTCCTAAAAGCATGAACTGTGGGAAAAAATTTTCAGACTTTTAATTTGATTGCATATCCTATGTGCATTCTTTGCCACTTCTGTAAAGATAGAAAGAATAGCCATAGAGGAAGTTTTTTAAAAATGTTTTTAATTTAAAATTTTAATTTTTAATTCGATTCTTGTTACAGGTTTCAGTTCAGGATCAGCCTAGGAATAAGTTTCACTTTCCTAAAAACAGTCAGTCCCTGAAGCAGATTTCTTCCATGATGGGATGTTTTCATTAAACCCTTCCTGTGCAATTATTCTTCTATCCATAAATATTTAAAATTTCAAAAAAGATCTAAATTATAGTCCTCAGTCAAATCATTGTCCTAAAATTCTCCCTTAAAATTGGTTTTGGCCCAAACATTTTTCCTTTTCTTTGTTCACACTGTTCCCTCCACCTTGTGTTTTTCTCTCCATCTATGTATATGTATAACACTTATTTAGGATGATGTTAAAAACTTAATACCACAATGGCAGGGGCACCGACCAATCAGTGTGGATGCCATAATTCTTTTTTCCCTCTGGACTATAAAGATTGGCATAGAGGTCTTATCTACTGGAGTTAAGTTTTTTTGAGAGCCAGTACTATGTGATATATATTCTTGCACTACACAGAGCACTTAGTGCTTTGTACGTAATAGGAACTTACCGTATATTTGGAGAGAACTTTTTTCCTCCCAAGGTTTTAACCAGAAACCACAGCCATCTTTCTCAGTTGCCAGGGGAAAATTAGATGTGAGATAGGAATGAGTCAAGCGGGAAGGCAAAAGGTATATGGAGGAACAGAGCCAAGAGGTTTAAGTGGCTGGTTCTGTCTCATTGATTAACTTTGTTCGGGCAATTCCAGTCCCCACCGTTCACTGAAGCAGCGGGCAGAAGTGATGGGTCTGCATATTCGGAAGGGGAAAAAGAAGAAAACTACTTCATTCAAGTTTTCCGTCCACCTGACCTCCGTCCCTTCTCATCTTTCTATTTCCCCAAGCCTCTGCCCTCCAGTTTGTCGGGAAGTGTTACAATCTGGAAGATTAAAGGCAGGCCTTGCCAAAGTGGGATTAAAGTTCATTTTGCGTATTTAGAAAGTGAACAAGAATGATTAACCTCAAGAATCTATTCTCTTTTCAAGCCAACAACGAACTTGAGCATTCCATAAAAGTTAATTTAGAAACAAGAGGGGGAAAGTCGCATATCCCGAGGCCATCTTCACCTCTGTGCTTGTTTTTATAGAAGAATTTTCACTCCCAGGGAAGATTGTATGTGGGGGAAGGTTTCCAAAACTAACCAAAGCTCATACCGCCTTCACTGATGGCTGTGTGCCATGCTTTTCATTTGGGGAATGAATGCCTCTTTTCTGAGGATCTCCTCATTGAATGTTATCTGTGGGATCTTTCACAAATAACGATACTTACTGTTTTCTTTTTTATTGCTACGTACAAAAGTAGTAATGTACGCCTTCCAAAGATGCCGTCTTAGGATGGAGTCCAATTCCAGAGATAAATAAATATGAAGAAAAAAAAACGTATACCACGGAATTGATAAAACGTAGTCTGTGTTCACTTTAAACAATTTACAAACTATAGGAATGTGCAAACGCAAACAGATCGTATTATCCCCGTGCAGAGATACTATTCACAACTATTTGGTCTAGCTCCATCTAGAATTTCTTTCTATACTTGGAAATACATATAATTTTTTCTTTTTAGAAAATTAATATCCTGTTAGATATGATGTCTTTTACCCTTTTTTCAGTACTTTTGTATCTTGAGCATTTTTTCTTATTAAATATTCCTTGAAATGTGATTTTTAAAAATGGCTTATTTGTGAGCCAGTATATGACCTATTCTTGAGAATGTTCCATGTGCACATAAGAAGAATGTGTTTAGGATGAAATGTTCGGAATATATCTGTTAAGTCCATCTGGCCCAGTGTGTCATTCAAAGCCATGGTTTCCTTGTAGATTTTCTGCTTTGATGATCTGTCCATTGCTGTAAATCAATCAGCATGATTCACCACGTTAATAAAAGGATAAGAACCCTACGATCCTCTCAATAGACGCAGAAAAAGCATTTGACAAAATACAGTATCCTATCTTGATAAAAACCCTCAAGGGATAGAAGGAACAGACCTCAACATCATAAAGGCCACATATGAAAGACCCACAGCTAATATCATCCTCAATGGGGAAAAACTGAGAGCTTTCCCCCTAAGATCAGGAACATGACAGGCTGCCCACTCTCACCACTGTTGTTCAACACAATACTAGAAGTAGTAGCCTCAGAAATTAGACAACACAAAGAAATACAAAGCATATAAATTGGCAAGGAAGAAGTCGAACTTTCACCCTTCGCAGATGACATGATACTCTACGTGGGAAATCCAAACGACCACAAAAAAAACTGCTTGAATCTCTACATGAATTCAGCAGATTCACAGGGTATAAAATCCATGTACAGAAATCGGTTGTATTTCTATGCACCAATAACGAAGCAGCAGAAAGAGAAATCAAGGAATCAACCCAATTTACAATTGCACCAAAAACCAGAAGATACCTAGGAATAAACCTAGCCAAAGAAGTAAAAGATCTGTATGCTGAAAACTATAGAAGACTTATGAAAGAAATTGAAGAAAACCCAAAGAAATGGAAAAACATTCTATGCTCGTGGATGGGAGGAACAAATATTGTTAAAATGTCGATACTGCCCAACGCAGTTTACACATTCAGTGCAATCAGATAACATCAAAATAACAAATAACACCATCAAAATAACACCAGCATTCTTCACAGAGCTAGAACCAACAATTGTAAAATTTGTATGGAACCAGAAAAGACCCCGAGTAGCCAAAGCCATGTTGAAAAAGAAAGCCAAAGCTGAAGGCATCACAATTCCAAACTTCAAGCTGTATTACAAAGCTGTAATCATCAAGACAGTATGGTACAGGCACAAACACAGACACATAGATCAGTGGAATAGAATAGAGAACCCAAAACGGACCCTACATGGACAAAGCAGAAAGAATAACCAATGGAAAAAAGTCTCCTGAGCAAATGGTACTGGGAAAACTGGACAGCAACACATAAAAGAATGAAACTGGACCACTTTCTTACACCATATACAGAAATAAATTCAAAATGGATGAAGGACCTAAATGGAGACAGGAAACCATCAAAATCCTAAAGGAAACCATCAAAATCCTAAACGGGAACACAGGCAGCAACCTCTTTGACCTTAGCTATGGCAACTTCTTACTGGATGTGTTTCCAGAGGCAAGGGAAATAAAAGTGTAAATGAATTATTGAGACTTCATCAACATAAAAAGCTTCTGCACAGCAAAGAAAATAATCAACAAAACTGAAAGGCAACTGATGGAATGGGAGAGAAAATATTTGCAAAAGGGTTAGTATCCAAAATATAAAGAACTTGTCAAACTCAACACCCAAAAAACAAATAATCCAGTGAAGAAATGGGCAGAAGACATGAATAGACACTGTTCCAAAGAAGACATCTAGGTGGCTAACAGACACATGAAAAGATGTTCAACATTACTCATCATCAGAGAAATACAAATCAAAACCACAGTGAGTTACCACCTCACACCTGTCAGAATGACTAAAATGAACTCGGGAAACAGCAGATGTTGGTGAGGTTGCAGAGAAAGGGGAACCCTTTTGCACTGTCGGTGGGAATGCAAACTGGTGCAGCCACTCTGGAAAACAGTATGGAGGTTCCTCAAAAAATTAAAAAGAGAACTACCCTAGGACCTAGTAATTGCACTATTAGATACTTACCCAAAGGATACAAAAATGCTGATTCAAAGGGGCACATGCACCCCAATGTTTATAGCAGCGCTATCAGTAATAGCCAAATTATGGAAGGAGCCCAAACGTCCATCGACTGGTGAATGGATAGAGAAGATATGGCATATAATATATATATGGCACGTGCACACACACACACGCGCACACACACAATGGAATACCACTCAGCAATCAAACAGAATGAAATCTTGCCATTTGCAACAACATGGATGGAACTAGAGTGTGTTATGCTAAGCAAAATAAGTCAGAGAAAGACAGATATCATATGATTTCACTCGTATGTGGAATTTGAGAAACAAACAGATGAACCTACGTTCAGGGGGAGGGAAGGAAGAATAAGATAAAAATAGAGAGGGAGGCAAACCGCAAGAGACTTATAAATACGGAGAACAAACTGAGGGTTGCTGGAAGGGAGTGAGTGGGAGGATGGGCTAAATGGGCGATGGGCATTTTGGAGGGCGCTTGCTGGGATGAGCAC
Source organism: Prionailurus bengalensis (assembly GCF_016509475.1). Lineage (NCBI taxonomy): Eukaryota > Metazoa > Chordata > Mammalia > Carnivora > Felidae > Prionailurus > Prionailurus bengalensis. The sequence goes on from NC_057352.1 coordinate 31,888,208, forward strand.
TGGGTGTTATATGTAAGTGATGAATCACTGGGTTCTACTCCTGAAACCAGTACTACCCTGTATGTTAGCCACCTTGAATTTAAATAAATAAATTAAAGAAAGCATGAACGAAAATGGCTTAAATAGTAATCCCCTACTTTTGGTTGCTTAATTCATTTCTAGTGTTTTGATATCAAACATATTGCTCTCGTGAACATCTTTGTACATGTATCTTTGCTGCTGTGATTTCTGTAGAAAAAATTATCAGTAGTGGAATACCTAGGTGAGATGAGAGTGCAGCTACTTTAAAACTGTACACGTTATCTCATCAGGCTGTAACTTGTAAGGTTGTTTTCATTGTACATTCCCAGTGCAGTATGAAATGTGGTTACCAGGTACTTCCTCCAGCCTCGTTTACCTTACCCTCGATAATACTGGGCATTAGACTTTCAAAGTATTTTGCCACTTCAATGAGTACAAATAACATACTGCTGTTTTAAATGCATTTTTAAATTTATTGAGGAGGTAGACTCTTCCACGTTTGTTCGCCATTTGTATACTTCTGTTACTATCCATCATCTGATCTTCATTTGCCCATTTTTCTGTTGAGATGTGGTTTGTTTTTCTTCCCAGTTACTTTTTTTTAACCCTTCTGCTCGCTTCCCAGGAGGTTTTTAATATACTCTTTTGGATTTTGACTTAGATATTTAATGTAGATTTATTTTTTAGGTGAGGCATCATTACATGATGATGATGATGGCAACGATGATGATTTATTATACTTGCGTTAAATAGCCATATTTGAAAGTATTTACATTTACACTCACTGGTATTTTCATAATGTGGTTTTTTTCTTTAAAAGATTTATTTATTTAATTATTACTGTTTATTCGTGAGAGGGGGCGAGAGAGTGCACACAAGCGGGGGAGGGGCGGGGAGAGAGATTGAATCCCACGCAGTCTCTGCGATGTCAGTGCAGAGCCTGACGTGGTGCTCGAACCCATGAACCATGAGATCATGATCTGAGCTGAAATCAGGAGCCAGATGCTTAACCAGCTGAGCCACCAGCTGCCCCTAAAAGTTTATTTTTTAAGTTGAGGTATAATTGACAATGTAACATGTTAGTTTCAGGTGTATGACATAACGATTCAATATTTATATATGTTTTGAAATGATCTCCATAGTAAGGCTGGTTCACATCTATCACTTTATGTAATGTGAAACTGAATAAAGAAAAGCTCATTTATAATTGAATTGGGAAGAGACGGAAATGGGAGCTCTCATGCCCTACCAACTCATTCTCAAGTACCAATGCCAGCGGGAAGAAGTTAATTTACTGCCCCAGCAAGAGTGAGGAACATTTCCCTTTGCTTCACAACAGCCCAGCCAATGAGAAACTGCCACAATTGAGCCAGTGAGAAACTGTCACCACCCTGAACACCTTCTTTCAGTGGACTTTTGTTCAAGCAGCCCCTCCCACCTCCTTTCCCTCTATAAGGTGGTATGCCTCTTTGTTCTCTGGAATCCATAGTTCATGGGTCCCGAATTGCGCTTCCTCTGCCATTCTCAGATAAACCACTTTTGCTGGTAAAATAACTGGCTGTTTTACTTTCAAGGTCAACGGTAGTTATAAGGAATATGTATTTTTTTGTGATAAATATACAGGTCTACTTTCTTAGCAATTTTCCATTACATTACATCCCCATGACTTCTTCATTTTGTAACCAGAAAATTATGTCTCTTGACCCCCTTTACTCATTTCTGCCACTCCCCATGCCCCATCTAAGGCAACCACCAGTCTGTTCTCTGTATTGTTGAGCTTGTCGTTTGTTTGTTTTTGTTTTTGTTTTAGATTCCACATATAAATGAGATCATATGGTATTTGTCTCTCACTATCTGACATCTTTCACTTAGCATAGTGCTCTCGAGGTCCATCCGTGTTGTTGTAAATGCCAACATTTCATATTTTTTTATGGTTAGAGCGTGTTCCATTGTATATATGTCTGTATACACATATATATACACACACACACGTATATATATATATATATACACATAAAGAAACTGTGGTGTATATATATGTGTGTGTATATGTATGTATATGTATATGTGTGTGTGTATATATATACATATATATGTATATGTATATGTATGTATGTATATATATATCTATACACACACACACACACACACATATATACACCACCGTTTCTTTATCCATTCATCCATCAGTGGACAGTTAGGTTGTTTCCATATCTTGGCTGTTGTAAATAATCCTGCAGTGAACCCGGAGATGCGTATGTTGTCTTGAGTTAGTGTTCTCATTTTCTTTGGGTAAATACCAAAAAGTGGAATTCTTGGATCATAGAGTAAATCTATTTTTAACTTTCTGAGGAACCTCCATACTGTTTTCCATAGTGGCTGTACTAATTTACATTGCCACCAACAATGCAAAAGGTTTCTCTCTACATCCTGGCCCATACTTGTTATTTGTCTGTTTGATGATAGCCATTCTGACACGTGTGAGGTGATAGCTCACTGTGGTTTTAATTAGCAGTTCCCTGGTGATTAGTGATATTGAGCGTCTTTGCTTAATTTTTTTGCGTGTTTATTGATTTGGCGGGGGAGGGGCAGAAAAGGAGACAGAGAATCCCAAGCAGATTTTGCTCTGTCAGCACGGAGCCCGATGCGGGGCTTGAACTCACGAACCGTGAGATCACGGCCTGAGCTGAAATCTAGAGTCGAGTGTTCAACTGACTGGCCCACCCAGCTGCCCCTTCGGCATCTTTTCATGTACCTGTTGGCCATCTGGATGTCTTCTGTAGCGAAGTGTGTATTCAGATCTTCTGCCCATTTTTAATTGGATTGCTTGGTTTTTTTGCTTTTGAGTTGTAGGAGTTCTTAATATGTTTTGGATATTAACCTCTTATCAGATACGTGATTTGCAAATATTTTCTCCCACTCCATAGGTTGCCTTTTCATTTTGTTGATGGATTCCTTTGCTGTGCAGAGCTTTGAAGTTTGATGTAGCCCCACTGGTTTCTTGTTGCTTTTGCTGCTTTTGCGCTTGGTGTCATGTTAAAAAAGCCATTGCTAAGACCTCTGTCTCAAGGAGCTTACTGCTGTGTTTTCTTCTTACACTGTGATTTTAATTATTTAAATAAAGTATAGATTGTAACAAGTTTTTCCTGAAGGCTAATGGCAAGGGAACGGATGGTGGCATATTCTCTGAGTTTTTGTATTCTCTCACTTTCTGTGCCTTCCATGCTGCTATCTCTGTAAGTAGCTGTAGGATTCTTGCATAACAGACTTCCCACCTTAAAGCTCAGGATATTGTCCCCTCGAACTCTGATATTTGATGTTAGAGAGATATCTGAGGTCATCTTCATTTTGAGTCTGTTGTGGTAGATTATGTTTTTTCTTTGAACATTCGTCATATTTTATATTCAATGTTTTGAAAGTTTATTTTGAGAGAAAGGGAGAACATGAGCAGAGGAGGGAGGGAGGGAGGGAGAGAGAGAGAGAGAGAGAGAGAGAGAGAGAGAGAGAGAGAGAAAATCCCAAGCAGGCTCCACACTATCAGCTCAAAGCCCGACACAGGGCTCGATCCCACGAGCCATGAGATCACGACCTGAGCTGAAATCAAGAGTTTGATTTCACCTGAAATCAGGTGAGTCACGTGAGCCACCCAGCACCCCTATATTTAATATTTGAAGCGAATATGTTTATGTACTTCAAGAACCATTTTGTGTGTAGTCAGGCTCTTTCACAATTTTGGAAAATATTCTTCTATTCTTTGATTGTTCTTTCATCTGTCTGTCCCTTTTCTGCTTTCTTTCTAGGATTCCTGTTATATATATTGTGGCTTCCGGAATTCATCCTTCATTTCTTATCTCTTCTGTCACTAATTTTCATTTTCCCTCCAGGTTTAGGAGAATGTTTTGAGTCCCCTCCTCCCCTTCAATAATTTGAGTTGTTTGTAGCATGTGTTCTGCTATTCATTCCATCTTCCATCATTTTAAATGAAGTAATACTATTAAAAAAAAATCAGCTCCAGGCAATCTTTCCTGCCCTCACACTGTGCCCTCTTCATGTCTGTTTGCCCCATTTTTTACAGATACAGTGCCTTCTTGAATGAAGTGTCTTCTTAAAATATTGAGAATTTTATGAAAAAAAAACTTGTCCTATCGGTTTGAGTCAGACCTTGGCAGCAGAGACAGTTTCAAAGTGGTTCCTTCCCTTTGAACTGCAGTGTTTTCACATGAGCCTAGTGATTTTTGCAGGTCTGTTTCTCCTCACCGAAGCAGAACAGGTCCTAGCTCCTAGGCAAACTGGCGTTGCTGTTGTTTCTGGAAAACTGGGTGTACATTCCCGGCCAAGTCCTTCATTTGAAAAGAGCAAGAAAATGTACCCTACATGGCCAGATAAGAGATTTCATTAACTAGAGCGTCCTAAGCACCTCATTTTTGTCTCTTTGTGGTGTGGATGCTTTGCAGTCTGGGCAAACCATGACCCCTTTTGACCTGTGCTCGGCAAACCCACTCTGTACAATTTCTTACCCCACCGATGCCTGGCCTTCTCCTCAAAGTGGCAGCTTGTCCCAGCAACATGTTCTGGGGGCTGCGAGAAGCACGGGTTGTGTGCGTTTAAGGCTGCCCCACAGGAGGCAAGCGGCCTGCCCTCTCGGTGCCCTGTAGCCCATCATACCTTCCTGTTGTTTTGAGTTTGAGGGTGAGCGTTGCCCTTGGGATCCACTTGCCGTATTGACCAAGACGCTGCTCTTTCCAAGTAGACACTCACGGGTCGCCCTCTCTGCCTCTTCTTTATTTAGTCTCATCGCGCCTAAACGTATCCAGCACAGACCCTTGCAATTTCTGGCATACTGAGCACCTTCCTCTTATATTTAGTGCTGACCAAAGTTTTTACCTCATCGAATAGTGCCCTGATCGTCTCCTTGGGGAATCTAGGAATGGGGCAGATCGAGAGGCCCGGGTCTGTACCGACATCTTGCCAGGAAGCTTCCCCTCCCCCGTTTTGCTGGCTATTAAATTCTGAATATGTTCTCAGTCATGGATGTCCCCATGTCTAGGAAAAATAAGGTCATAAATATTAAGATTGAGCGATGAGAATGGACAGGTGAGTAAGAATGAAAAGCTTCAGTGACTGCGTGAAGCTGGGAAGATTGGATTTCAGTATTGGGCCTGTTTAGCTCAGGAGTGTGCCTTTAGTGAAGCTCCTGATTGTTACTTTAAGAAATTTGGGATGAAATAGCCCCGATAACACACTGGTCAACAAAACCGAGGAAGTCAGGGCTGGGTTAGATTTAAGATGACCAACCGTCCCAGTTTGTCTGTGCGGGAGGGGATCTCAGCAGGTGGGATTTCTGGCAAAGTCCTGGGCCCGAATCGGTCACCCTAGTGGAAATTATGCCTTTGCATCTGTGGTCTTTTATATATGAGATGAGATTTCATGCTACAGTGAATGTCCAGAGCTCTCCTGACCCACTGACAGAGCACGCAGCATTTAGCCAGAGAAGAGCGAGAGCCTCTTTTCTGTTTGTTTTGTTGACTAAATTCTACAAACTCTGATTCCACTTGAATATAGCATCAGTTTTTTAGCTGTATCCTGAAACAGCGCTGGCAAAGAGACATTCTTTCATGTTTTCTTTTTAAAAATTATGAGGAGTCGTCTTCTTTAAAGCTAAGAATGGTCTTTAGTATATCCTTTAAGGTGTATAGACCATGAAGTTGGAGCCACTTTTACAGACTTCGAGGTTTGGATAAATTAGAAGCTCTTTGGTGAAAATTACAGGGTTCTTCCTAGAAGCCATAAAGGATTAGGGACAGTTGGGAGCATTTCAGAAGGGTTGTTTGATTAGGAAGTTGCCAAGGATTTGCAAAAAGGTACAGGCCCCAGAGTATTACTTCTAACCTTGCGTTTGTCACTTGGCCTGCATCAGACTAGTTGCCCTTCAGCGGAACAAAACCACTTAACAAATGCTCATTAAGATGTTTTCTCTTTCTTTATGATGTTCCTGCATGCTAGTGTTAATAGCATAGGAGCAATGAGGCTTTTGTTTGGGTAGATGAGAGGGGCATTTATGCATTTCACCCTTTTATGGGAATCTGGCCTAGGGAACCTCCTCTAACCTCTGCTGTTTGTTTTGTTTTGTTCTTTTGATTCTGAAACTCCCTTTAGGCAAAAGAGTCCAGGTTAACCAGAAATTCTCAGGTGCGTCCTTAGCCAGAGGCCTTAGAGGGGGCAAACTGGAAAGGAGACTGGTCACTCAGCCTTCATTGCATTTTGTAATATTGTTTACACAACATCTGAATGTTTTGTGACCTACTCATCTTCCTTTTTTTTCCTGTGAAAACCCCTAAAACTGCTCTTAATTTTGCTCTCTCCCCTGCTTTCCTTACTCAATCCACTGTCAGGTCTTCTGGTTTTTCTCTAAAACATTCTGAATCCGGTCACTACTCACCATGTCCCCCTCTGTCACCGTGGTCCGAGTCACCGTCAGCTCCCACGTGGGTTATGGTGGCAGTTTCCCTGCTCGTCTTCCTGCTTCAAAGCCTGCCCCTTTCGGTCCTCTCTCTTTCCCAACAAGCTGCCAGGGTGGTCTCCTCAGACTTGGACCACATTTCTTCCCTGCATAAAAGTTTCTAATGGTTTCCCATTGTATCTGGAATTAAACCTCGAATTCTGACCATGACCATCAGAGACCCCCTTTAGTTGTTGAACTTCTGCTTCCATGCTGAGCACCATGGTACTGTCTCGAGTACAGCGAGCTCGTTCCCACGTTGGTGCCTCGGCCTCAGCTCGTTCTTCTGCTTGGAATGCTCTCGTCCCACATGTTGGCATTGCCAGGCTCCTCATTATTCAGCTCTTGAGTCACCTTAGCTGTCCCCAGCGGTAGTTCTGTATAGAGTAGTACATTATTCCCGTGTACCCCCACTGACCCTTACGCTTCTTAAATTATCCTGTATTTTCTTCATAGCACCTCATATCTGAATTTCTTGTTTACTTACCCATTATCTGTCTTCCCCAACCAAATGTAACCTTCGTGAGAGCAGGGACTTTGTTTTGTTCACTGTGCCTAGGGTAGTGCTTGGTGCATAGTAGTTGCTCATTCAAATATTAAATTAAGTGATGCAGATGAGTACTTTCCTTTGCTATGAGAACACTCTAGGAGAATAACTATATAATTGTATAACTGTACATTGGTCTCAAGATGGCAAACTATGGAGTCTTACAGAATGAAGAATTTTCAGTTCACATTGTTTTAAAAAAGAGGGTTTACTTTTCATAGCATTTTAGGCTCATAGCAAAAGTGAGCACAAAGTAGAGTTGCCCTACACTTCTGTCCCCATGCGTACGCAACCTTTCCCACTGTCTACATCATGCATCGGATTGGACGTTTATTACAGTTGATTAACCTACATTGACATGTCATTATCACCCAAGTCCATACTTTATATTCGAGTTCATTCTTGGTGTTGTATATTTTATGGATTTAAAAAATGTCTTATGGCCTATATCTCCCATTATAGTATCATGCATGATAGTTTCTACTCTAAAAATCCCCTGTAACCCTATTCATCCTCTCCCCCACACTCAACCCCTGGCAGCTTTGTATTTTCTCTATAGTTTTGTCTTTTCCACAATGCTTTATGGTTAGAATCTTACAGTATGCAGCCTTTTCAGACTGGCTTCTTTCACTTCGTAGCAGGTATTTAAGTTTCCTCATTTCTTTTCGTGACTTGATAGCTCACATCTTTGTAGTGCTGAATATTACACCGTTGCCTCAATGGGCCACAGTTTATCTGTTCACCTACTCACAGACATGTGGGTTGCTTCCAAGTTTTGGCCGTTGTTGATAAAGCCGCTGTCAACATCTGTTCACAGGTTTTTGTGTGGACATAAGTTTTCAACTCATTTGGGTGAATATTAAGTAGGGCAATTGCTGGTTCTTATGATGAGAACACGTTTAGTTTTGTAAGAAATCACCACACGGCCTTCCAAACCACGTGTATCCTTTTGCGTTCCCACCAGCAATGAATGCGTGTTCTGTTGTTCCATTATTTTTGTCAGCATTTGGTGTTAAATCAGTTATCTGTGGATTTTGGCCATTCTCATAGGTGGGTAGTGGTATCTTGTTTTAATTTGCAATCCCATGACAAATGATAATGAGCATCCTTTCATATGCTTATTCTCATTAGATCTTCTTTGGTGGTGTATCTGTTCAGAACTTCTGCCCATTTCTTTAATGAAGTCGTTTGTTTTCTTGTTGTTGAGTTTTAAGAGTTCTTTGTATTTTGAATTACAGTGCTTTATTGAGCCTGCCTTTTGCAAATATTTTGCCCCAGTCTTCCGCTTGTCTTCTTATTCTCTTGACTGTGTCTTTCTTTTTTTTTTTTTTTTTTTAATTTTTTTTTTCAAAGTTTATTTATTTTTTGGGGGACAGAGAGAGACAGAGCATGAACGGGGGAGGGGCAGAGAGAGAGGGAGACACAGAATCGGAAACAGGCTCCAGGCTCCGAGCCATCAGCCCAGAGCCTGACGCGGGGCTCGAACTCGCGGACCGTGAGATCGTGACCTGGCTGAAGTCGGACGCTTAACCGACTGCGCCACCCAGGCGCCCCTTGACTGTGTCTTTCAAGAACAGTTTTTAATTTTTATGAAGTGTAGTTTATCAATTATTTCTTTCCTGGGTTGTGCCTTTGTTGTCGTATCCAAAGAGTCATCGCCATGCCCAAAGTCATCTAGATTTCCTCTTGTGTTATTTTCTAGGAATTTTGCACTTACACATTTTATGTTTAGATCTATGATCCATTTGAGTTAATTTTGGGGAACACTGGAAAGTTTGTGTCTGGATGCATTCTTTTTTTTTTTTTTTTTTTTTTGCATGTGGATGTCCACTTGCTCCAGCACCATTTGTTGAAGAAACTATCTTTGCTCCATTGTATTGCCTTTGCTCCTGTGTCAAAGATCTGTTGACCATATTTAAATGGCTCTCTTTCTGTATACTCTTTTTTTCTATTCCATTGATATTTTTTTTTTCCTATTCTTTTGGCCAATAAAACTTCGTCTTACTTGCTGCAGCTCTTCTTGAAGTTGGGTAAATCAGTCTTCCAGCTTTGTTCTTCTTCAATATTGTGTGCTATTCTGGGTCTTTTGTCTCTCTGTATAAACTGTAGAATTGGTTTGTCAGTATCCACAAAATAACTTGCTGGGATTTTGATTGGGATTGCATTGAATCTATAGGTCAAGTTGGGAAGAATAGACATTTTGACGATATTGGTCTTCCTGTCTATGAACATGAAATATCTCTCCATTCATCAGTTCTTTGATTTTGTTCGTCAGGAATTTTTGGTCTTCTTTGTGTAAATTCTTATATATATTTTGTTAGATTTTATATCTAAGTATTTTATTTGGGGGAATACTAATGTAATTGGTAATGGGTTTTTATTTCAAATTCCACTTACTTGTTAGGAAAGTGATTGACTTTTATATGTTACCCTTATATCCTGCAACTATGCTAAAATTGCTTATTAATTCCAGGGGTTTTTTTTGGGTCAGTTCACTTGGAATTTTCTACAGACAGTCATATCATCTATGAAGAAGGACAGTTTTAGGGGTGCCTGGGTGGCTCAGTCGGTTGAGCAGCCGACTTCGGCTCAGGTCATGATCTCGCGGTCTGTGAGTTCGAGCCCTGCATCGGGCTCTGTGCTGACAGCTCAGAGCCTGGAGCCTGTTTCAGATTCTGTGTCTCCCTCTCTCTGGCCCTCCCCCGTTCATGCTCTGTCTCTCTCTGTCTCAAAAATAAATAAATGTTAAAAAAAAATTTGAAGGACAGTTTTATTTCTTCTCTTCTCTTCTCTTCTCTTCTCTTCTCTTCCCTTCCCTTCCCTTCCCTCCCCTCCCCTCCCCTCCCCTCCCCTCCCCTCCCCTCCTCTTCTCTTTTTGTCTCATTGCATTAGCTGGCACTTCCATTGTGCTGTTGAAAAGGAGTGGTGGGAGCACCTGGGTGGCTCAGTTGGGTAAGCATCTGACTCTTGATTTTAGCTCAAGTGATTCTCACATTTCATGAGTTTGAGCCCCACATTGGGCACTGTGCTGACGGCACAGAGCCTGTTTGGGAATCTCTCTCTCTCTTTCTCTCTTTCCCTGACCCACTTGCATGTGTACATTCTCTCTCAAAATAAATACATAAATATTAAAAAAAAAAAGGAGTGGTGAAAAGACACATTCTTTCCCTGTTCCCAATCTTATTGAGGAATCAAATTTAAGTATGATGTTAGCTACATCATACTTTTTTTGTACATGTTCCTTATCACATTGAATAAGTTACTCTTTAATCCTAGTTTACTGAGAGGTTTTGTTATGAATTTGTGTTGGATTTTGTCAAATGTTTTTTTCTGCACCTATTGATATGATCATGTGATTTTTCTTCCCTAGCCTGTTGCTGTGATGGATTATATTAATTGATTTTCTGTTTTTTAATATAAAATTTATTGGCAAATTGGTTTCCATACAACACCCAGTGCTCATCCCAACAGCTGCCCTCCTAAATGCCCATCATCCACTTTCCCCTCCCTCCCACCACCCCCCCCCCCATCAAGCCTCAGTTTATTCTCAGTCTTTAAGAGTCTCTTATGGTTTCGCTGCCTCCCTCTCTAACTTTTTTTTTTTCCTTCCCCGCCCGCATGGTCTTCTGTGAAGTTTCTCAGGATCCACATAAGAATGAAAACATATGGTATCTATCTTTCTCTGTCTGATTTATTTCACTTAGCATAACGTTCTCCTGTTCCATCCACATTGCTACAAAACCCAGATTTCATTCTTTCTCATTGCCAAGTAGTATTCCATTGTGTATATAAACCACAATTTCTTTATCCATTCATCAGGTGATGGACATTTAGGCTCTTTCCATAATTTGGCTATTGTTGAGAGTGCTGCTATGAACATTGGGGTACAAATGCCCCTATGCATCAGCACTCCTGTATCCCTTGGGTAAATTCCTAGCAGTGCTATTGCTGGGTCATAGGGTAGATCTCTTTTTAATTTTTTGAGGACCCTCCACACTGTTTTCCAGAGTGGCTGCACCAGTTTGCATTCCCACCAACAGTGCAAGAGGGTCCCCATTTCTCCACCTCCTCTCCAGCATCTATAGTCTCCTGATTTGTTCATTTTAGCCACTCTGACTGGCGTGAGGTGGTATGTGAGTGTGGTTTTGACTTGTATTTCCCTGATGAGGAGCGACATTGAGCATCTTTTCATGTGCCTGTTGGCCATCTGGATGTCTTCTTTTTTATTTTATTTTATTTTATTTTATTTTATTTTATTTTATTTTATTTTTTGGGACAGAGAAAGACAGAGCATGAACGGGGGAGGGGCAGAGAGAGGGAGACACAGAATCGGAAACAGGCTCCAGGCTCTGAGCCATCATCAGCCCAGAGCCCGACGCGGGGCTCGAACTCACGGACCGCGAGATCATGACCTGGCTGAAGTCGGACGCTTAACCGACTGCGCCACCCAGGCGCCCCTGGATGTCTTCTTTAGAGAAGTGTCTATTCATGTTTTCTGCCCATTTCTTCACTGGATTATTTGTTTTTCGGGTGTGGAGTTTGGTGAGTTCTTTATAGATTTTGGATACTAGCCCTTTGTCTGATATGTCATTTGCAAATATCTTTTCCCATTCCGTTGGTTGCCTTTCAGTTTTGTTGATTGTTTCCTTTGCAATGCAGAAGCTATTTATCTTCATGAGGTCCCAGTAGTTCATTTTTGCCTTTAATTCCCTTCCCTTTGGAGATGTGTCAAGTAAGAAATTGCTGCAGCTGAGGTCAGGGAGGTTTTATTCTTGCTTTCTTCTCTACAGTTTTGATGGTTTCCTGTCTCACATTCAGGTCCTTTATCCATTTTGAGTTTATTTTTTGTGAATGGTGTAAGAAAGTGGTCTAGCTTCATTCTTCTGCATGTTGCTGTCCAGTTCTCCCAGCACCATTTGTGAAAGAGACTGTCTTTTTTCCACTGGATACTCTTTCCTACTTTGTCAGAGATTAGTTGGCCATACTTTTGTGGGTCCAGTTCTGGAGTCCCTGTTCTATTCCATTGGTTTATGTGTCTGTTTTTGTGCCAATACCATGCTGTCTTGATGATTACAGCTTTGTAGTAGAGGCGAAAGTCTGGGATTGTGATGCCTCCTGCTTTGGTCTTCTTCTTCAAAATTACTTTGGCTATTCGGGGTCTTTTGTGGTTCCATACAAAATTTAGGATTTCTTGTTCTAGCTTCGAGAAGAATGCTGGTGCAATTTTGATTGGGATTGCATTGAATGTGTAGGTAGCTTTGGGTAGTATTGACATTTTAACAATATTTATTCTTCCAATCCATGAGCATGGAATGTTTTTCCATTTCTTCGTATCTTCTTCAATTTCCTTCATAAGCTTTCTATAGTTTTCAGCATACAGATCTTTTACATTTTTGGTTAGGTTTATTCCTAGCTATTTTATGATTCTTGGTGCAGTTGTGAATGGGATCAGTTTCCTTATTTGTCTTTCTGTTGTTTCATTTTTAGTGTATAAGAATGCAACTGATTTCTGTACATTAATTTTGTATCTTGCAAGTTTGCTGAATTCATATATCGGTTCTAGCAGACTTTTGGTGGAGTCTGTCGGGTTTTCCATGTATAGTGTCATGTCATCTGCAAAAAGTGAAAGCTTGACTTCATCTTTGCCAATTTGGATGCCTTTGATTTCCTTTTGTTGTCTGATTGCTGAAGCTAGCACTTCCAACACTATGTTAAACAACAGCGGTAAGAGTGGACATCCCTGTTGTGTTCCTGATCTCGGGGAAAGCTCTCAGTTTTTCCCCATTGAGGATGATATTAGCTGTGGGCTTTTCATAAATGGCTTTTATTATGTTTAAGTATGTTCCTTCTATCCCGACTTTCTCAAAGGTTTTTATTAAGAAAGGATGCTGAATTTTGTCAAATGCTTTTTCTGCATCAATTGACAGGATCATATGGTTCTTATCTTTTCTTTTATTAATGTGATGTATCACATTGATTTGCGAATATTGAACCAGCCCTGTAGCCCAGGAATGAATCCCACTTGATCAGGGTGAATAATTCTTTTTATATGCTGTTGAATTCGATTTGCTCATATCTTGTTGAGAATTTTTGCATCCATATTCATCAGGGATATTGGCCCATAGTTCTCTTTTTTTGCTGGGTCTCTGTCTGGTTTGGGAACCAAAGTAATGCTGGCTTCATAGAATGAGTCTGGAAGTTTTCCTTCCCTTTCTGTTTTTTGGAACAGCTTGAGAAGGATAGGTATTATCTCTGCTTTAAATGTCTGGTAGAATTCCCCAGGGAAGACATCTGGTCCTGGCCTCTTATTTGTTGGGAGATTTTTGATAACTGATTCAATTTCTTCACTGGTTATGGGTCTGTTCAAATTTTCTGTTTCTTCCTGTTTGAGTTTTGGAAGTGTGTGGGTGCTTTGGAATTTGTCCATTTCTTCCAGGTTGTCCAGTTTGTTGGCATAAAACTTTTCATAGTGTTCCCTGATAATTGCCTGTATTTCTGAGGGACTGGTTGTAATAATTCCATTTTTTATTCATGATTTTATCTATTTGGTTCCTCTTCCTTTTCTTTTTGAGAAGCCTGGCTAGAGGTTTATCAATTTTGTTTATTTTTTCAAAAAACCAACTCTTGGTTTCATTGATCTGCTCTACTGTTGTTTTAGATTCTATATTGTTTATTTCTGCTCCGATCTTTATTACTTCTCTTCTTCTGCTGGGTTTGGGATGTCTTTGGTGTTCAGCTTCTATTTCCTTTAGGTGTGCTGTTAGATTTTGTATTTGGGATTTTTCTTGTTTCTTGAGATAGGCCTGGATTGCAATGTATTTTCCTCTCAGGACTGCCTTTGCTGCATCCCAAAGTGTTTGGATTGTTGTATTTTCATTTTCATTTGTTTCCATGTATTTTTTAATTTCTTCTCTAATTGCCTGGTTGACCCATTCATTCTTTTTTTTTTTTTTAATTTTTTTTCAACGTTTTTTATTTATTTTTGGGACAGAGAGAGACAGAGCATGAACGGGGTAGGGGCAGAGAGAGAGGGAGACACAGAATCGGAAACAGGCTCCAGGCTCCGAGCCATCAGCCCAGAGCCTGACGCGGGGCTCGAACTCACGGACCGTGAGATCGTGACCTGGCTGAAGTCGGATGCTTAACCGACTGCGCCACCCAGGCGCCCCTACCCATTCATTCTTTAGTAGGGTGTTCTTTAACTTCCATGCTTTTGGAGGTTTTCCAGACTTTTTCTTGTGGCCAATTTCAAGTTTCATAGCTTTTTTCAAGCCCAGCGATTAATTTTATGAGTATTATTCTAAATTCTTGTTCCACTGTATTGGTTAAATCAGTTTTGATCAATTCATTAGCTGTTGCTGCTTCCTGGAGTTTCTTTTGAGGAGAATTCTTCCATTTCGTCATTTTGGCTAGTTTTCTGTCCCTTATGCATTTTAAAAACTTGTGTGCTCTGCACCTGTGAGCACTGCTATATTAAAGGAGGGTCATATGCTGTCCAGGGCCTGGCCCTTCAGGAGGTGTTTTTTTCAGGGATTGTTATGTGCTCTCTGTTGTTGTGACTTTGGTTATTTTATTACCCTACTCGTAGTAATATTTTGTACCGTGCACCAGGTGTGCTTTGATTTGTTCTTTGGAGTAGCCCTTGTAAACAAAAACAGATGGACAAACAGGAGACAAAATATTAATTGATTTTCAAATATTGAGCCAGCCTTGCATATGTGGATACATTTCAGTTGGTTGTGGCATATAAGTGTATATGATGTATATAAAAGTATATAAAATATACATTGTTGGATTCTATTTTCTAATACTGTATTTTTTGAGGATTTTTGCATCCATGTTCTTGAGAATATTAATTTGTAGTTTTCTTTTCTTGTAATATCTGTCTGCTTTTGGTATTAGGGTTTCGCTGGTCTCATAGCATGAATTAGGAAGTCTTCCTTCCACTTTTTTCTTCTGGAAGAGTCTGTAAAGAATAGGCATAGTTTCTTCCTTAAATGGTTGGTAGAATTCACCAGTGAACCCATCTAGGCTTGGAGCTTTCTGTTTAGGAAGGTTAGTAATTTTGATTCATTCTTTAGTACAAATAGGCCTATTCAGATTGTCTTTTTCTTATGTGAGTTTTGGAAGATTTAGTCTTTCAAAGGAATTGGTCCGTTTCATCTCTCTTATCAAATTTGTGGGCATAGAGCTATACATAGTATTACTTTATTAGCCTTTTAATGTCCATATGATCTGTAGTGATGTTCCCTTTCTTGTTTCTGGTATTAATAATTTGTGTTTTTCCTCTTTTGTTCTTAGTCTGGACAGAGGCTTATTGATTTTATTGATCTTTTCAGAGAACCAGCTTTGTTTCATTGACTTTCTCCATCAATTCTGTTTTTGATTTCCTTGATTTCTATTCTAATTATTTTTTTCTTTTTATTTGAGAATTAATTTGCTCTCCATTTTCTAAATTCCCAAGGTTGAAGCTTTTATTACTGAGTTTGGATCTTTCCTTTGTAATATATGCATTCAGTGTATTAAATTTTCCTCTTTGAAGTGCTGTTGTTGTATCCCACAAATTTTGATGTTGTATTTTCATTTTCATTTAGTTAAAAATACTTTAAAATTTCTCTTGAGATTTCTTCTTTGGCCATGCAATTAGAAGTATGCTGCTTAATCTCTTAAGTATTTTGGGATTTTCCAGCTGTCTTTATGATACTGATTTCTAGTTTAATTCTTATGGTCTGAGAGCAGATATTGTATGATTTCTATTCTTTTAAATTTTGGTGTGTGTGTGTGTGTGTGTGTGTGTGTGTGTGTGTGTTGTGTCCAGAATGTGATCTCTCTTGGTGAATGTTCCATATGAGCTTGAGAAGAGTGTGTATTCAGCTCTTGTTGGATGAGGTAGTCTGTAGATGTTAGTTACATCCAGTTGATTGATGGTATTCTTGAGTTCACCTGTGTCCTTACTGATTCTATGCCTAATGGATCTTTCTGTTTCTGATAGGGGGTGTTAAAGTCTCCAACTGTAATAGTGGATTTGTCTATTTCTCCTTTCTACTCTATTAGATTTACTTCACATAATTTGACTCTGTCTTATAAGGCAAATACACATTAAGGATTGTTGTATCTTCCCGGAGGATTGACTCCTTTATGTAATGCCCTCTTATTCCTGATAATTTCCTTGTTTTGACGTCTACTCTGTCTGAAATTCATATAGGTACTCCAGCTTTGTTTTGATTAGTGTTAACATAGAATATTTTTTCTCCATCCCTTTACTTTTAATCTGTATGTGTCTTTATACTTAAGTGAATTTCCTGTGGACAACGTATATTTGGGTTTTGTTTTTGCATCCACTCTGATAATCTCTGTCTTTTAATTGGTGTACTTACTCCATTGACATTGAGAATTATTATTGATATAATTTATTTATTTTTTAATGTTTATATATTTTTGAGAGAGAGCGCAAGCGAGGAGGGGCAGAAGGAGAGGGAGACAGAATCTGAAGCAGGCTCTAGGCTCTGAGCTGTCAGCACAAAGCCCAATGCAGGGCTCAAACCCATGAACCATGAGATGATGACCTAAGCTGAAGTTGGACACTTAATCAAGTGAGCCACCCAGGCGACCCTAATATAATTGATTTAATAGTTACCTTATTTGTTAATGTTTTCTGTTTGTTGCCCTTGTTCTTTGTTCTGATTTTTCTCTTTGGCCATCATTTCTTCAGATAAATATTTTTTTTCTATCATTCTCCCCCTTCTGAGAATCCAGTTATATTTACGTTAAACTGATAAATAGTATCCCAGGTCATTGATGTCTTTTCAGTTACCTGTAGTCTTTTTCCTCTCTATGCTTCAGTTTTGGATGGTTTCTATTTCTGTGTATTCTGGGTCACTGATTTTTTTTTTTTTTTTTTTTTTTTTTTTTTTTTTTTTTTTTTTTTCAGTGCCAGAAGTGCTGTTAATCTAATTCAATGTCTGGTTTTTTTTTAATTCCAAAGACTACATTTTTCATCTTTATAGCTTCATTTCATTTATTTATATATATGAAAGATACATATGTGAAAGAAAAGAAAGATGTGTATTTCTTATATATACCTATATAATATATACCTATATATGCCTATATATCTTATACGTACCTATGTGTCATGTATGTCTTTCATTTCTCCTCTCCTACTTTTTTGTTTTTATAGGGTTTTACTTTTAAGTCATCTCTACACCCAACGTGGGGCTCGGACTTACAACCCTGAGATTGAGAATCGCATGCTCTGCCAACTAAGCTAGCCAGGCACCCCTCTTCTCTGTTACTTTTTGAATGGATGCCGGATATTGTGAATTTTGTTTGGTGTCTGATTTTGTTAAATTCTTTTCAATAGCGTTGGACTTTGCTCTAGTGACTAATTAAATTATTTGGAATAACTTGAATCATTTGGAGGCTTGCTTTCAAGCTGTCAAGTGGATCTTTGACACAGAACTAATATAGCCCTGCTACTAAGGTGATGCTTTTCCAAGGACTCTATCCATTCTCTCACGTAGCAGGAGCCATTCTAGCTGCTGAGAACACAAAACCTCCCCAGCCCTGTGTGAGCTCTGACATTTGTTCAGCCTATTGTTTGCTGGTGCTTCTTCTTCTGTCCTTGGGAAGTTTTCATTCACACACGCCCTTGTCAGTGCTCAGCCAGAGACTTGAAGGAACCCTTCAGCCGATGTCTGCTTGTTTTCTGTCCGTGCAGGTTCTTCTGTTCCAGTGTTCTGTTGTACATATCCTCGTTGCCTTGGGCTTCCTATGCTCCAGTTTCTGTCCTCGCAACTCAGCAAGAAGGAAAACTGAAAACCTGGGTTCTGTCTGACTCCCCACTCTCTATTCTCATTTCGAAACTGTTCCGGGTTGTAAGCTAGGGCAATTTTAGGGCTCACCTATTTTATTTTTCTATCCCGGGGATTATATCTTTCTCTGTTTTCCAGTGTCAGAAACCTTTGTTTCCTAGTTTTGGTCCCTTTAATAGTTGCTTCAGGTAGGAAGGCAGACCTTCTCACTGTTCTTCCAGAATGTTCAGAAGCGGGAGCCCTTCAGTTGACATTTCACATTTCCGTTATTTTGTTTAGAAGTTAATTTTCCTGACACGTAAGGGGTGTGGTGGTCTTTGTCTTTTAGTATAAATCATTGTGGGTCTTGGTATCTTGGTAAGAAGCCTCTGTTGCCCATCTGGGAAATCATACACTGCTGGGGAATAGTACCGTTCAGTTCTCTTCTTTGTAATAGAAGGAGTGATGTCCTAAGCAGAGGTGATAGAGATTTTTTGCCTGACTTGTGGCATCATTTCTTAGAATATGCAGCAACTTGGCCATTGGTTTTCTTCCACTGCATGTGGTTTCAAGCTTATTTTTCAACTGATGAATTCACCACCTACTCCATTCTTGGGTTGTGAATCCATAGGCTTGAATTCTGTTCTGAGTGCCAAAACTTTGCAACTGCTGAGTTGGTTGGTTTTTTGCCTGGAAAATTGTTAGGGCAAAATTGATATTTTGATTGGGGAGAGAAAGAGGCAGATTTTCAGATGAAAGCTGTTCCACCCCAAATAATGTAAAAAAAAAATTGGCTTATTATCTAAAGGCATGGATAGAATTTGATGTATCATGAGAAAGAGAAAGTTCATAAATAGTAAACTTAGTGGTGGGAGGGCATCATAAGACCACACATAAATAGGGTAGCCATATGTACTGTTTGCTAAAGACCGTCCTGGTTTATACTTGTTGTCCTCGAATAATTAACATCCCGTTTTACTCTTGGGCATGTCATGGTTTTGATGTCTATCCGTAATACTTACGCACATACAAAGTCATCCCAGTTATAGCTAATGGTTTAAAGAATTCAAAGTAGGTGTTAATTCCCTGGCTGTTGTTGTTGTTGAATAATGGATTTACTGTTTACGTTGTATTTTTGTTGAATGGTTTATTATAGTGACTAATAAATGTGTGTGTACGTGTGCGTGTGTGTGTGTGGTTTTATTTTTTTTAATTTTTGGTATTTTTCCTACAGATGATCTCAATGCCACCCACCAACACTGTGTTTTGGCTGGTTTACCACCTCGATTTAGTTCCACCCACCGAGTGGCAGAGGTAAGTGTAAATAAAAATGTGTTTCAAACTTAATTGGATGTGACAGTAGTGGTTGGAATGAGCAATTTCACATAGAGTTTTGGAAGAGTATTTGATAGGAAAATTGCTTCCATCGAACTTGACTTGAGCCTTTATTTACTTGCTTTTTCAGCTTTGGGTTGTGTTGGATACAGTTTTTAAAAAAGTGTACTCACAGCACGGGATAAGCGTGTTTTGCTTCTTTGGGGTTATGTTTCTTGGAGAAGGTAAAACATCATCGGCAGGTGTTCCTAGTTAGAGATTTTCTAAGGGGTTTGTATCTGTCAAGGTCAAGGACAGGAGATGGCCAGCAGGAAATGGGGTGGATTTGTGTGCTTGTGCATGTGTTAGCTGTGACTGGCTCTGATGGTTGGGAATTTACATTTCCCTTAACTTTTTGGTCAGGCTTCTGGGCATGTGAATGTAAATTAAGGAGAAAGTTACAGTGTGCCAAGGAATTTCTGAGCTCCCCAGTTGTGTTCCTAACCCAGACTTTATTGCTCAATTCTGCCACCACTTGCAGTGGCTGATGGTCAGCTGATTAGACCAGTTCAGAATGGTAACCTAAGAGGTGAGGAAAAACTCTGAATAGTCACCCTGGGGTACTAAGTCATCAGTTAAGAAGGGGTCCATAGAGCAGGAGAATAATCATGAGAAGGACGACAAGTTGACCTCGTATCCAAACTTGTTACCTATGCTTTTGCTTTGTAGGTTGACTTTTCACCATACCACAGGGGGATCAGGGTGCGAAGTTGGGCAGAAGGGATACAACAAAGTAGCAGGGAAACACAGGCACAAGACCTTTTCAGTCCTGAGACTGAGTCTGCAAGGCAGTGGCACGTCTTTCGTTAAGTCCATAGCTTTTCTCGTGGACTGGTCACGTTGCTATGGGACAGAGCGGGCATGAGTGTCTACTCAATCAAGATGCCAGCCAGCCCATCAGACATTCTTTCCTGCCTTCCTCATGTCCCTTTCTCCTCTCTTCTATTCAATCATCTAAATATTTGAGTGCCAAGGGGCACCTGAGTTGAGCCTCTGACTTCTGCTCAGGTCATGGTCTCGCAGCTCGTGAGTTTGAGCCCTGCGTTGGGCTCTGTGCTGACAGCTAGGAGCCTGGAGCCTGTTTCAGATTCTGTGTCTTCCCCTCTCTCTGCCCCTCCCCCGCTCCTGCTCTGTCTCTCTCTGTCTCAAAAATAAATAAACATTAAAAAATAAACATTAAAAACATACATACATACACACATATGTACATACTTGGGTGCCTGTTGTGCATTCAGCAGCATTCCAGGATTGAGAGATGGAATCATCAGCATGACCACCCTGGCCACTACCTTTGTTGAACTTGCATGTGAGTCGGGGAGACAGATACCAAACAAAAAGACACACACAGGTGCTTATCTTAGAGACCTAAAAGTAACTTCTCTCAGGAAGTTGCGACGATGGCAGGACTGTCTGAGTGGAGGGAGGAACATAAGAATGAATGCGAGAATGAACGAATTAACTCTTTATTCGATGCTTTCCCTGTGCCAGGCTCTTGGCCAACTCTCAAGCCTGGGTGATTTAGGGATGCCATTACCATTAGTTAGAAATGGCAGTTTAAGACATTAGGGGAAGACGATAGTGCATTCAGTTTTGAACTGGCTGGGTTGGAGCTGCCCCGTGGAGCGGTCCAGCAGGCAAATGCAAATAAGGGACTAAAACTCTCCTCCTCCACCTCCTGCCATAAAAAAAGTCCGTACCTACACAGACCTCCAAAAGGGGCCTGCCAGAGTACGGTTTGAACAGTCCCCCTGTAGCCTTATTTCCTTTTTTTCCAGGCAGACCAATTTTATTAGAGTAGCAGTGCTTTCAGAATATCCTGAGGTTTAGCATTTTCTGCTTAGTCACAGCTGTATTTGTATCTTCTCATTTTTAGGCAACATCGCGAGCGTTAATTAACTTTTAAATAGGGAGGTGGGGATATATGGTAATGCTATTGGGAGAAAACCAGTATCTCAAATCTAGGCCTTTTATAATCTCTGCACTTCAGTTCAAGCCACAAGATATATTTTTTTACTAATTAGACACATCCGATGTGAACGATGTGACTATCTTGCTTTCTGAAGTATAGATCAGGTCAGCAAACCGTGGCCCATGGGCCATAAGATCTTGGGGCAACTGCTCAGCTCTGCCATTGTAACTCCAGAGAAGCCAGAAACTATATGGAATCAAAGGAGTGTGGCTGTGTTTCAATTAACATTTTATTTATAAACTCATCATTTTAAGGTGATTTTTTATTTCCGTGGAAAGTCAGAACTGCTGATGATCAATGCTGGTAAAGTTACAGTGAAACATACATTCATATAGTTCTGGAAGCTTTTCTAATCGGCATACTTTTTGGTGAACTATGTGGGGATGTGTTCAGCTACCATAAAAATACTCATATTTTTGATCTCATAACACTATTTTTTGGACTCAAACCTAGGAAACCATTCAAAAGAAGTATATATGTGTATGTATGTATGTATGTATGTATGTATGTGTATGCGTATTTGTATGTATGCGTATATATTTATATGTGTATATATGTTTATATCTATATACATACAAAGATGTTTAGAGTGATTAAGAGTAGTGAAAAGTTGGGCAGAACTTCGGTGCCTTTGTAGCACATGACTCCTTAATTAAATTATCAGCTCAATGAGCAATCATTGAAAATGGTAGTTTTGAATACTTACAAACAGAGAAAAACTGTTGTGTACTGACTGGTCACAACTGTGTGGACAAAGACTCACGTGCAATGAAAATAATGAAAATAGGGAAAGATGACAGGATCATGTTTTTATCTTACTTAGAAATTCTTATTTCATGATATATTATTGTTTTCAGTAATAAAAGAGGGAGAAGACTTTTTTTCTGACATGAAAGTTACATTGCTGTTTCCCTCGATAGAAGAGGGGAAAATCCATGCAGCATTATAGCCCTCACTTACTTTATAAATGTCTTCTTTCTTGTTTCACCTGTGCCAAACAAAATGATTTGCAATTTTCTGCCTGTTCAAAATATGTAGGAAACAGACTATCTTAAGGAAGCAATGTTCTGAAATTTGTTTTAGTTAATCAGAGAAGAAATCTATTTAGTTTTTTGGTTACATGTGACCAGATTATGTCTGATGGCTCTTGACCTTTATCTGATTTTAGTTTTCTTCCGGTTGGAACAGAAGAACTCCATTCTCCTGAATATCCTTTTTTTTTTAAATTTCAATGGTATATATCATTATATTTTGAATAGGTAGTTACTCAAATGGTTCAAAACCTAAAAAGAACCTAAGAATAAATAGTTTCAAGTCTCTCTCTTCCTCCTAACGCCAACCACCTCCTTCTCCCCAGAGAGATAACACTTCAACCCAGTGTTATCAGATTCTTAGTTTTCTTTCTGTGATGCCTAATACATATACAAGCAAATATGTGTTGATATTTTTTATACAAATGGTAGCCTACTCTATATACTATTCTGCACTTTGGTTTTAGTAAGGCTTGATGATAACTGCTTATCAAAATATAAGTCTCGGAGTAGACAATGATTTTTTTCCGATATGACACCACAAGAACAAACAACCAAAGAAAAAATAGATATATTGGACCTCATCAAAGTTAAAAACTTTGATACTCCAAAAGGTTCCATCAAGAAAGTGGAAAGAGAAACTGCAGAATGTGAGAAAGTAGTTTCACCTGACTTGTCTCACAAGGTATTCGTGTCTAGAATATATGAATAACGCTTACAACCATTAATTAAAGAGATACATAATCCAATATTTTTAAGTGACAAAGGATGTGAATAGACATGTCTGCAAAGCAGGTCTACAAATGGCCAATAAACACATGAAAAGATGTTGAACATCATTAGTCATCAGGAAGATGCAAATGAAAACCCCAGTGAGATATCACTTCACACCCACTAGAATGGCGATGATTAAAATCACAGTAACAAGTCCTGGGGAAGATGTGCAGACATGGGAACCCTCACGCGCTACCGGAGGGAATATAAAATGGTTCAGCCACTTTGGACAACATGGTGACGCTTCCTCAGGATTTTCAATACCATATGACCCAGCAGTTCCATACCCAGGAGAAATGAAAACTTCTACATGAATGTTCTTGGCAGCTTGATTCATAATAGCTGCTAAAAAAAAGGAAACATGAATGTTCTTGGCAGCTTGATTCATAATAGCTGCTAAAAAAAAGGTTGGCAGAAAGGGGAGGAGAAGACACAGAGTTTGTACAGGGGTGCAGAGTGTGTTTTGGGGGGATGACCAAAATATTCTAAAATTAGTTGTGAAAACGGTCACCTAGGGGAGCCTGGGTGGCTCTGTCGGTTACGTGTCCGACTTCGGCTCAGGTCACCATCTCACAGTTCCTGAGTTTGAGCCCCGCGTCGGGCTCCGTGCTGACAGCCCGGAGCCTGGAGCCTGCTTCGGATTCTGTGTCTCCCTCTCTCTCTGCCCCTCCCCTGCGCACTCTGTCTCTCTCTCTCTCTCTTTCTCAAAATAAGTCAATGTTAAAAAAAAAAATTAGAAACAAAACAAAACGGTTGCCTAACTGTGAATATACTAAAAACGATAAATTGTATGCTTTCAAATGTGTGACTTCTATGACATGTGAATAATGTCTCAATAAAATTGTTCCCCCAACCTCTGCCAAAAAATAGGCCTCATTGTGGGCTCTTTACAACAGAGAAAACTCTGTCCACCCAGGGAAAAAAAAAAGTCCCCCATGTGGCTCCACCATAGTTTACTTAACGGGTCCCCTTTTGATGGGAAATGCAGGTTGTTTCCAGTCTTTTGTCGGGATAAATGCATTGTAACCTCTCATGTAGGTCACTTGATACTTGGGAAAGTAAAGGTGTGAATACAACATGTTTATAGACAGAATGTCTTTTAATAAGAGGTTGTAGGAGTGGCTCAGGGACAAAAGTGAGTGGTGACTCAGCGCCCCTTTTTGTTTTTTCTGGGTAGCAAATTGGAGCTGCCTGCCGATGTGCTCCGGCACTTTGAGGTCTTCATATTAAAATACATATTAGTCAGGCTTCTGTTTTTGTCACCGTAACTTTGTTTTTCCCAGGCTTATACGTGACACGTTGCGTAAAATGGCAGTAGCCGCCCAACTGATTTTTATACCAGGGCACTAGAAGGTTCTAAGACATCTGTTTGAGTTATACGTATTCAAATAAAAACACTTGCGTGATACCTTTTCCCCACCGGGTCTAAAGGACATTTGTAGCTCTTTATCATTCTAGGAAATCACGTTGCCACCGTCCGCATCCTCTTTTTTTCTGACATACGTCATTCAGAGGAGGAGTTTGTCCATTTGACCTCTGCTTTTCTCCCACAGACACAGAGAGGGACGAACTAGCTATCTGCCCCTGCCCACACCAACCTACCAAGTGAGGCCTTTGAACAAGCCTTGAGGGCATGAGCCACGTGTTCTCCATGATTAGAAGAACCTGTTCTACCAAGGACTTGCAGCCGTGAACTCTATGGTTTTTGCAGAAAAGGAAAATGAGTCCTTTGCCCTGTGCTTATAACTTCACTTTTTTGTGTGTGCCGTTACCATTCCATTTTGTGGACCGCTGAACTGATCAGGCCGGTTACTTTTCTTTCCCATTGTGAGGTCCAGGGCACTTACAATGAAGTCAGTGTCTTTGACGTCTTGGTTAATTAGTGATTCGTCCAATAACTACTCACTAAGTTTCTTTTATATTTAGTACTTGGTTCTAGATGCTGCAATATGCGTAGAAAGAAATATATAATAAGGGGCTCCTGGGTGGCTGAGTCAGTTAAGCATTCGAACTTTAGCTCAGGTCATGATTTCATGAGCTCGAGTGCTGACAGCTCAGAGCCTGGAGCCTGCTTCCAATTCTGTGTCTCCCTCTCTCCCTGCCCCTCCCCTGCTCACGCTTTCTCTGTCTCTCTCTCAAAAATAAATAAACGTTGAAAAAATGAAAAAAAAAAAAGAAATATACAATAAAATTGTGTGTGTGTGTGTGTGTGTGTGTGTGTGTATACACACACATGGCTTTAGCCTCAGGGAGCCCACTGTTTTGACATATAAGGCCCATATAATGAAAGAAAACCAGCCAGAAGAGTGGCCCAAGTGAGGCCAAGCTGGCAACACAGAGCCCAGTGAGCCGGCCACTATAGTATTTCTTAAGTTGAATAGGGGCTGAGCTGTGGGGGCAACAGGTGAACATAATGGACAAGGGACAAATGTGGATACCCCTAGGACGAGTCGATGGTGAACTGGGATTTTGCTCCTCATCTTGATTGCTGGTTCTGTCTTTGCAGTGCTCCACCGGAACCTTGGATTATATCTTACAGCGCTGCCAGGTGGCTCTGCAGAATGTCCGTGACGGGGCAGACGGTGGTGATGTTTCTTTGAAATCCTTTGAGCCCGCGGTTCTGAAACAAGGAGAGGAAATCCACAATGAGGTGAGGACTTTCAGGAACCGGGAAGCTGCCTGCAAGCTAACAAGTTGATCTGCCGTAATTTCATATGGGTATAAGACCTGAAATTCCTCAGTGAGAGATAAAGAATAGTTTATTACTTAACAACGATAGCAGCAGCCAGAGTATCAGCATTTTTGTGCCAGTTGTGCAAGCCTCTCTTTCCACGAGGCAGCACAGAGCAGGCCCGGTAACATAATGCACCTGCAAGGGTTGGGTTATAGGAGAAGAACAAAGGGAACCCGAATCTCTTATAATAGGCAGTAAGCATGGCTGACATTTGTTCCAAACAAGACACCATCTTTATCCTCCAAGTCTGTTAGCATCCCTGCCCGTTGTTCTGGAGACGAGCTATCTCTTCCAAGGCTGTTCTCTATACCAACCATTCTTGCTGAGATAGAGGGAAGTCAGTATCTTGCTCACAAGGCACACAGAAGCGCAAGACCCATGAAGAATGGTCTTTCTGCGAGGACCAAAGAGAAGGGTGGGCGGACCCCAGGAGCAAGTGTCCGTACCTCGCTTTTTGTTTACAGAATGAGGTGTGGGTCTGCAGTCTGTGAGACCAGCAGCTCTGGATCCCACCAGCCAATGTTTCACCAATTGTGCTGCTCTCAGGAACACCCTCTCAGCTTTTTGCTTTATCTTTGGACCGTGCGTATTGTTGTCTACTTAATACTTTTAAAAACTCGGCTCATTTTTATGTAAATAAATTTTCTTTGCAAAGGAAGCTTTGTATTACCACTTTAAGAAGCGAGCCAGTATCACTAGCCAAAAGAAAAAGGAACCAGAGAGACCTCGCCAGTGTAAACACAGCAGTGTTACTACCTTCCAGCAGATTCTCTCGCCGGGAGAAGGCTCTGAGCCTGAAGTCTCCATTATTCATGGGAAGCAGGGAGAGCAGCCTACAACTCCTGTGTTTTCTAACAGTCATTGAATTCGACGTTGAAAATGGATGAATTTTGTGGCGGGCAAATTAGATCTCAAAACAAAAAAAAAAACTTTAAAAGGAAAAAAGAGGGTCCCGAGTCATGGAGAATTGTTGAAGGTTATCACCAACCCGAGACTCTCTCTTTGTGCGGATTGGAAGGATCGGTGGAGAATTTGGAACACAAAAATGTTCTCTTTCGTCCTCCCAGCAAGTAATTACTACTGATTGCGTGCCTGGCACTCTTCTGTGTGCTTTAGGATGTAAAGTTTACGGTAGTTTACGAGAGTAAACTAGGCATCCTAGGCCAGGGAGAGGACAGATAATAAACTTAATACACCTGCTCATCATATAGTAGGTTCTTGAGATAACTAGAAAACATCCCCACTGAGAAGATGTGCTGTGAGCAGGGGCTTGAAAGAGATGAGGAGGAAGCCACGTAGATATCTGGGGAACAGTATTTCGGGTGGAGGGACAAACTGCCACAAAGACTGTGAGGTAGGAAAATGCCTGATGTTTCCAGACTAGGTAAGGGACAGTCTAGTTCAAATGGCAAGAGCAAGGCTGTGAGTTCGGGGACATGAGGTCACAGAGGTGGTTCTAGGAGCCTGGGGAAAGAATAACCACTTCTAATGCTAATAAGCTGCACTCAGGACTGACTTTCTTCCCTTCCCTGTACCTGATAAGTGCCCCATTTTCTCTCCTATCTGTCCTTAAGTAGAGACACTGCTGATAGCTAGAACCTCAAGAAAGATAAGCGTTTTATGGGCCCGGTGACCTCACTGAATTAGACTTGGGAGCAAAGTTATGTCTTCCTCCATATTTGCAGTAAAGAAATTCTGGTCTGTAGTAAAGAAATTCTGATTTTTTCCTTCTCTACAAACCTTGCAATGTCAGGATTTAGGCCAGCCGAATGGGTGCTCTTTTCAACACTCAACATGAGTTATTCCCTGCACCCCCCGCCCCCCCTCCATCTTGGTCTTCTGTGACTGGCCGAGATGTTTTGTTATCATCAACGGGTGGGGGAAAATCTGTAAAATCACACTGTTTATCTAATAGTAGAATATTGTCATCTGAGCTCAATAGCTTCAGCAAGTGACTGGCTGCTTTTGACACTGTATACTTTAGCGAAGTGGGATAGACGTGTATCAGAAGCCTTAGCCCCTTGAAGCTAGTCTAGAAATCGAAGGCAGAGAGAGATCATGAATCTAAATATGGTGTGTGCTCACCTTGCCCAGCCCCCCAAGTCTTTGATTCTTCAAGGCCACCTCCTTCATATGAATTCCATATGCCAAAGCACGTTATCATATACTGTTTTTTGGCCCTACGTGCTGGCCTGGGATCGAGCACTGACATGATCACTTTCTTCCGTGTCCTGTTGTGAAACAGTAGCATCATACATGGTCCATGATCGTCCCCCCTGGGTTCTTTATTGTTCGATTTCCTCTATCTTAAAGGCCATGTGCCTTTGCTGCACCAATTACAGGATGAAGCCCTGGGTGTTGTGTGTTGCGGGCCTTCAGGCTCTGTGGGTGTAGATGTGGCTTGTTTCCTTTAGATGGTTTCTAACTAAGCAATTTGGGAACTGTGGGGAATAGACCTGAGTACCTTTAGAAAGTATTTTTTTCCTAACTAAAGATGCTTAGCAAAGGTTTTTGTTCACTGATAAGCAGAATCCTCCTGCATGTTATTATGCTGTTTTCCTTCTTAAAAATGGTTTGGTCTGGGGCACCTGGGTGGCTCAGTTGGTTAAGTGTCCGATTTCAGCTCAGGTCATGATCTCATGGTTCGTGAGTTCAAGCCCTGCGTCGGGCTCTGTGCCGACAGCTCGGAGCCTGGAGCCTGCTTCGCATTCTGTGTCTCCCTCTCTCTCTCTGCGCATGCTCTGTCTCTCTGTCTCTCTCTCAAAAATAAATAAACATTAAAAAAAAGTGGTTTGGTCTGGTCAGACCTGCATCTTCCTCGGAGTTCCTGGGAAAGAGCCTTCATGGGGTAGCTCTTAGTAGACTGGACATTACCATCTCTCCTTCATCTAACATCTTGCTCAGTGAAATAACTTATTTCAGGTGTTGTGGTGAGACATTAACCCCAGCGGGCATGTTCACGCATCCCCTGAGGGGCCTGCGTGAGCTGAGCTGGGACCAAATCAAGAGCCCCCCACTGACTTGGCAGAGAAAAGTAGATGACAGTTGCCTACCTGTGGAAGTGATGGAGGCGTTTACAATGAATGGTGAGGTAGCGTCTCATAAGTCACGATTTTGAACTTTGCTGTTGAATGCCTGAGGTTTCAGGTAGGTGGGTGGATTCCGTTTCTTCTTCCCCTTCAGACTTTTCCTAGACATTTTTAGGGGAAAAGTTTTTCTTGACTGATCTTCTCTGAGACCGTTCCAGGTACAGATTAGTTAAGAGGGTGATGAAAGACAGTTGTCCCAGCAATCCCTGTTGTGAGACAGACACTATTGTGAGCATGTTTTCATTTTTCACTGATGATTGAGAAGGCCCTTCAGGAACCTGCAAGGCCTCTAGGTTGTCGGTAGGCCTTGGCTAATTGCTCATCTTTGTATTGTAGCTGCTCAAAAGATTGAATAATTGTGAATTTCCTTGAAGGGCCTGTCCAGAAGGTGGGAGTTTGGTGTCTAAGCATCGTGAGCTCTGAGAGAACCTCAAAAGAGTTGCTATGTGTTGTCTCCTTGACGCTCCCATCTCTGGGGATCTGCATCACCCGTGGAGTGTTCGTGGCCCCAAGGCAGCCATTACCCTCCTCAGGGTTTGTCTCTAGGTTCTGCTCTGATACTTCTGAGCTTCCCGGTGCCAGCGGGGGGAGGGGGGGGAGGGAGGGAACCCTGGATGCACCCTGGAGAAGGGATGAAGACCCTACTCCTTTCATGCTTAGAACTTTATTGGTCAGTCACTACGGTTGACCTTTGATTGTTTTTTCAACCCCGGAAGCGATAAGGCTTCCATTCTGTTCCGAGTCCTGATGCTTCAGCTTTCGTGGGGTATCTGCCCTGCAGCTTTCTTTTCTTAACCCCGCAGTCGAGGGAGAAAAAAATAAAAATAACTTTTTCTTGTCTGTTTGTTTTTGTAACTCAAACTCTGAATCGAATGGCTGGAAGTATTGTATGCTTCCTTAATTAATTTTAAGGAAGCAGCCAACGACGTCTGTTGGCAGTGGGGGAAATGGCGAGGGTGACATTTGTTTAAAATCCTGTAATGTTTTTTTTTTTTTTTTTGCCCACAACATTGAAATGAAAAAGTCAGGTTATGGAGCCGAATAAAATACATGCCAGTGGATTTGAGGCCCAGAAAGATTGTATCTCGTGGGAAGTACTTCAACTCATGAATAAAAACTCTGCCGGGAGTAAGTGCTCAGCGTTGAACTTTACTGACTGGCCTCTCTGGAAGGGGGGTGGCCATGAATTGACATGGATGTTAAAACTTCTCTTGCTAAGAAAATTTTATCACGTCGTGAGATCCTTGGGGACAATAAGTTGTAGGCCTTGTGCAGTTTGCTTTCTTAGCATCTGGCAAGTGCCTGGCATATAGTAGCCCATTCATTGTTAACTCACTAGTCCTCACTCTAAATCTATGTGGTTATTATGTGATTGTCTTTATTTTACAGGTGACATAGCCATTTGGTACTGGAGCCCAAGTTTGAACTGGCTCCAGGGCCCTTATGCTTTTTTTTTTAATTTTTTAAAAAGTTTATTTATGTAATATTTTTTGAGAGAGAGAGAGAGAGAGTGAGCAGAGTAGAGGCAGAGAGAGAGGGAAAGAGAGAGAATCCCAAGCAGGCCCCACGCTGTCAGCGCAGAGCCCGACGCAGGGCTCAAACAAACCATGAGCTCATGACCTGAGCTCGAATCAAGAGTCGGACACTTAACCAACTGAGCCACCCAGGCGCCCCGGTTCCTTATTCTTAATCATGGCACCGTCTGCTTCAACTGATAGCTGGGCATCTAAGGAGGAAGCTGAAGTCCTGATTTATTAAAATGGATGGGGTCCTCCTTTGCATTCTCGTCTCATAGCAGAGTCTCCAGGTATGCCCCTCTCCTTCCTTCTGCGGCTTTAATTTACTGAAATCTAGACCCTAGTGTA